>NC_057343.1:2170000-2480000 GCF_016509475.1 Prionailurus bengalensis | reverse complement strand
GAGGCGGGAGGCGGGAGGCGGGAGGCGGGAACGCCGCGTCTCCTGCTGAATCGAGGCTGGCAACCTAAAATCTGGCTGGAGACACCGACGGAGGCTCAGACTGCCATCGGGAAACGGGTTTTCGCGTGGACTCTGCAGTGTTGCCTTGCATTATAAAATAAAACTTAGTTGAAAGAGTTGGAGGGAAGTGGGGGGGATTCGGTGAGCTCGAATGGAAAGGGCAGTTTCTCTTTCATTCTTAATGCCAGACACACAGAGGCGCAAACCGTGCTGCAGGTAAGCCGGATGGATGTGGACCCAGCTTCTCTCTCCCCCTGCCTTTTTCCTGTCTCTCGGGCTCTCTCTCCCTCTCCCTACCCCCCCCCCCCCCCCCCCCCCCCACACACACACATAGGCGAGGCAGATGTGCCCACCGTTCTGTTCGGGGCTTTCTGACGGGATCGGTTTCTACACACCCGGCTATGTTTAGGTCCAGCCTGGCAGCCCGGATCCGGGAGACCGCGGTGCAGCCGGCAGCGGGGGCGCCAGAGAACCGCCTCGGCCCCCGAGTTCCACTAGCGCGCGCATCTTCGGAGGGTCGGGGTGGAGGCGAGCGCGCCAGTGGACTCCCTCTTTGCCCCCAGCCACGCTGTTTAGGGCGAGTCGTGCCGCCCTGGCGGTTGCGGCCCGACCGAGGAGTTCCGGGGTCTCCCCCACGGTCGGAAGGCAGCCGCGGAGTCCGGGGAGCGCGCGGGAGGCGCGTGGGGGGCGCCCTGGGGCCCGCAGCCGCTCCTTCCTGCCCTGCTTCGCGGGGCCCCAAGCGCAAGCCCGAGCCCCGGAGCCCGGGCTCGGCTTCCTGCCCGCGGCCAGCGGCCTCCGCGCCCGGCCACGGGCCGGGACAAAGAGAAATCGCCACCCCGGGCCTCGGGGGGCCCCGCCGAGCCAGGCCGGCCCCGGAGCCCGGCGGCGGCGCGCTCGGAGCCCGGGACGGCCGGCGGGCGCCGGGACCCCCCGCGCCGCCCCCCGCCCCCCGCGCGCGCACACCTTCGCCCCGCAGTCCGCCCGCCGGCCCCTCGCCCCGCCGCTCCCCTTTGTTCACATTGTCTCAGAAACGGCCCGGCTCTCGGGTCAAGATGGTGAAAGTTGCCGGGACTTGAGCACGGCTCTAGTCCGCGGGACGTGCGAGTGAGGCGCGGGGTGGGAGCGGAGACTGGACCCCTGCGCCGGGAAAGGGAGGCAGCCTCTTTATGGGGGCGCGGGGTTGGGAGGGGGGGGCATCCGCCCCAGGAGTCGGCGAGAGGCCGGAGGTGAGGCCCTGGGGCTGGCCCTGCTCGGGACGAGAGGGTTTCGCCGGAAGATGAGAGGGAGTCGTGAATTGGCAGATTTCTCGGGTGCGGGAGGTGCCGGCGACCCGGAGCGACCTTCCGCCGCCCCCGGGGCGGAAGGCGTGCTCCGGCCCGGCCCCGGCGGAGAGGAGGGCGAGGAGCGAGGGGGTCCTCCCTCCTGGCCATTCCCACACCCCTTTGCCGCAGTCCCAGGTCATTGGGTGTCCGCGGGCTGACTCCGTGCGTCGTGCTTACGTGTTTAGGAAGCACCAGAGCCCTGCCCCGCGGCATTGACGGCGGTCACGTCGACGGTGGGCTTTCACGGTAACTGCTCGAGAAGCCGGGGAGGAAGTGTCACTTCTCATAAACCACCCGAGTGGCCGGCATCCAGCACGGAGGCAGCCAGCAGCGCCGGCTCACGCGGGGCCGTCCCTGGGCCGCGCGGGCCCCGTGTGCCGGGTGGGTTACTTTGCCAGCAGAAGCTGATGAAGGGAGACAGGCGGGCGGGGGCGGGGGGAGAGGGGGCCAGACGCTCGGTGAGGGAGGCCATGAGCAGCACGTGGACGCTTCCACTGAAGACCGGCCTGGGACAGTTTCCGCCAGCTGTCCCCAACCACATTCTTTCGGTCCGAGTTTAGATGGTGAGCCAATGAGCAAAGACCATTTCCGCTTCCGAATCCTGCAGCCTCGTGACTGTCACTTTAAAAAGGATGCGGCGGTGGGAGCCGGGGCTAAGTGGCTGACGGAGCGCTTCCCCGCCGAGGAGCAGCGTGCTCCCGGCGTCGCTCCGCTACTGCAGCGGACGAACCCACACTTCATCTGCACACCGAACTGGAGCCGCAGGAAGCCTCCGCCCCTTCCTTGCGCCGTCAACGTGCGGGTCAAGGTGCCTTCCCCTCGGTTTGGTCCTGCTTTCCTATTACAGTTAAGGCGATCATCTCTTTCCTTCCGTGGGTCGCGGCCCATTTTCGCCAGAACCCACTCCACCGGCCGTGTCTGGCCGACTTCCTCACGATTCCCCTCCAGCTGCGCCACGGTCATGAGCTCCTGGGTCCACGCCTGTGTGCGTAGGTTTTATAAGTATTTTTCAATTGGGACATAGATGCCAAACTCCAAGAGGAATGAGGCCTTGCTTTCCACACACGTGGTGTAATTGGCTTAATGACACCTGCCTTGGAAGACTGTTGTTAGGAATAAAAGGAAAAATGCATATAAAACAGGCAGCAAACAATAGACACTTAAGAGCTATCATTAGGCTAGTCCTAATGTCCTTCCCCCCACATTTCTGCCCATGAGATATGCAGCAAATACTATTATTGATTCCCATCGCAGTGCTCTCTCGGGCTGTCTCTTCTCAGAATATTTTAATCCCTCTGGTTTTCTCTTCATCAGTCTCTTCTGCTGATCATTTAGTGCTTAGACCCCGATGGGAATAAATGATGAGGTAAGTGAAGAGAGCCATGAAGAGAAATGAGCACTAAGATAGGGGGCAGCAGATCTGGAAACAGCTTCCCCAACCCTCCCTGCCCCACCGAGATCTGCTCCCCGTGATTGCTGATACGGGGTGAGTTTATGACACATGGATTTAACAATGGCCTGTAAGGTATAATAAAGTCCCTCCACATTTCAGGTGACCGCTGGAAAAAAGCGCTCTGCCCACCTCTACTGCTTTCTTCATTAACACATGTCCCCTCCTCTGACTTCCTTGGACCCCCAAACGCACATCACCATGGAATACTTTCATTCCTTTCCTATAATAAAGGTGTAACTGGGCCTCCACCCTCCCATCCCCATTTCCCCCACTCTCCCCACCTCCTCTACAGCCCTTTAGTCAAGGGCTCTGGTTTGGAAATTGTGAGGAGTGTGGAGTGGAGAGGAGTGTTTGGGAAGGTTGAAGTCAGTTCCTATTCTGACCCCGGTGGACTACAGGTAAGCTTCAATGGCAAGAGGACAGAACTAATGGAGCCAACATTTATTGGCTGCTTGCTGTGTTCCACACTACTAAGTGCTTTTGTGTTCTACCTTTTTAACTTTCAAAATCGCCGTATGAGATAGGTACTCTTATCCCATTTTACACATGAAAAAACGGACTTCTAAAGATTAAGTAACATGCCTATTGCCACAGTGCTAACAAGTGATGGTGCCAAGTATATGACCCTCTAGTATAATAAGCATATACGAGCATATACTATATGCATACTATACTGTGCATATAATAAGCATATACTAGCATAGCCATATATGCACGTATATACATATATTATAAATTTTTATAAATGGTATGTTTGCATTAAATAAATATAAATATAAAAAAGAAATTTACACAGAAGTAAATTGCTTATATGTATACAAGAACAACTAGTTAAAAGACATAATGAAGGAATAAAGGCCGTAGTTACAATACGGGGGGAACAAGAAAGATAAATTTCCAGGAATACAATTAACAAAAATGTGCAAGGTCTACATGAAGAAACACATTTAAAGCTCCCTAGGGACACAAAAGAAGAACTAAACAAATAGAAAGGCAGGTAGTGTTCTCAGATTGAAAAAACTCAATTTCATAAATACATAATCATTCCTAAATTAATCTAAAAACTTAACATGAACACAAAAACAACCAATATGTTTTTTAGTTAGAAACTCGGATGCTAAAGTTAATAAAGAAAATTCATTTTAAATTGACCAAAAAAATGTTTGAAATTGACAAGAAAAATAAGAAGGTAACTAGCCATACAATATTTTTAAATATTTTAAAGCTATAACACTCAAAACAGAGAGTAGTGTTGTCATATAGATAAAGCAGTGACACCGAATAGAAATCACAGAAATAGACCTGAATACATTGTATAATTTAATACATGATAAGCAATCAGGGGAGGTGGGGAATGAACTATTGAGCAAATGGTTTTGAAACCACTGAATAGACAGCTGGGAAAAAATAAGTAATATCTATTCCTCACACTTTACGTGAGGATAAAACCTAAATGGAGCAAATATTTCAATATTAAAAAATAAAACCATAAAAGAAACAATGGAAGAATTCCTTCATAATCTCAGTAGTGAAGTTCTTACTAATTGTTTCACAGAATCCAAATACCTGAAAGGGAATAATGACAAATTCTACCGCAGACAAAACATGGTTTAACTGCATGGAGGGAAAACACAAATTCAGAAGATAAATGACAAAATGGAAAAAATGTCCATCTCATATCAAGATAAAGAACTCATTTCCCTAATATATAAAGAGCTCCTATAAATCAATAAGAAAAATATGACTTCTGTTTTCTAGTCTGACATGTAAAGACGGGGAAGTCATCATTCCCTCCAGCCCCCTCTAGCCCTCACTGTAGGGAAAAGGAAATACCCAGTTCGGGATTCCTAAAAGACTGAGACCTAGTCATAGGACTAGAGAACACTTCCCCTGCCTCTACATCTTTCCACGACATCCAGAGGGCTCCAGCATAATACAGGGATCATTACAGCTACAAGAACGGCAAGACTCAGACCTTATTTAGGAAGCCTCCCAGATAAACCAAGGGAGATGAAAAAGACACCGGAAGAAATTTTAGTCCCTGACCCCACAGCAACTGCAAACAGTAAAAACAGCCTAACTCTTGGCCAGATAAATATAAAATCTCACACAAAAGGCTTGTCTACCTAAGTAATTTTTACCCAATACATCATATCCAGCTTTCCACAAAAAGGTTAAAAGGTTAAAAAAAAAAAAAAAAAAAAAAGCACAGTGTACAAAGTAAGAGAAGTTTTGGAATTATCACACCAGGAATTTGAAACAACCATCACTAGGGGCACCTGGTGGTTCAGTCAGTTAAGCATCCGTCTTTGGCTCAAGTCATGATCTTCACAGGTTCGTGGGTTTGAGCCCCACACTGGCCTCTCTGCTGACAGCTCAGAGCCTGGAGCCTGCTTTGGAGTCTGTGTCTCCCTCTCCCTCTGCCCCTCCCTCGCTTGTGCTCTGTCTCTCACAAATAAACGTTACAAATTTTTTTGAAAACAACATCATTAATAGGTTAAGGTCTCTAATGGAAAAAGTGGATAACATGCAAGAACCAATAGGTGATGAAAGCAGAAAAGAGAAAGGTAGAGGGAAGAATCTACGGGAGGTGCGAGAAACCCGAAACACTGCAACACAAATGAAGAAGGCCTTTGACGGGTTCAGCAGGGCACTGAACACAGTCGAGGAAGGAACCAGTGAGCTCGGAATATATGTCAATAGCAACTCCTCAAATTGAAACGCGGAGATAAAAGAAAGAAAACAATGGAACAGAATATCCAGGAACTGTGGGAAAACGACAAAGGAAATATCACACACGTAACTGGAATACTAGAAGGAGAAAAAAGAGAGAAACACAGAAGAAATATTTGAAGAGATAACATTTAAGAAATTTCCAAACTTAATGACAGACCCTAAGCCACAGATCTAGGAAGGTCAGAGAACAGTAAGTAGGACAAACCCAAAAAAATGTACAGTGTACCTCATGCTCAACATATATCCATGTCTACAGTGTAGACAAAGACAAAGAGAAAATCTTGAAAAAGACTGGGGGGGGGGCAGGGAATCCTCCCTATAAAGGAACAAAGAAAAGAATCACATTGGACTTGTCTTCAGAAACCATGCAAGCAAGAGGAGAGTGGAATGACATATTTAAAGTGTTGGGGGGACAAAAGAAAAATACTAACGATAGAATAGTTTACAGAAAATACAAATGGTTCTTAAACATTAGTAAATAGTTTCAATTCCATTTATAATAAAAGAAATGTAAAATAAAACTGCAGATATACCATTTTTGCTATAATTTGACAACTATTTAAAAAATAATATAAAATACTGTGTTAAGAGTTTGGGGAATTCAGATGCTCTCATATATCACTGTGGAGATGAAGTTGTCACAGCCTTGAGGAAGGGCACTTTTGATAATATCTACTTATATATCACAACTGCACAGATCCTTTGACTCAACAATCTCTCTTCTGGAAATTTATCTTCAGTATCTATATACACATGTACAAAATCCTGTGTGCACAAGATTCCTCACTGTAGCACTCTTTGTAGTCGCAAAAGACTGGAAACAGTTCATGTGTCCATCAGGAACAGGTTATGGGGCATCTGGGTGTCTCAGTCAGTTGGGTGTCTGATTCTTGGTTTTGGCTCAGGTCATGATCTCAGGGTACGTGAGACTGAGCCCCACATGGGGCTCTGCGCCACTCTCTCCCCGACTCATAAGCATGCGTGCACACTCTCTCTCAAAATAAATAAAGTTTAAAAAATGAATGACTGGTTACATGAATTAAAATAATTCCATAGGGGCGCTTGGGTGGCTCAGTCGGTTGAGCGTCCGACTTCGGCTCAGGTCATGATCTCGCAGTTCGTGAGTTTAAGCCCCGCGTCGGGCTCTGTGCTGACAGCTCTGAGCCTGGAGCCTGTTTCAGATTCTGTGTCTCCCTCTCTTTCTGCCTTCCCCCGCTCATGCTCTGTCTCTGTCTCTGTCTCTGTCAAAAATAAATAAACATCAAAAAAAAAGTTTTTTTTAATAATTCCATAAAATAGAATCTCAAGCAGCTTGGTAAAGGAAAAAAAAAAATAGGGAAGGTTTTTGTATGCTACCATGGACTAAACTCCAAAGAATACTGTTGAAGAGAAAAATACAGTCCAGAACAGTATATGTGTTATGGCATCATTTATGTCCTAAAGGAAAACCTTTATATTAATACATATAAATACTATCTCTAGAAGTATATATAAGAAACAAAGACAATAGCTTTGCTTGTCTGCTGAAAATCATATACCTAGGGGACAATGAATAGGAGGGAGAATTTTCACTGCATACACTTTCTTACCATCTTGAACCACACGAATGTAGCGTTTCTTTACAAAAACATAAGCACGGCTTAACTTTTTTACGTAATTACATATTCCTCTTTGGAAGGAATGGAAGTACAGCACCTGGTCTTGGGAGGAGCTGCAGAAAATGTGATCAGGGAAGACTTTTCTGCACACGACCCAGGTTCGTGAAATAACACATCTCTGAAAATGTAATAGAGTCAATCTCCAGATGCTGCTCCTTTCTGTCTCTTTCAGGATAATTCTTGTGTGTCCTTAGCAGTGTTCAGCATTTTCCCGGTTCCTTTTACCTTTCTGCCTCTCCTGATTTCTCCTATCATAAAATGTGACCGGCAAAGTCCTAGGACTTTCTTCACTTGTAATTGTCCCAATATTAGATCACATTGCCTGTTCAAAACGTCCCACCTTCCACTCCGAGTTCATTCTCACGGCCTGCAAAGCTGCCCAACTTCCTACCGTAACCTCCCTCCTTGTTTGCCTCTCCATTCCCATGCCTCTCCACTTTCCTTTTGGTCACTCCAGCATAACTCATTTTAGCTCTTTTTCTTGCCTCTTTCTCTACTTCCCCCCACCCCCACTTTTAGAATATGGATGGGGTATAAGTAACAACAGCAACAATAATAGTTATCACTCAACACACGCCAAGAATTTCACTTGCCCTATTTCATTTAAAACTTCATTACACTACAAATTCGACATTATTACCTCTGCTTGTTAGGGTTGAAGAAACTAAGGCTTAGAGGGGTTAAGACACTTGACTGAAGTCACACAGCTGAACAGCAAGGAAGCAGGATCCTAACACGGACCTTCCAACGCAAAAGTCTGCGTTCTCCACTCCTAATTCTTTGCAGTTTAAGATTAATTTGTAACTAGATTCCCACTGAGTTATCTGTCTATATTCTCTTCTCTATTTTTTTTTTCCTAATTCTGCCTTTGGTTATCGTTAATAAGAATGCTAAATTTAACGAAACATCTATCTACTTCGTTTCTTATAGTTTGATGCTTTTTAATTGCCAAGTTTCTAATATTTAATAAGTACCTAAAAACATAAGACATAGGAAGAACAGAGAAAGTATAAAATATAAGTTACATTAAGAAGCATAAAATAATATCAGAGGTGTGACTGACATTTCTGGAAGTCATATATCAAATGAGGTCAAGGATGAGTGAAAAAGAAGAGGCATCTCATTCCAATTATCTACCTACTAACATAAACGTCACACTTTTGTTCAAGAGTTGCTTTTCTGGGGCGCCTGGGTGGCTCAGTCAGTTAAGAAGCTGACTCTTGGTTTCAGCTCAGTTCGTGATCTCACAGTTTCATGAGTTTGAGCCCCAAGTCTGACTCTGTGCTCAGAGCCTGTTTGGGATTCTCTCTCTCCCTCTCTCTGCTCCTCCCTCACTCGCTGTCTCTCTCAAAATAAATAAACTTAAAAAAAAACTGACTTAAAAATAAATAGTTGCTTTTCCACTTACATCCAAATCTCTTTAGAGTGGGAGAAAACATCTCAGAAAATGTTTATTTTTGTACAGCCTATATTAATTTATATCCATGCATGTCTAGATATTATTGATTGTATGGCAGATATTTAGAAATATGTAAGTTCCTGCTGATGCTATATTCCAATAGAGAGCATGTCCCTTTTCTTCTTGGATATGAGTGGCTGATCATGTGAATCCAATCAATAATTGAACTGGGCTGGGGCTGGGTTGCAGTTTTAGTAAGACTCTACAGATCTTTGGTTCACCCAGTTCCTTGAGTATAGCCCTCCCTACTTCTGATGGAGAGCCCAGGGGGGTGTCTGTTTCCTCAACTCTAGAAGAGTCAGACATTTTCAAACCAACTTTCCAGGTTCCTCACCCTTACAAAGCTTCAAAATCTGGCAAAAGTCTTTTTTTTTTAAATGTTTATTTGGGGGGGGGGGTGCAGAGAGAGAGGGAAACACCTAATCGGAAACAGGCTCCAGGCTCCGAGCTGTCAACACAGAGCCCGAAGTGGGGCCCTAACTCACGAACCGTGAGATCATGACCTGAGCTGAAGTCCGACGCTTAACCCAGGAATCCCAAAATCTGGCAAACGCCTTAAGGCCAGGAAGAAACAGACATGTGCTTGAAGCGGGCCTGATCCCCCAGAGGCATCTTGCTTTTTAAGAACATAAGCCTGTGGGAGGTTTCATTTGCCCCTTAGAAACTTTCAGCTTCACTTGCCCGCATCCTACGAACCCTGAGAACTCAGCAAACGTCTTGTGGAGAAAACCAGCTTTGAGGGTGAAGCCCCTCAAGTTTGTAATATTTTCACACTAGGCCCCCAGTTGGTTAGAGCTTTGTTGGTTTCTCTTACCTTTACAAGGACCCTCTGCCCGAGCCACGCCTGATCCTCAACCTGTGCCCAGAATCAATAAATGTCACCAGGGCCAAAAACATCTGTGGGTCTGCAGCTTACCTGCAAACAATTTCTCTCTCTGTGTGATCTTAGTTCATCTACTATTCATTTCTTCCACAACCCAGGGGCACCTTTCCAGATTCATTTTTGTAATTTCTCTAGTTTTTCCTAGTTGTTACAGCAGAGTTACTGGCCAGCCTCAGCTAACTGCACATTATCCACAAGCAGAAGTTTCACATTTTATTTCTGAAGATGACAGGATTATTACGATAAGGATTCTACCTTATATGTCATGATGTTTTGTAGTTTTCGAGGGTGTGACACATCCACTATCCCAACGTTTACCAGGTCCGTGGCATAGGGTAAACTAGGGTACCCGACTCGGCGGAACATCTCTGAAGCCACACCCGTTGGGCACAACCACCCACGGGGAAGGGAAGAGGGTTCTCCTCCGTTCTTCTGAGACCTGGCTTGTCCGCAGTCCCTCTATATGAAGGACATGAAAACAAATGGGAGCTTATTTGCCAGGCTACACAGCATAGTCTCCAACAACGGACTCACGCTTGTTAGTGTCCGCTTACAAGAATGCTTGAATGCACGCAGATTCAGGCTGATTTCAGGTTATTGGTGAATCACCTGAGATCTTCATAAAGGCAGGTTTACAGCATTTATGAAACATTCACCTCAGACAGCATTTTTCCACCGGGTTACTGATTGGAAGAAATGCAAAATCAAAACAAAAAACAAAAAACAAAAAACACACAAACAAATAGAAAACAGAGAGGGGGACAAACCATAAGAGACTCTCAAATACAGAGAACAAACTGAGGGGTTGCTGGAGGGGAGGTGGGTGGGGGGCCGGGCTAAAAGGGTGGTGGGCACTAAGGAGGACACGTGTTGGGATGAGCACTGGGTGTCGTGTGTAAGAGATGAATCACCGGGTTCTCCTCCTGAAGCCAAGACTACACTGTATGTTAACTCACTTGAATTTAAATAAATTAATTTTAAAAATAATAGTAACATCCCAAAATTTTCTAAGGAGACACACACACACACACACACACACACAGCAGTAAAACTGTACCCTTTATGAACCTCCCGGCACATTAATTTCATGAATTATGCTGGTATGTAAACTTACCTCTAGAGAACCATGCTGGCTTCTCGATATTACAGAGCTGGGAGGATATGTTTATCCTTACTATCTCTCTAGACAGGTTTCCCAAGCTGACCTTTCGAAGAAGTGGAATGTACACCATCTTTAAGTACCTTCTAGATAGTTTCTGCAATTCGACAAAGCCCCTGTCGCTGTGGCAGAGTAGCTGCTATTAAGCTGAACTGGTCTCTGGCGTGATAGCCGGCAACACTTACGTGGTATTCTCTGAAGGAGATTCAGGAAGTCCCTATGGTCAGAAATCCTCTCCCAGCATCAGTGCAATTCTTTTAGAAATCGGAGAGGGGAGGAGAGCAAGTCTTAGTCATAAACTGGTCAAACCCAGAAGAAGCACAGTTAATATCAGCTTGTGTACGAGGCTCAAGAATAGTTACACAGCGTGGGTTCAAAGAAAAGTGAAAACTAGAGCCACGCTCAGCACACGACATCACCACAGACAGTTAATGCTGGGGGGGGGGGGGAGGCATTATTATTTGCAGTACACGTGAGCTCCTTGAGGGCAAAGGAAGTCAAGTCATGTTTTCGTGCTCTAATGTGATCACATGCGATTTTACTCAGCCATATTTGGGAAATGTTTGTTTATTTTTTTTCATGTAATATATTTAATGTAAGGGAATTGTTTATTCTAATGTGGCACGATTTGCTTCAGGACACAGCAAAACAGCAGAAGTTCCTTAGTATTTCTGAGTATACCCCCAATGGAGAGAATGCTGTATTCGGAGTTACTTCTTCATGTGAAAAAGAGATTCAGCTCGCTGTGCTCATTCTTAATCTCTGAGCATTTCTTTAATCGTAGCTGAATTGTCCCTATTTATGCACTCAGCTATTCATTTTACTTTGCGCCCTTCCAATGGAGTTGGGTGATGATGTGGCACTTTTGTCTGTCTGTCTTAAGTATGTATCCGATTACGTGGATTTCGAGTGGGATGGTTACCAGCGCCTAACCCAAAGCCTAAAACCGTGGCTCTCCAGAGTTCACTTTTCCTCGGTAAACATCATTGGGATGTGACCTAAATTTGAAAACAGAAATCGTCACGCCCCTAAAGAAAAAAGGCGCGCTTCACTATGTCAAGTTGTGGGAAGATACTGACACCATACGATACAGTATGGAACGAGCTACTGAGCCTTTCCACGTTCTTTCTCACAGAACAAGATGAACAGGAGTGCTCTCTCAACCCATCAATCCCGTTAGCCACGAAAGAGAAGATGGAGTAAAACAGGCAAAACAAGACTGCGTGGCACAGGAGAAAGAGCGTATTTTTCAGAAGGCCTGCCATCGGGCAGACTGGGCAGGCTCTTCAGGGACTCCCAGGCCAGTTTCCTCATCTGTAGCCCGGGGATGAAAAGACTTGCCGTATGCCTGTTTGCAGGATAAAAAGAGAGCCCGTGGAAAAGGTCGCGCATCTGAAAGGGCCCCACAAAGTTACATTTTATTAATGAGCGCTAATCGATTTTGCTTTTTTCAACAGAAAACTAAATAAACAAAGAGAAAATGAGCTTTATGAAGATTAAGTCGTATCAAGAGAGGAAGCTGGGAGAAATTTTAAACACGGCGTGACTGCCTCCGCACAAAAACATTTGCACGGGGTGGGGGTTCAGGAGGAGAGGAGCCTCCAGGAAATGCACCGAAAGCTGACACGAGTCATGTTCTGATCGCGAACGCGAGTGTGTGCGCCTTCCGTTTCCCACATTTTCAACAGTGTGTTTAATGTGATTTATATGAGAATACTTTTTTTTTGAAAGCCAGACGATGCCTTTTTCATAGAAATTACCCACTTCCCAGCAAAGACATTTAAAATGTTGTTTTAGATGCCCCAGAGGTGTTTGTAGCAATTGCTAATATGACGTGCTTCATTCAACTCATCACTTAGTGAGCACCACGTGCCAGACTCCAGAAGGAGACAGAATAAATGAGATAGAGGCCTGTCTTCCTTCTGTCCCTTGATAATAAACGGTGGTTGTTCTTCTGTTGTAAGTCAGCTTGAGCATTAAGGCTTAAGGGGAAACAGAGGAGGGAGCGAGAGAGGGAGGGGGAGGGAGAGATACATATTCCAACAACTGTGAGGGCCGGCAAGGCGAGTTCAAAACCTGTGGGGCAGGCCTGCAAGCCAGAAACTCGGGAGCAAAAGCTGAAGCTGCTGTGGGCAGGCGAAAGGTTTCCCACCCCAGGGAAACCTCAGTTAATGTTGTTAAAGGCTTTCAACTGATTGGCGCAGGCCCAGCCATATTATTCGGGATAATCTTTACTTAGAGTCAGCTGATTATACGTGTTAGCCACGTGTATGAAATACCTCAGAGCAACACCTAGATAAGCGTTTGATTAAACAACTGGGAACGATAGCCTCGCCAACTGGACACATCAAACTGACCCTCAGAGCCTCTCAATATTCTCTCCCACCTCTGCCGATTTAGTTAACGCGACTACTTTCTCAGCTCATTTCAGACCTCACCAAACACAGAACTCTTAGGAAGTAGTGCCCTTGCTCCAACCCTGTCTTCCTTCCAAGGCCTGCTTAACGCAACGCTTGGTCGATTGGGAACTTTACACTTGACATATTCTTATTTCAGGTAGGTGGTTGTTTTAAATTTGGTGACGACCAAGGTAGCGAGGCACTGCAAAAATCGGTGAAAAGCAAAATCCGCTCCCTGTGAACCACAATGTCAAATGTGAGGAGGCCAAAGGTGGAGAAGAGCTATCACTCCCACACTGTAGGCTCCCAAGGTTTTCGACTGTTTTTCTTCATCAAACTTTATTTTTATTAGACGGTCTCTTATTTAAATTTATTTTAGCCTATGGTCCCTCATTTATGCGACTAGCCTTCCTCATGCCATATGTGTCTACACCAGGGGTTCTCAACTGGGGTGATTTTGCACCCCCCACCCCCACCCAAGGGGCTTTCTGACATTCTCTGGACACATTTTTGGTGGCTACACTTGAGGTTACACGGGAGAGGCCGGGGTGCTACTGAACATTCTACAGTGCACGAGACAGGATCCCACAACGAAGAATGATCCATCCCCAAATGTCAATAGTGCGAAGGTTAAGAAAGCCTGGTCTGGACGATACTGGTATGAGTTCTGCCACAAATTCTGATCAAGTTCCTCAAACACTAGGTCTATGGAGAAAATAAGCTTGTTAAATTCCCTTAATCTTTAGTTTCCGAACTTGGCTGAAATTACTCTTTAAAATCATGTCTGAGTTTTTGGTGATTTTTGGAAGGGTAAAATGAATAAAATATGTTCACTTTTAAAATGGCTGAAAATATTAATGTTCTGAGTCAGTGAAAGTTACTGATTGTAGTTAAACTATTAAAACTTGAGAAGCGGCTGGCTGGCTCAGTCCGTAGAACACAAAACTCTTGATCTCAGGGTCATGGGTTTCAGCCACACGGTGAGTATAGAGATAACTTAAAAATAAAAATCTCTAGGGGCACCTGGGTGGCTCAGTCGGTTGAGCATCCGACTTTGGCTCAGGTCACAATCTTGCAGTTCATGAGTTCGAACCCTGCGTCGGGCTCTGTGCTGACAGCTTAGAGCCTGGAGCCTGCTTCAGATTCTGTGTCCCCTTCTCTCTCTGCCCCTCTCCTGCTCATGCTCTGTTTTTCTCTGTCTCAAAAATAAATAAAACATTAAAAAAAATTTTATAAAAAAAATAAAAAAAATTAAAATCTCTAAACCATTACAGCTTTAAATATAGTAGTATGCATGGTTTAGTTTATCATGAAACATAATTTACATTATTTTTTTAAATAACATATTTAAATATTTAATTTAAATATTAAATATTTAAATAACATATTTCAAGTGATTTATTCAATTTTCATTCACTATTTTTTTTATTTTTATTTATTTATTTATTTATTTATCTATATAATTTATTGTCAAGTTAGCTAACATACAGTGTATACAGTGTGTTCTTGGTTTCGGGGGTAGATTCCCATGACTCGTCGCTTACATACTCATCAGTGCTCATCCCAAGTGCCTTCCTCAATGCCGGTCACCCATTTTCCCCCCTCCATCGTCTCCCCATCAACCCTCAATTGTTCTCTGTATTTCAATCTCATGGGTTTGCTTCCCTCTCTGTTTGAAACTATTTTTTTCCCCTTCCCTTTCCCCATGGTCTTCTGTCAAGTTCCTCGTATGAGTGAAAACATATGATACCTGTCTTTCTGACTGACTTATTTCACTCAGCATAATACCCTCCAGTTCCATCCATGTTGTTGCAAATGGCAGGATTTCATTCTTTCTCATTGCCAAGTATTATTTCATTGTATATATAAACCACATCTTCTGTATCCATTCACCAGTTGATGGACATTTGGGCTCTCTCCATATTTGGCTATTTGAAAGTGCTGCCATAAACATTGGGGTACATGTGCCCCTATGAATCAGCACTCCTGCATCCCTTGGGTAAATTTCTAGCTGGGTCATAGGGTAGTTCTATTTTGAACTTTTTGAGGACCCTCCACACTGTTTTCCAGAGCGGCTGCACCAGTTCGCATTCCCACCAACAGTGCAGGAGGGTTCCTGTTCCTCCACATCCTTGCCAGCATCTGTAGTCTCCTGAGTTGTTCATTTTAGCTACTCGGACCAGTGTGAGGTCGTATATCAGTGTGGCTTTGATTCGTATTTCCCTGATGAGGAGTGACATTGAGCATCGTTTCATGTGTCTGTTGGCCATCTGGATGTCTTTTTTGGAAAAGTGTCTTTTCATGTCTTCTGCCCACTTCTTCACTGGATTATTTGTTTTTTGGGTGTTGAGTTTGGTAAGTTCTTTATAGATCTTGGATACTAACCCTTTATCCAATATGTCATTTGCAAATAGTTTCTCCCATTCTGTCGGTTGCCTTTTAGTTTTGTTGATTGTTTACTTTGCAGTGCAGAAGTTTTTATCTTGATGAAGTCCCAATAGTTCATTTTTGCTTTTATTTCCCTTGCCTTCGGAGACGTGTTGAGTAAGAAGTTGCTGCAGCTGAGGTCAAAGAGGTTGTTGCCTGCTTTCTCCTCTAGGGTTTTGACGGTTTCCTGTCTCGCATTTAGGTCTTTCATCCATTTTGAGTTTATTTTTGTGTATGGTGTAAGAAAGTGGTCTAGTTTCATTCTTCTGCGTGTTGCTGTTCAGTCCTCCCAGCACCATTTGCTGAAGAGACTGTCTTTTTTCCATTGGATACTCTTTGCTGCTTTGTTAAAGATTAGTTGGCCATACATTTCATACATCCAATTCTGGGCTCTGTATTCTATTCCATTGGTCTATATGTCTGTTCTTGTGCCAGTACCATACTGTCTTGAGGATTATAGCTTTGTAGCAGAGGCTGAAGTCCAGGATGCTGATGCCTCCGCTTTGGTTTTCTTTTTCAACATTACTTTGGCTATTCGGGGTCTTTTGTGGCTCCATATAAATTTTAGGAATAAACCTAATCAAATATGTAAAAGATCTGTATGCTGAAAACTATAGAAAACTTATGAAAGAAATTGCACTTGATCTTAGCCAAAAGGCTGAGAAGCGATTAAAATAAATTGAAGAAGACACAAAGAAATGGAAAAACATTCTATGCTCATGGATTGAAAGAACAAATATTGTTAAAATGGCAAGACTACCCAAAGCAATCTACACATTCAGTGCAATCCCAATCAAAATTGCACCAGCGTTCTTTTCATTTACCGTTTAATTGAACTTGTATTCAAAATCTATTCAAAATCTATTTCATCTCAAAAGTAAAATAAGAGGAAGTTTTTTAAGCCTATAACTGTAGCACCCTCATGCCCCATGAATGTAATTCATAAGTAACACAACATATGTTTTTCTGCTAACAATCCTATATATTTATCACTAAAAAAAAAAAAAGAAAGGTTGAAAATACAATGAAAATTGTGTGGTTTTTATCATCCATTGTATTAGTCAGGGTTCTACATATGCATATACATAGAGAGATATTTACTACATAGAATATTATTAGACTTTATATATACAGATTACATATGTATGAAGATTATTATATAGAGACAGATTACATGAAGAGACTTATTATAAGGAACTGACTTATGTGATTACAGATGCTGGTTAAGTCCGAAACCTGCAGAGCTGACATTGCAGTTCACGTCTAACGGCTGGAAGCTGCCAAGTGCAAGAGGCAGTGCCTAGTTCAAAGGCTGTCTGGCTGAAAGATTCTTTCTTACTCGGAGAAAGTCAGCCTTTTGTTCTACGCAGGCTATACACTGATTGGCTGAGGCCCACCCATGTTTATGGAGGGCAGTCTGCTTCAACTCAGTCTACTGATATAAATGTTAACCTCATCCAAAAACACCCTCACAGAAACACCTAGAATAATGTTTCACCAAATACCCGACATAAATTGACACATAAAATTAATCACTATGGCCATTCAGGAGAAAAAAAAAAAAAAAGACACTTGGAAAAGGGGGAAAAATTATAAATAACTTACAATATCCAAGATATGGAAACAACCCAAGTGTCTTTCCAAAAATAAATGGACAAAGAAGATGTGGTGTGTATATATATATATACACAATGGAATATTACTCCACCATAAAAAAGAGGAGATATTGCCATTTGCAACAACACAGATGGACGGATGGACCAAGAGAGTGTCATGCTAAGTGAAACAAGGCAGACAGAGAAAGACAAATACTGTATAATTTCACTCGTGTGTAGAATCTAAAAAACAAAACAAATGAATAAACAAAAAGCAGAAATCAGAGAGTAAACTGATGGTTGCCAGAGGGAAGGGGGTACAGGGTTGGGCAAAATGGGTGAAGGAGATTGGCGGGAGATACAAGAACAAAAGGCACAGCATAGGGAACATAGTGATGATATTGTGACAGTGCTGTGTGGTGACAGATGGCAGCTACACGTAAGTGAGCACAGTATACCACACAGAACTGTTGAATCACTATGTTGAACTCCTTAAACTAATGTCACATTGTATGTCAACTACACTCAAAAAAGTTTTTTTAATTAGTAGCAACTTAACATCAATAATAAGAATTCTAGTTAAATAGAATAATTCAGCCCCATGGTAATAGATAAAACCGTTATTTTTCTAGTGTGGTAGAGACTGTTTAGAGTCACGGAAAAGTTTCATAAATACCATTGGCCAGGCTCGGCCATTATACACATGAATTATTACAGTACCTTGAGATATAACTCATCCAGGCCTAAAGATTCAAACCTATTTAGTATACTCAAGTACCGACTTATCAGAGCCATACAGTGGAATCACATAATTGGAAGGAAACTTTGTGATTATCCCCAAGTCCCCCCAATAGTGACAAAGAAAAGCAAGACATTGATTTAGATTTGTCTTGAGTGTTTGACAGAGCCTTGATTTGGGATACTTTAAAATCATAAGCCTATAAATATCGGACTGGGATTCGATGCTGACCACAAACAAATGGGAAACGTGCAAACTTATGTTGGCACAAATCATGTTTCACTACTCCTGTTTTTTGCTGATGTCAAGAGTACATTGGAGAGATTGCCTTGTAGTCTGTAGAGTATGGTTAGTATCAAAGAAACCCCAGGGGTAGGTCTCAGTCCTGGCTATGCCTCAGAATTATGTGTGGAGGAACATAAAAACGTAGCCGCTTGGGACTCATCTTAGACTCTCTGCTACAATTTCCCTCCCCTTCTGGCGACAATGCTAATCTAGAGTTTTACTTTAACTTTTGACTTGCTTTATGTAGACATGTCCAAAGCAAGAGAGCAAAAAAAAAAAAAAAAAAAGAAAGAAAAAAGTATTAGACATGAAATTATGATTTTTTTTTTTGCCTACAATTTGGGGACCTATGTTCTCAAGGGACAGTGCCCCTTACTCATCACTAAAAGAAATACAAGCCCAACCAAAAGATAGGACTTTCAGTCATGAAAAATAAGACCTTCTTACGAGTCAACGATGGTCTCTTTCCTTCATGAGAATTGTTCCACTTTATTTAGCCAAGAATCAATCACTCAATCAATAGTAAATTAAATAACAACAATTTAATATACATACTTATTTATATATTAATTCTAGGCTACTACAACAAACCAATTCTCACAAAGGAGAGAAACTCTTCTTTTCCATATATATATAGAGAGAGAAAATATATATCTACAATATCTGTATATATAAATATATATCTATAAACATGTATAGAGAAATATAGAGAAATAACATATATATGTTATTGCATACGTAATACAAGTTTGCTGTAAAACATTCAGACAGTTCAGAAGTACATGGATTTTTAAATCTCTCCCATCCCTTCATAGGCACTCGCTAGTATTTGACGTACATCCTTCCAGAGCTTTCTGTAAGTACCCATACATATGCACATATGTATAGGGGTAGTTCTTTAAATGGGAACAAATTACACATAATGACATGCATACTGCTTTTCAAAAACCAGTACTCTGGGGGGTGGGGGCAGAGCGGGGGTGGTGGGGGGCGCCCTGGGTGCTCGGTCAGTTGAGCATCCAACTTCGGCTCAGGTCATGATCTCACGGTTCATGAGCTTGAGCCCTGCGTCGGGCTCTGTGCTGACAGCTCAGAGTCTGGAGCCTGCTTGGGATTCTGTGTCTCCCTCTCTGCCCCCCTGTCCCCGCTTGCGCTCTGTCTCTGTCTCTCTCTCTCTCAAGAATAACATTAAAAAAAATTAACATTAACATTAAAGAAAAAACACCAGTACTCTACCATTGATATCCTCCTCTGTCAGAACAGGCACGCCTCCCTAGTTCCTTTTCAATGGCCGCTTCACCTTCCATAGCATCGATATACCATAATCCAACAATTTTCTCCTATTGATGGATGTGCGGCTTGTCAACAGGTTTTCACTCACAGTGGCACAGTGAGCATCCTTTAAACCAGACACAGTCCACCCTGAAGCCGGTGCCCCTCCTTGCCCAACTGCAGGGAGTGGTGTCTGAGACACGGAGAGCTGTGCCCCAGGGTTGGGCAGAAAGACCTGCCCCAAGTTTCCTTGAACTTAGTTCTTGGTATTCCGGGCTCCCTGATGAGGCTTTCCTTGTATGTTTATACTAGTTCAATTCTAGCCAATAAACACGCATTGAGCCCCTACCAAGTGCATAGCCCTGTGCTGGATGCTAGGAATTCAATGCCACACGACACACGGTCCCGGCCCTCAAGGGTCTCACCACAGTGCGGTGGTGGGTACCAATCTAGTAGTAGCAAGAAACGGCAAAGGGAGAAGGAAAGTAGGTAGAATGGCCGCACTAGGCCCTGCTCTTACCTGCGCTAAAGCTTTACTAATTATGCCCCCCCCCCCCCGCCCCAGACAAACCTACCTGGTCTCTCAGTCACTACCTAACATTCAACAGATGAAATCACTCCAAGAACGCCTCAAATAGTTCTCCTCCGGGTGATATGTTGACTATATATCTTGGAACCTAAAAACAAAAACAAAAACAACCAAAAAGACCCAAACAACATAGAAATATACATTTCTATGCCACATACAGGGGCATCATGTGCGGTGGGGTGCACATACAAACGTGTCTAGAAGTGGTGAACCAGCCTCCTACATAGATGTTGCCTCAGATGGAGGAAAAATGTTCCCTGTGTGTAAGCCCACCCCTCTACCTACACGTTAGACACAATCCACATTTGTTCTCTAAATGTACAGGTCCATGTATGGTGCACTATTCTGTGTTTATCTCCCTTAGACGAGGTATTGCTTATTGACGTTAAATAAGTTTACAGCCATTTCGAGTTTTTAAAGGTAGAACAAAGAAAGCTGAAAGATAGTTCATGCCCAGCTCTGGGAAGACCACGCGTAATTTATCTCATTGCTTTTCCTTTCTTTGGCATCGCATTCCAGTCCTCATTGCCACTCTTCCACATCTTCGAGTCTAGATTTCTTTCCTGCAGCTGGCATGGCTCCTTCCGTACCACCCTCCTTGGAGATGGCCGCCGTCCCCTCCAAGATAACAATTCTTCCTATACTTGAATCACATCAGAAAGTCTAGTTTCAACTGTGTCTTCCCAAGCTCCATGACCCTGGTTCCCTCACTTCGCTTTCATTTTCCTCACCTTCCAAACTTAGGCGAGATGTTTGGATTTTCACTGCCACTTTCTACTCAGTAGGACATGCTCTTCAACACCACCCGGTTGTTGAACCCTGCAAAGTCAGGGGTCTTTGTCCTGGTAACCAATGTATCCAAGTCCCAGGAAGAGGGGCTGCGCCATCTTGGGTGGTCCACAGAGATTTGTTGACTGTCCCCGTCTCATCTTTCCACGTTCCCAGGCCGATTATATCCGATACATAGGATGTTACGACATTAACTTTACCTTCATTTCTGCTTTCTAAAACGCAAGGTGATGTTTTTGTGCCAAGCCCCAACTTTGCCATTATTAATAAGGAAGCAGGGTGTCTAGCTTATAGGTCAATGAACGTTGACACTTGGGTCAGAAACCAATTTTTGAAAAAAGGCTAATGCTAACATTTTTCTTTTCCTTTGTGAGTGATTATCTTCTGTTCAACTTTTGTCACGGAGCACAGTGATTTCTAGAAGCATGTCTTTGGCTTGGAAAAGCCAGGGTAGATTGACTCTGAGATAAAGTCAAAGCTACCTCCTTCACGTTCCCTTTACCCCAGGTAGGTTTGCTGTCGTCCCCTAGATTATGCAGAAAGGAGGGGAAAATCTGAAAGAGGAGTCTGCACAGCTATGAAGGCTCCATTAGACCTTGGCAGAGGCCCAAAGAGACCACCAAGCTCGCTCATAAATGCACAGTGTCTAATAAAAATGTGATGATGATTATTATTATGCATTTATTGAGCAGCAAAAATGCGCTAAATTTAAAAATGTATGTACTCTGTTATTCATATCTCCTGATGGGTATGTAGAAACTGCTGGCTGTTTGTTTTCCCCAGTAATTAGCACGTTGTTTTCACAGCCTGATGGCTGCTGATGGTCACCATTCTGCCCACATGCTTGAGGTTTCTGTGGCCCAGGGATGACACCTAACCCCCAGCACCTCACACCCGTAAGGCTTTGTTGTGGGCCAAGTTCCAGTCTATGATGGAGTCGATATGGCACAAGCATGTTTAACAAGTCCCTTGGATTTTTTTTTTTTCTATTTCTCCAAAGAAAAACATTTGAGGCTTCAAAGTGAGGAATTTGCTTCTTAACCCAGAGATCACACACAAAAGCGACTTCGAACCTTAAATCTACTTCTCGTTCAGAAATCACTGCAGGAAATCACCAACATCTTAGGCAAACTCCCATTCTAGTTAGAGAATAAAAACAACAACAAATTAGTTCCTGGGGGATTTTCGGACGCTTTCAACAACCATTACTTTGCAAGCACTTTATCCACTCTTAGGCAAAGTGTCTTAAAAATATAGCCAATGTTTAATAAGAGGGAAACCACAACCTGTATTGCAAACCAGAAATAGGTGCCTTGTGAACTGCTTGCTTTCTCTAAATTCTGCACTGAAAAGAGTAAAATCAGTCGATAGGAAGCTCTTATTTTAAATTAGGTGAAGTCTGCAATTTTTCCTTGTGCTCCCTCTTTAAAAAAAAAAAAAAAAAAAAAAAAGTTACAAGTCCCTGAAATGACTCAAGCCAAAGCAGAGAACGGATATTACAGGACCCGACTTGACCAGGCACACCTAAGGCCAACTGCTCAAAAGCTTCCTTCCCTGCTTGCACCTGCAATTATTTCCATGCAAATAGTGTTAAGTTAAATTGGCCACTTGTGAGCTGAATTCAGCACTGTCTCCTCATTCTGAGCGGATAAGGGATCATCTTCCAGTGAAATTATATTTTACGAGCAATTTTTGTGTCTGCGTGCTACGGCTGGAACAACACTTAACCCTGAAAATGACAGCAAGAGCTTTTTTTAAAAAACTCCCATACACCAAATGTATTTGCGACTTGCTCTCATCTCCACTCTTCCGTGATGATGAGTCAGCAGCTATAATATGCGAGCAAACTCCAAAAAGCTAAGAAAAATCTGAAGCTTCCCCTTCCCCACCCCCCACACACAAACAAAAACGTCCAGATCTGGGTCAGTCGATTCTGCTCAGGATAAATTACTCTGACGAAAAAGACCCAGCGTATCTTGAAATCCACGCAGTAAACATACTGCCCTCTTCAATTTTTTCCTTACGTAGGTTTTATATTTAAAGACGTTTGCGGCTCACTCAACACCTATGTCTTTCTGTAGAGGAGACGCGGTGTGTGTGTGTGCGTATTAGGCCAAATTTACCAACGTACTAATTCCGCAAAAACGAAGGGATCCAATCATTCCGAGAAAGAGCGCTCATGCCTCAAAGGGGACTGGTTCTTCTCGGGATGGGGGTAGGGGGGAGGCCAGAGAGGTGCCCGGGATGGACAGTTTAAGAGGCCCTCATGCTGAGGAGCTGACCCTGCCCGGGAGGGCCCCTAAAAGGCAATGCCTCCTCACTCACTGTCAGAGTCCAGGCCCTTCTGGGGTCAAGTCGGGGCTGCCCTGACGGCACAAGGCCGGTCTTTCCCACAGAGTGAGTAAAGCCACGTGACCTTAAACTACAGTGGCTTTCACGGCCAGGCCTGGAAGCCCCAGTTCTGTCACCGGAGGTGTTAAAACCTGCGACAGTAAACGAGTCCAGTGATTTGAAACGGCACCGACCGGCTCTCGTTCCCGGCTACAGGCATCCACCCGTGTTGACGGATTCTCATCGCGGGAACCCTCTCCTGCCTTCGGTGCCCCCATATTCCCTCCGAGACGTGGCAGGTAACTCTGAAGGCCGCGGCTGGCGGAGGGTCGGCGCCCGTCTGCCGGCCACGGCTCTGAACTTAAGTGGGATGCCGTGGGTAGAAAAGGGGGCTACCTCCCCGGCAGGAGACGGACCCGGGGAGAAGGCGCGCTTGCTCTCTCGCCTGCTGCTGCAATCTTGGTCTTGCAAAGGGGCACAGGTTGGTGTCATGTCGTGTCTATTTCGGCTTTCTCGGGAGACGCGAAAACCCCTTCTAGCCGGCGATGCTGAAGTACCAGTCACCGAATGGACATTGTCACAGGCCTGTTGCTGCTCAATGAGATTAGTCTCTAACTGATGCACACGGGTCTCATTGAAAAGGCTGTTCTGTAATTGTTGCCATTAGCGAGGCCACCATTAGGCAGTTGCCTAAACTTCCTGGAGGGACCCGCTGGCGGCTCTGGCCGCCACGGTTCACTCACGTAGAACAGCAGGAGCCGCACTAATTTCCAGTCCCCGTCCATTAGGGGAGAGCAGCCGCTCATTAGAGGTCCTACCCTCTCAACTCCAATTACCCCGAGATAATGACAAAACAGGGAGCACACTAGAAACTTTCAGCGCTTCCCAATCATTCCTCCCATTCATGCTCTCTGCTGATTACATCCACAGAAATCAAGCCCAGACCCCGAATCTTCTCCCAGGCGGGCATGTCCGCAGCATCGGCCATGTGAACGTTGGGTCACGTTAATTTAAAGGCTGAGAGCTTTCATCTACACTTAAGACTTTGAGAAAACGCTGCACATAATAAAGCAGTGCAGAAAGGGCCGTTTCGCCCTTTCTCCCCACCCTTCTTCACCTTCCGAGGAGAGCAAGTCTCAGAGCCACGTGAAGCAAGTCATCAGTCCCAGAAGGTTTAACATCTCTTATCTTTGCAGAAAGCTGCGTGAACATAAAGCCCAACCTGGACATCCCTTCTCCCCGTGTCATGTTAATTTGGGAGTATAAAGGTGGGGGCAGGCAAGAGAAGAGAGAGAGAGAATTACTTCCCAGGAAAGCAGGAAATCGCACAAATCTGCTTTAAAAACGGCACCGTCACCCATGTGCCAACGTATCGGCCTTCTAGGCAGAGCAGAACCCCTGAGCCACAGGGACCGCCCTTCACATACTTTTATCTAGTGTCACCAAAATTTCACTTCTATTCCCTCGCGCTCTGATACGCTTACTGCATTGTCTGTTTGCAATTTCACACTAAATTCAAAAGCCACAGATTTTTACTTTCAGATTCCTCCACTCACCCTTTTTGGCCACTGAGCGGAGTTTGCGTGTTTGTGTACATGTGTCCTCCTCGCTCGCGGCCCCCTCTGAGATGGCGGCCCCTTTCTGATTCTGGCATGCGATCTGCCAAAGTGTCATGTTACTCACGTCTGAACTTATTAATGGCAACGTCTCCATAGTGCTGTAACTGTCTGAATAAGAAGAAAATGTATCATCCAATTGTTTCGCCGTTTTAAACGGATCAACCACTTGTTTTCCGCGTTACGTAAATATTCTTTCAAATACGCAGAAGCATACTTTGGAGACTAGTGTGTTACTGACAGGCCTTGTTCGTAGGCGCTAATGAAGGAGATGTTTTTACAGATAAGCCAAAGAGCACAGAGCTCATGTAGTGCAAGAATACTGTTAGGAGATGCATTTCCCATGGTTTTCTGATGTCCTAATCTAATATCCCCAAGTCCCAGTGGAAAAAATTACAACTGTTTGGAATGTGGTACAACTGTCAAAATTACATGAAGTCAGTTCTGCAAACAGCAAAACATAAGTCAGTCTTCTGTTTATTCTGTGCCAGTATGAAAATATAAACGGTCGCTTCCAGATGGAAAATGGTAACAAAGAATACAGGCGCCCTCTTCTGGAGAGAGCTAGCCCTTCCACTTCGAAAACCTATTCGCCAAATCAGAGAGGGTCCCGAATCCTAAATACACGTTTAGACACGTTCACCTTCCTCATTCTTGCTCGAGCAAACACTTATTCTACCAGGCAGAAGCATCACCAGCTTGTCATTTTCTGGACAAGCAAAGGCCTTGCCTCCCGAATCCTTCTTGGCGGACTTACCTGGGCGTGCCCTTAGCCAGGTGAGCTCCAGGAGGGTCTGCCTTCTAGGCGCCTCCTCCGTGGGGATTTCAGACAAGGCCTGGGCCGCCCGGCTGACAGCCACTCCCGCGGGTCCCACCCTTTCGGGACATCCTGAAGCCACATCTAGTGAAACTGGTCCCTCCCTTTATCAGACACTACATTAATTCTATCTTCACTGTGTGAGAAAAGAACCCCTGATGCAGATAACTCTTATGATCACTGTCGTCAGGGAAATAACGGTGCCATTCTTGCATGTGAGGGCGAGGGCCCTCGCGCAGCATTTCTCGCGACAGATGTGCATTGCTAGCTGCTTGGCAGCCTCTCCCCAGACGGCCGGTGCTCTGAGGATGGAGCCCATCCCCTCCTTTGACTGTGGCACTCTCAGGGCCTTGCACAGTTCCTGGCCCACAGCGTGTGCTTAATAACGAGGGCTTGAATAAATAAATTCCACGTCCGTGTCCAACGGTGGCTGGATTGAAGCCGCAGCCAAGAGAGCCACAGAAGCAGTAGACACACGGTCACAGGAAGCACAAGGAATCGTGGTTGGGACGGTAAGAAGTCCCCCTTCCCAGCCACAGGAGAGCAGAGGTGAAAAGAGAAAAGGCAGGGCAGCTAAACCTCTTTGACTGAAGCGCGGCACACCCACCCAATGCTGCTGTACCCAAACCTGAGTGGGCACCAGACTCATCTGGGGGGCTTCTTACAGGTAGCCGGAGGGCCCCATTCTAGAGTCTCTGACTCAGCAGGTCTAGGTGGTTCCCAAGAAGGTGCGGCTCTAACAGGTTTCCAGATGGTGCTGATGCTTTCAGTCCAAAGCCCACCCTTCAAGAACCACTGATAGAAAGCTGTGTTTCTCACCCCGACTGCACATGAGAACCACCTGGAGATTTTTGAAAACATAGGTTCCCAAGACACCTGAAATCAGAATCCATGTGGGTGGGACCCAAGCAGCAGTAATTTTAAAGCCCACCCCCACACCCCAGCCAGATAGAAGACTTTTCTAGACAGAAAGGCTTTGCCAAAGTCTGGGGCCCAATGCCTGTATAGGCTATCTGTTTCAGTGATGGAAACATATAATACTACATCTCTTTACTGCAAAGCCTTCCCCTACACTGTCTCATCTGAGCTTCAAACAATCCTGGGAGATAAAGAAGGCAAAAGTTTTAACTCAATTTTAGAGAAAAGAAGGCAAAGTGACAGCTCTTGGACTTCGATCAGATTTTTTTCTAATGTCAACTTTAGAGTCAAATACACCTGGAATAGAGGTATAACAGAAGCCATGGAAGAGCTGAGCGAAGTGGTCTGGAGATTGGCAACAAGTCTGAACTTAAAGGGAAAAGCGAGCTATCACAACCCAGGGTCACTTGGTGGAAGCTGGACCCATGGTGGACCGGGTAGAGCCACGGCAACCGAAGAAATGCCTGGCTTCTCCCTTTCTGCCAGATTCCTCCTGGAGCCGTCTTTTAGCCCGGCCAACGTGGAGGCCGCCTGACATGGGAGCAGTGTGCGAGGTCAGCACAATGGTAAGGATCCGAGTGTAAACAGGCCCACAGCTGGCCACGGGAATGTAACGTGCCCATATAAGCTGGGCAACCGTGGCCAAGTTACCTGACCTCCCAGGAGTGCAATGGGCCTCTCTAGAAAATGAAGATTACACATCTGGGTTGAATAACTGCACGAGGTCATGCAGGTAGCCTCTAGCACAAACCAGGCACTGAGTAGGCACCTCCTAAGCATAGTTTCCATCTCTTCGCCCGGTCCTCTGCTATCTAGGCTGCTGGTATTCCTGTTAGCTGCTCCACAATCCCAACAGTACTGGAAACGATGGGTCCACACATTAGCAATGTCTGAGCTGAGCATTTTCCCACAGTGCACTGCGATTAACTGCCTCCATGACTGTAGACCTCTTCGTCACAAGACGGCTATCGCTGTCACGGGTGAGTTAGATCAGTACTAGAGAAAGGTAGCTACCATGAGATACCGCAAAACAGTGTCCAATAGGTGCTGAAGGCAGGGCGCTAGTCAATGTAAGGACCTGCTTACCATACCGCTCGGAGAAGCGATGCCACTACTGATTAGACAGACATGGAGGTATGAGGTGTAGGCTGGCCCCCAAAATAACGTTGCCCCTGCCGCTCGGTTGGCGGTCACAAGCTGTGGAATTGATCTGCCCTCCCTTCCGATGGGATATCCACGAGAGGAAACATTTTCTGAAGATATTTTCATGAACACATAGAGCATTTATTTTTATTTCACTATTTTTAAATGATTTTTAATGTTTATTTATCTTATTTTTCAGAGAGAAAGAGAGAAAAAGCATGCGTGGGGGAGGGGCAGAGAGAGAGGGATAGAGAGATTCTGAAGCAGGGGCTAGAGATAGAGAATCTCCAAAGCAGAAATTTCCGACCAGGGGCTCGAAGTCACAGACCATGAGATCATGACCTGAGCCAAAGTCAGATGCTTAACCAACTGAGCCACCCAGGGGCCCCGAGCACTGTTTTTTATCATCAGTCAAAAGCAGCAGATTCATCTTCTGGTCACCTTTCATCTACAGAAACTGGACGCACATTACATAAGAATCAATCAATAAAAAAGAGGTAAGAGAAAAGAAAGAGTTGAAGGCAGGAAATGTAGTTTCATGATTATTTGGTAAGAAGTAAACAAGACGGCCAACATTAAACCTAACATGGCAGGCTTTGGTTTTGCTAGTCATATCTAGAACGCTGAATTATTAAAGCCTAATAGCAAGATGGTGTTTAAAAAGAAAAAAAAAGAAAAAAAAGAAAAATTTTTATCTGGAAGTAAGTACTTATCTAGGAGTCAGTAGACCTAGGTTCTATCACTACATTCAGCACAAAAAAATCAAGTCTCTGGATTCATTTTATTTCCTTTGTAAAATTAAAGAGTTAATAAATAATTTTAAATGTTTCTTCCAAATCCAAAATTATATAACTCCTTTATTCGAAAAAGAGATTTCAAATTTCACCTTTCACTTTAACAACTCTGGTTTTACTTAGCAATATATTGTCTTGTCTTTATCGTGTGTACACAAACCAACTATTATCCCACTGATAGTAGGAGGAGGGTTAGGTTTAAAAGAAGCAATTTGTTAGTAGTGTGGTTCCCTGACTTTCTCTCCGGGAGGGAGCACAGTACCAGAGTTAAGAAGGAAGACTGGAATCGGACTCTCTATGGGCAAATCTCGGAGCCTCCTTCTTCTGTGCAGTCAACGGAGTGACCACCCTCCTTGGGCTGCTGGGAAATTAAATGAGCCCATACATGTTAAACGTGATGTCAGGGGCCAGGCATGTGGAATCAGTTATGTTGACCATTATCACACCACCCTTAAGTTCTAAGAAGAAACTTGTTCTCTTTGTTAGTATACTAGAAATTTGCAGAATCTCATACCAAAATTTATGATTAAAAAAGAGTATCTTAAAATTATAAGGTCAATTAAATCGCCATTCAAATATTACAGAATATAATGGGCAAATGAGTCTTTTTCCCTTGTTATTACTACAAATATTAGAATAATAATTTTTTTTTTCCATTCAGATAGCACTTCTATTCCTAAAGACTTTGGTGTATTTTTCCTAAGTGTTTTCTTTAAATATCTTGACTATAGGAAATAATCCCAGTTAAAACGTAATGTGCTTTAGAGGAAATAATCATTATGATGTAGTTTTACAATCTTAAACTTTATTAGGGAAAATTTATATACCCTTTGTCATCTTCAATATTATTTTTAAAAGCATCACATTTTAAGGTAGATTTTACTATTAATTATTATTATTGTCAATAATAATAATAATTATAACCATTAGCCATTGGCAGCTGCTCAGAGAAGCTAGAGACTCAATAAGCTTCTTTGAGTTTAGCATTTTCATGCAACATATAATTTTAAACTACTGAAAATAGATTTAAACACTAGTAATTCTATATTTGTTTCCTTAATAGTGTTGTGACGTAATAGATTTCCTTCCTATTTAAGTTGTTTCTTCCAGCTGCACACACTGCAATTATTCAAAACTCTGGAATTCACATTAGACTTAGATACAGACATTCTGGTAAATCTTACTCAAGTTTGGAGTCAAATGTATCAATTAAAATCGTTAATCTTGACATGTTTTATTATGCTTCTTAATTCAGCTTATTTCCGAGCCTAGAGACAAAAGTATATATATTTTCACATTATAACAACATCTTAAAAAGAAAACTATCAATAAAAGAAGTAATAAAATTAATAACTCTAATAAGAATTTAAAAGATCTAATTCCACTAGTGTTACATATCCTAAACATTCTAGAATTGATCGTTTCATCTGAGTACGGAGTATCGATACTCACCAGAAAGGAATCCAAAAGTGCTCAACTGTTTCAAAGGATCACGGTGAAATGACAGTAATATGTGCCTTAGAAAGTTTTCCAAAAATCATTCACCTTCCTCAATCCTATTTAACTTACATTTTTTTCAAATATCTTCCTTTATATTTTTACATAGTACTCTGTGCTGCCTCTATCCAAACTCATATCCACCATATTCTATTTCATTACATTTAAAGAATACAAGTATTTGCTTTGGGGTAAATAAAACTAGGCAATTATCTCATTATTTCATTCACCTCATCAAAAGTAGTCAGAGTTTTTAAAAACTCACAGTAGTAGAACTTGTGACATCATCAGACGTCATCGGGCTCTCAGATCTTGGTGCATGTAAGAATGAGCTGGGAGCTTCCCATCCCGCAGAGTTGCAGTCTAGATAGTATGAAAGGCCCTCTCAACGTGCAACAAGTAAATTCTACATAAAAAGCCATTTTTGCCACATTGGTGGGCTCTCGGGAATTAAGCTGTGGCAGTCATTATCAGGGGTTACCAGTATCTGATTCTCCTTTCCTTCTTGGGCCTCTGGAAGATCGTATTTCCCAGGTCCCTTGCGGCTGGAGGAATCACATAACTCCCTCCAAAAATATGAGCTGGATGACAAATGTCGCTTTTGAGTTGACAGAATAAAAGTTTCATATAAAATTCTCTCTGCTCTCTTTTCTGTTTACGTCATGAAAGCAGGGGCCTCACGTTGACACAGTAGAACCATAAGAACAAAGTAACCTGGGCTGCCTGAGGACAGGTGCCCTGGTGATACATGTCCTGTGACCTGCATCAGTCCCTATGTGGGTGAGAGATCAACTTATGCTGTTTCAAAAGACTGAGATTTTGGGAATTATTTAACACAATGTAGCCTAGCCTATTCTAACTGATTCATAACATAAACTTACAAGGAAGAAAAATACACAGTGAGTTATAAACATGGGTAAAGTGCTGTGTTGCATGGCAGTAAATATTACATATCAACCTAGCCATGATGAAGGGAGGGGAGTTGAAATAAAGGCATGAGGATTTGGCCAGAGACTCGACAAAGGTCCAAAGAAACCCCTATCTTCCAAGAAGAAACAAATATCCTCAACTGAGGTCCCCAGGGTTTCCACACATTAACCGACTAAATATGAATTCTCAATCAAAAATCATAAATCAGGGGTGCCTGGGTGGCACAGTCAGTTAAGCGTTCGACTTCGGCTCAGGTCATGATCTCAGGGTTCATGAGTTCGAGCCCCACGTTGGGCTCTGTGCTGACAGCTCAGAGCCTGGAGCCTGCTTCGGATTCTGTGTCTCCCTCTCTCTCTGCCCCTCCCCCACTCATGCTCTGTCTCTCTCACTCTCTAAAATGAAAAAATGTTTAAAAAAAAATTTTTTTTAAAGAAACGAAGGGGTCAACCAGGCAATTAAATAAGAAATTAAAAAATATATGGAAACAAATGAAAATGAAAACAAAACAGTCCAAACGCTTTGGGATGTAGCAAAGGCAGTCCTGAGAGGAAAATACGTTGCAATCCAGGCGTATCTCAAGAAACATGAAAAATCCCAAGTACAAAATGTAACAGCACACCTAAAGGAACTAGAAGCAGAACAGCAAAGACAACCCAAACTCAGCAGAAGAAGAGAAATAATAAAGAACAGAGCAGAAATAAACAATATAGAATCCAAAAAAACAGTAGAACAGATCAATGAAACTAACAGGTGGTTTTTGAAAAAATAAACAAAATTGATAAGCCCCTAGCCAGAATTCTCAAAAAGAAAAGAGAAAGAACCCAAATAATAAAATCATGAATAAAAATGGATTTATCACAACCAGTCTCTCAGAAATACAAGGAATTATCAGAGAATACTATGAAAAATTAGATGCCAACAAACTGGACAACCTGGAAGAAATGGACAAATTCCTAGATACCCACACACCACCAAAACTTAAACCGAACGAAACAGAAAATTTGAACACGCCCATAACTAGTGAAGAAATTGAATCAGTTATCAAAAATCTCCCAACAAATAAGAGTCCTAGGTGAGATGGCTTCCCAGGTGAATTCTACCAGACATTTAAAGCAGAGATAATACCTATCCTTCTCAAGCTGTTCCAAAAAATAGAAAGGGAAGGAAAACTTCCAGACTCATTCTATGAAGTCAGCATTACTTTGGTTCCCAAAGCAGACAGAGACCCCACAAAAAAGGAGAATTACAGGCCAATATCCCTGATGAACGTGGATGCAAAAATTCTCAACAAAACACTAGCAAATCGAATTCAACAGCATATAAAAAGAATTACTCACCATGATCAAGTGGGATGCATTCCTGGGCTGCAGGGCTGGTTCAATATTCGCAAATCAATCAATGTGATACATCACTGTAATAAAAGGATAAGAACCATATGATCCCGTCAATAGATGCAGAAAAAGCATTTGACAAAATACAGCATCTTTCTTAATAAAAATCCTCAAGAAAGACAGGAAAGAAGGAACATACTTAAACATCATAAAAGCCATATATGAAAAGCCCACAGCTAATATCATCCTCAATTGGGAAAAAACTGAGAACTTTCCCCTTGAGATCAGCAACACGACAGGGATGTCCACTCTCACAGCTGTTGTTTAACATAGTGTTGGAAACGCTAGCATCAGCAATCAGACAACAAAATGAAATCAAAGGCATAAAAATTGGCAAAGAAGAAGTCAAACTTTCACTTTTTGCAGATGACATGATACTGTACATGGAAAACCCTAAAGACTCCACCAAAACGCTGTAGAACTGATGCATGAATTAGGCAACGTCGCAGGGTACAAAATCAATGTACAGAAATTGGTTGCATTTCTATACACCAATAATGAAGCAACAGAAAGAGAAATCAAGAAACTGATCCCATTTACAATTGCACCAAGTACCATAAAATACCTAGGAATAAACGTAACCAAAGATGTAAAAGATCTGTATGCTGAAAACGATAGAAAACTTATGAACAAAATTGAAGACACAAAGAAACGGAAAAACATTCTATACTACCCAAAGCAATCTACACATTCAATGCAATCCCAATCAAAATTACACCAGCATTCTTCTTAAAGCTAGAACAAACAATCCTATAATTTGTATGGAACCACAAAAGACCCCGAATAGCCAAAGTAATACTGAGGAAGAAAACCAAAGTGGGAGGCATCACAATCTCAGACTTTAGCCTCTACTACAAAGCTGTAATCATCAGGACAGTGTGGTATTGGCACAAAAACAGACACATAGACCAATGGAATAGAATAGAGAACCCAGAATTGAACCCACAAATGTATGGCCAACTAATCTTTGACAAAGCAGTAAGGAGTATCCAATGGAAAAAAGACAGTCTCTTTAGCAAATGGTGCTGGGAGAACTGGAGAGCGCATGAAGAAGAATGAAACTAGACCACTTTCTTACACCATTCACAAAAACAAACTCAAAATGGATTAAAGACCTAAATGTGGGACAGGAAACCATCAAAACCCTAGAGGAGAAAGCAGGCAACAACCTCTTTGACCTCAGCTGCAGCAACTTCTTACTCAACACGTCTCCGAAGGCAAGGGAAATAAAAGCAAAAATGAACTATGGGGACTCTATCAAGATAAAAACTTCTGTACTGCAAAAGAAACAAGCAACAAAACTAAAAGGCAACCGACGGAATGGGAAAAGATATTTGCAAATGACATATACAGATAAAGGGTTAGTATGCAAAATCCATAAAGAACTTAACAAACTCAATGCCCGAAAAACAAATAATCCAGTGAAGAAATGGGCAGAAGACATGAAAAGACACTTTTCCAAAGAAGACATCCAGATGGCCAACAGGTACATGAAACGATGCTCAACGTCACTCATCATCAGGAAAATACAAATCAAAACCACACTGAGATACCACCTCACGCCGATCAGAGTGGCTAAAATGAACAACTCAGGAGACTACAGATGCTGGCGAGGATGTGGAGAAACGGGAACCCTCCTGCACTGTTGGTGGGAATGTGAACTGGTACAGCCACTCTGGAAAACAGTGTGGAGGGTCCTCAAAAAGTTCAAAATAGAACTACCCTATGACCCAGCAATAGCACTGCTAGGAATTTACCCAAGGGATACAGGAGTGCTGATTCATAGGGGCACATGTACCCCAATGTTTATAGCAGCTCTTTCAACAATAACCAAATTATGGAAAGAGCCTAAATGTCCATCAACTGATGAATGGATAAAGAAGATGTGGTTTATATATACAACAGAATACTACTTGGCAACAAGAAAGAATGAAATCATGCCATTTACAGCAACGTGGATGCAATTGGAAGGTATTATGCTGAGTGAAATAAGTCAGTCAGAGAAAGACAGATATCATATGTTTTCACTCACTGTGGATCTTGAGAAACTTAATAGAAGACCATGGGGGAAGGGACGGGGAGAAAAATAGTTACAAACAGAGAGGGAGGGAGGCAAACCCTAAGAGACTCTTAAATACAGAGAACAAACTAAGGGTGGATGGGGGGGTGGGTAAGAGGGGAAAATGGGTGATGGGCATTGAGGAGGGCACTTGAGATGAGCACTGGGTGTTGTATGTAAGTGATGAATCATGGGAATCTATCCCAAAAAACAAGAGCATACTTTATACGCCGTATGTTAGTCAATTCGAGAATGAATTATATTTTTAAAAATAGTAAGTAGGTAAGTAAGTAAGTAAATAAATAAATAAATAAATAATGAACCATGATCAAGTGGGATTTATTTAAGGAATTCAAGAATGGTTCAGTATATGAAAACTATCAATGTGATATGCCACAAAAATAGAATGAAATGGGAGGAACCACCCGATCATTTCAATTGCTATAGAAAAAGGATTTGGCAAAATTCAATGCCCCTTCACGATAAAAACATCAAACAAACTAGGAATAGAAGAAAGCTACCTCAACATAAGTAAGGCCACACATGAAAATTCCATGGGAAACATCACACTCAGTAGTAAAAGGAAGCTTTTCCTCTAAAATTAGGAACAAGGCGAACATGTCTACTTTCACCACTTCTATTACACAGTACTGGAAATTGTAGCCAGAGCAATTAGGCAAGAAAAAGAAATAAAAGGTGTCCAAATTGGAAAGGAAGGAGTAAAATTATATGTGTTTCCAGGTGATATCATTTTAATGTAAATCCTGATAAATTAAAAAACTGAGTATTTTTAAGTTCCCCTAGTGTAGTCCGTAAGACTACATTCAATCCCATGGCCCTGGGTTCATGATCTGAGCCAAAATCAAGAGTCAGACGCTCAATGGACTGAGCCACCCAGGTGGCCCTCTTTTCTAAAATAAGCATCTATGTAGACCATAAGACAACACTAGAGGAACTTATAAAAGATATATTCATGAGAAGGAAAATGATCTCAGAAAGGGGGACTGAAATGCAGGAAGAAGTGGGCAAATAACTTGCCTAAAATGCAGGAATATCTTCTGAATCAATAGTAATGTTTGATTTGGAAAGATAAGGCTAGAATAAAATGTTGAATAAAAACAAGATAAAAATTGGGACAAAGTGATCAGAGCTAAAGTGTTCCAAGGACCCAAGTTGTCCAAAAGAAGGCTAAAATATTAACTTTAAATGTTTATAAATAAGTATGCATAAGAGTTCAACTATGAAAATTGAAGGTATCATTTCCAACCAGTATTCTTTTTTTTTTAATTATCAGTATTTAAAAGGCAAGAAAGAAGTAAAAAAACATAGGAAAACATAGTCAAATAGCACCAAATAAGATTATTGAAACAAATTTAAATATGTCTATAATCACAAGAAAAGCTGGTGAACTAAACTTGCCAGATAAAAGACAGGCAAAACCTAGTCATATGCTATTCACAAAAACCAAAACATAGAGATAAGGGGAAATCTTAAACTAAATTTTACCTCATTTTTACATATGGAAAAAGACTTCCAGGAAACTAATAAGCAAAAGATAGCTAGAGTAGCTATATTTATTTCAGACAAAAGATATTCTCTGACCACAAGCACTATTAAGGATACATCATTACATGACGATAAAAAGAGTCAGTGCACCAACAAATTACTACAATTCTACAACTTATATGCCTCAAAACTAAAAAACAAACAACTACTGCTTGAACTACAGGAAGTAAGTGACAAATTATTGTCGTAAGATGTGTATATTGATTGGAAGAGTTCAACATATTTTTCCCAAACGTGAAATAAGACAAGTAAACAAAAAAGCAATAGCAACTACAGCTTTGAAAGAATTTGAAAACACAACAAATAAGCTTGACTTACTGGACGTATCTAGAACAGATCCAATAATTACAGAATGCACATTTTTCTCAAGCACAAAGGGAATATTTACAAAAATTAATGCAAAGCAAGTCTCTACATTTAAAAGAAATAGCACACAAGTCTCACTCTCTAAACACAAGAGAAGGCATAAACAAAAAGATAAACAAAAGGCCCTATATTTGAAAATTAAAGCAAAACTTCACAAAATGTGTCAAAGAAGACATCATAGTGGAAAATTTTAAATATTTGTAAAAATGAATAATAGAAACACCATATTTGAGCGGTGCCTGGATGGCTCAGTTGGTAAAGCACGCAACTTGAGCCCCACATTGGGGGTAGAGTTTACTTAAAATAAATAAATAAATAAGCCAAATATGGTGAAATTAAAAAAAAAAAAGAGGGGCACCTGAGTGGCTCAGTTGGTTAAGCTTCTGACTTGAGCTCAGGTCATGATCTCACAGTTCATGAGTTCGAGCCCTGCATCGGGCTCTGTGCTGACAGCTTGGAGCCTGGAGCCTGCTTCAGATTCTGTCTCTCTGTCTGTCTCTCTGTCTCTCTCTCTCTGCCCCTCCCCTGCTCATGCTGTTTCACTCTCTCTCTCTCAAAAATAAATAAGCATTAAAAAAAATAAAAATAAAAAATAAAATGAAATTAAAAATTAAAAGAAAAAAGAAACACCACATTCGAAAACTTGTAGACGTATGGCAAAAGCAGTAATTCATGAATATTTAAGGACTTAGATGCCTAATTTAGAAAAGAGGGGCACCTAGGTGGTTCAGTCATGATCACAGGGCCATGGGATCGAGCCCCATGTTGAGCTTTGTGCTGAGCGTATAGAATGTTTAAGATTTTCTCTCTCTCTCTCCCTCTGCCCCTCTCCCCCATGTGCTCTCTAAAATTAAAAAAGAGAGAGAGAGAGAGAGAGAGAGAGAGAGAGAGAAAATAAAGATGAAATCTAAGTATATACTTAAGAAGTTAGTAAAAAGAGGGGTGCCTGGGTGGCTCAGTCATTTAAGCATCTGACTCTTGATTTTGGCTCAGGTCATGATCTCATGGTTCATGAGATCGAGCCCTGCATCAGGCTCTGCGCTGGCAACACAGAGTCAGCTTGGGGTTCTCTCTGTCCCTCTCTCTGCCCGTCACATGGGCGCATGCATCCACTGTCTCTCGAAATGAAAATAAACATTTTTTAAAAAAAGAAAAAAAGAAGTTAGTAAAAAGAAAAAAAGATAAACAGAAAGTAAAGTAATAAAAAGGAGAGCCAAAATTAACTCAATAGAAAAACAAAGAGGCTAAGAAAGAAACGGTGCCCTAAGAAGTGTCAGATTCCCTTAATCAGTAGTCTCAAACTTTATCTTGCAACAGAATCATGCGGAGGGCTTGTCAAAACATGGGTTGTTCAGAATCATCCCTGAAGTTTCTGATTCAGTAGGTCTAGGATGGGCCCAAGATTTTGCATTCTAACCAACTCCCAGGTCATGCTGATGCTGCTGGTCCAAAGATTAAACTTTAAGAACCAGTGATCTAAGTTAATGTCTTTAAGTCCTAACCAAATTAACCATAAAAGTACTTTTAACTCTACTCATAGAAGACAGATAATACATACGTATTTACCTTCTCTCCACTCTGAGACTCTGCTAAAATGTAAACCTACATAATAATGAGACCAAGAGTCCATCAGCAGATAAGAAATCACAATAAAGTTCTGGAAGAAACCAAATGGAGTAATGGTAGCAAAATCCATGATGAAGAAAACCACAACTTTATTGGAATCAAAAGTCTACTGAACTACGCATGATAAACAGGATCAGAATCAGTCTAGCATATGTGACATCAGACAAATAGAAAATCAAGGAGAAAAAAAAGAGAGAGAAAATAGCAAAAGAAAATTATCAGTGAAATACACAAGAAAATAATTTGGTTTCAATTAATTACCTTAGGATCTACTCAGAGAGATACATATATGAAGATGACAATTACAGAACAACAGTCAAGCTGAGTAGCTAGGAATTTAAGGAAAGATTTTACAAACCAGTAGAACTTGACCTTGTTCTTAAAACCACCATATTTGTTATATGAGTGGCAAGAGTCTGGCTTTTTTTTAAATAATTTTTTTAATGTTTATTTATTTTTGAGAGAGAGAGACACACACACACACACACACACACACACACACAGAGCATGAGTGGGGGAGGGGCAGAGAGAGAAAGGGAGACACAGAATCCAAAGCAAGCTCCAGGCTCTGAGCTGTCAACACAGAGCCCGACGCAGGGCTCGAACTCATGGACCATGAGATCACAACCTGAGCCAACGTCAGATGTTTAACCGAGTCACCAGGTGCTTTTGGCTTTTTTAATTTCCTTTTTAACGCTTCATCGTCCAAAGTAGCTTGCACCATTGAGGAGTGTCAAAGGTAGGTTATAAACTTATTGAATTACTAAAGAGAATTGTTCATCTTAAGTATTTTTACAAGTTATAATTTTAAACATATTCATGACTTTAGTAGTAAAGCAGGAAAAGTAGATGAGAAAAGTTTTATTAGCAGAAGATATTGAATAATGCAAATATATTCAAAGCAATATAGTTTTACTCCAAAGACCACGGAAATCCAGGAAAACCTGGACTATACTACAGCCTGTAGATATTTGACATTAGGAAAAATTCAAAATAAATTTGTCAACTTATAAGGAAAAAATGTAAGGGATTAACTTTATTAAAGCATTAATAATAAATATTTAGTTTTAAGTTGGGTGTTTATATTTCTTTAAATCTTGCTCTAAGTCATATATCATTCTTATATGCAATATCATAGAACAGTAGAGGAATATTAAAAATAATCTAGCCCTTACATTTTACCAGTAAGGAAAAGGAGACCCAGAGGCAATATGTAAACCCATTGTTGTGCTCTTATATTCTCATAAAGAATTTAACTTAAAGAAAAGCCTTAATTGCAATTAATTTTTATGTGGTAGTATAAAATTAAGTTTAGCTTATTTAGCAAGAAGTGTTTGTTTGACCATTCTGGGAACAAACACTCAAACTGCAATGGTTTTTAAGTCGAATTCAATACAAGTAAAGTTTCATGTATGCCAGCTTTGCAAATGGAAAACTGTCATGTGATTACAGTTGAGTTTGAACTGCGCAGGTCCACTTATACATGGATTTTTCCCGATAAATACAGTACAGTACTGTAAATGTATTTTTTCTTCCTTATGCTTTTCTTAGTAACATTTTCTTTTCCCTAGTTTATTGTAATACAGTATATAATACATATACAAAATATGTGTTGACTGTTGATCAATAAGGCTTCTCGTCAAAAGTAGGCTATTAGTAGTTAAATTCGGGGGGAATCCAAAACGATACACGGATTTTTGACTGTGCAGGGGCTGGTGCCCCTAACCCCTGCACAGTTCAAAGGTCAACTGTACAAGTATTGCATCATAATCAGGGTCAGTTTATCACCTTTACTGGTATTTTTCTGCCCAGAGGACATTTTCTTAGACAGCTGTGCCGTCATCATACTTTTTATACTTTTTAGGAACCAATAGGCAGAGAGTACATAGCACTTTTTTCTTTTTAATTTTTTTTACGTTTATTCATTTTTGAAAGACAGAGAGAGACAGAGCACAAGCAGGGGTGGGGCGGAGAGCGCGGGGGACACAGAATCCGAAGCAGGCTCCAGGCTCCGAGCTGTCAGCACAGAGCCCGACGCGGGGCTGGAACTCGCGGACCGTGAGATCATGACCTGAGCTGAAGTCGGATGCTCAACCGACTGAGCCACCCAGGTGCCCCCATAGCACTTTTTTCTGAAGTTCCAAATACCTATGGCATTCAGTCATCATCCCATTTCTAAAGTCTCCTTTTTCTTCTTCACATTCTTCTATACTTCTACTTTTGCTAGGGTTGCAGTGGGGTTTGCAAATGCAATCCTTGGTTTCCTTCATTCTTTAGAATTTATTTTGGGAAATTAGGTAGATTTTCTGGTTAGTCATTCTCCAAGAGAGCTGGTTTTTATTGTTCTCCTCAACAAGAGACCAGCCTACCCCAGATGTTTTGGCACTTATGTTCATGTTTGGAAGTGCTTTCCTGCTCAAGAACTGCTTGTATCTCACGTGGCTCCCCGATATATCTGTGTTCATCCGAACTGCATTCCTGGTCTTCAGGCATCCTGAGTATCTTTTATCTTTCTCCCACCTAGTAACATTTCTGTTGGGTTGAATACTCATGAGATACTTGTATGCTAGTGCCATCTATTGTTGAAAAAATATATGTGAATATGACTCTTGCTAATGGGACTAGAAATTGGATTAAGATTGGCTTTAAGACTACCAAATGATAGAACCACAATTTTGTTACAAAAACACTCATGGAGTAGGAGAGGATACTTAAGCGGTTGTATTTTATCTTTGTCTTTATGTAAGATTTACAAAGACTGTTTTCATTTTCCGCCATATTTAATGGGACTAATTTTGTAATCATAGTTAGCATAAGCACATATTCCAAGCATAGAAAAGAGAGTAAGATTCAAGTGAAAAAGCAAGTTAAATAATGAAATGTATCTCTTATGTAGATACAAAATTGTCAGTGTTACAGTCAATTGAAAACTTTAAGGTATTTTGTATTAATTGTAAACCTTTAACCCTAACAACATAAACATACTTGGTAATTTTTCCATTTAAACTCCAAGAATTGACTTGAAATAAAATTTTTAAGATATTATTTTAAAATAAAGCTTCTCTTTTTGGCTGCCTTCAAAATTCAAACAAAACACCCCATAAGACAAGTTTCCATTCCTACTCTCCCTACCTAGGAACTAAAAATGTTAAAAGTTTAGAAAATAAGAATCATAAAGGAAAGATAAAAGATACTAAGATTATTTACAATCTCCTGTGATCCTTTCTACTTTGGGTTCCAAAAGAATCAACAACAGGAATGTCGTTGGAACCAGAAGGTAATGACTAGCCTCTAACCCGGCGATGCCTAACCAATCTTTAACTCCTAATCTTGAGCTCATACGGTTTTGGCTGACAGTTAGGCCAACTTTCCTCCCAAAGAAAAAATGACTTTTGAAACATCTCAACAGATATCTGGTCAATCATACTTTCCTTGAGCACTTCCTGAGTGGGAAGTCTAAGGCCTCCTGAGGAAGCCTGTTCCATTGTGGTAGGGAAATAAAGTGAGGAAATTAAGTTAAATAAAACTAGAAATGCCTCCTAAGTGACTAGAAGGACTTAAGCATAGAGGACAAAATCATTTTCCCGTTAACTGACTACCCGCACAGCTCTCTATTCTGACTGCTGTATCTGAACATTAGAATGATAACACTTTTATGTAAGTATATTCCACAACCTTTCAATGATCCATTATAAAATATAAAACCCGTCAATAACAAGACTCCCTTCAATCAACAAATGATTCTTGAAATTAGGCCCTTTTCCCCCTTGAATCCCTGTCTTTTTTTTTTATCACTTAGTGACAAGACACTTAGTGTTTTTCTCCTTTGTACATTTTTTTCCTCTTTAGACACAGTTATGTCTGATAAATGCTAATGCTTTTGTTTCTAAGTATTTCTCCAATATGATACATGTACTTTCAGTGTGGGTACATGGTATTTCTATGGTATTATAAGGGCTTTTCTAGATTTCTCCCTAAAATCCATTCTCCAGTAAATAATAGTCATCCCTGAGCTCAAGAATATTCGCTCTGACTGCTCTCCAAAACTCCAAACATGCATTCTCACTACGTGCTGTACTTTCCAACATCAACGTTTCAAAATTACCACAAGACCAGAACAGAATGTTGACTCCCTTCCTCCTCCCTGTGTAAACCTGCCTCTTTCATGGCACCACCAAGATTCCAACTGTTCCGTGCTCTTCCTCATCTTCAACATCCTCTTGACTCTGCTTCTAGCTCGGGCTTCTAATCCTCCTGTTCTCCATATCCTCTGCTCCTTCCCTTGGTGGCATCTTTTGTGCTCTGACTTCTACACTGTTTCCGTAACTTCCTCACTGATCTTTCAGTCTTCCAATGAGAAACTGTGATGATTCTCCATCAAAATTTTTTTTTATTAACGTTTATTTATTTTTGAGACAGAGAGAGATAGAGCATGAATGGGGGAGGGTCAGAGAGAGAGGGAGACACAGAATCCGAAACAGGCTCCAGGCTCTGAGCTGTCCGCACGGAGCCCGATGCGGGGCTCGAACTCACAGACTGAGATCATGACCTGAGCCGAAGTCGGACGCCCAACCGACTGAGCCACCCAGGCGCCCCGAGTGATGATTCTCCATTAAACACAGAATGAAGTCCAAACCCTTCCATCTAAAATTCAAAGGGAAATCCTTCACTTTTGGATCTTTAAACTTCTTTTCAGCTTTACTTTCTACTTCGCTTCCCTTTAACCATACCCTACAGTTGTTGGTGTCCTCTCAGAACATACCCTGCCCTGTCCTACCTCAACACCTTTGCTCAAGTATTCTTTCAGCAATAGGTGCTGGTTGACAACGCTCTCCATTCTTGAATTCCCACTGCAAACTCCACTACCCCTTCCGAGAACACTCCCGGTTATAATTAATCCCTCTTTCCCCAAATACTTGGAACCTGTCTGCAGCATTCATCAGAGTATTTTTACCCTCTATCAGAGTCACGTATACAGGAATCTTTCTCCCACCAAACTGGGAACTTCTTGAAAACAGGGACTGTGTCCTATTTATTTCTGCACCATTTACAATTTGAGCAAAATTCTTTGTTCATGGTGGGTACTTTATATTTGCAATAAGAATGAACAAAAGTCTCATGAAAATCAGAGTAGACTAAACTATAACATGAGTCAGCTCTTTAAGAAATGTTAAGAGACATCCTTCCTGTTTCCTTAATTTGTTTTGACGTGTATATGCTGATTAACAAGATGCTGTTAATGCTTCCACTGTGTGCCCTGGGAATTAATAAAATAGGACAAAGGATTTTAGAAAATGGATTCAACCAAAATTTGGTTGATATCAAGCAAAAGAAATTTACAAAACCTGCCCTATCATTTGTCCTCAGGATGCTAGGTTTAGGTTGTTTTGTTTGTAAAAGATAAAACTTCATAAAGCACCTACAACCTAACAGGGAATATGCAAGCGTCCTCTGGAAGTTCTTTGATCACATAATATATTTCTTCTTCACTTTGGCGCTCAAAGGAAAGGGATGGCAGAGAGATTGAGCGGAAAGTGGAAGGGTGGGGGGAGAGAGAAAAGAGGCAAGTGGAAGGAAGAGTGGTAGGAGAGAATAAAAGGCAGAAGGAACTTAAAAGGACTAGAAGTGATTTATAATCCGTTTGGTGTCCAGTGTGCTCATCACTCTGCCCTCTGGCCCCGGGCTGTCTTTGATCTTCCTCACGGCTCGTCCCATCCGCTCCCTGAAGGAGCTGTAAGGACCAAGGGTCAGAGTAATATTATTTCTTCTCTTGTTGAACCCCGGGCTCTCCTTGTCCTGCTTCCTTGCTACTTTTCTTGGGACTAAAACCAATGACCTGCATATATATGCATGTGCATATGTACTCAAAGCGGCTGTTGTGGGTTGAACTGTATCCTCCAAAAAAATGTTCCAGTCATAATGCCCAATTCAGGTGACCATGACCTTACTTGGACACAGAGTCTTTGTGGACATAATCAAGTTACGACGAGGTCATAGGGGGCTAAAGTGGACCCTGGTCTAGAGAGTAGTGTCTTTAGAGCAGAAAGGAGAAGGAGATGGGGACACAGAGGCACTGACACACACAGAAGAAAGAGCCACATGGTGATGGAGGCGGCTGCATGCTGAGGAACACCAGGGATTACCAGCAAGCACCAGAAGGTGGGAAGAGGCCAAAACGAATGCTTCCCTAGAGGGAGCACGGCCCTACTGACACCTTGATTTCAGCCTTCTCGCCTCCAGATCTGTAACAGAATACATTTCCGTTGTTGTGAGTCACTCCGTCAGTGATAATTTGTTATGGCAGCCCCAAGAAGCAAATACAGGGACTAAGGCTATTGAGTAATCAGAGAGGATCTTAAGACCAGAGAAGAAAAACTATTAAAAGTTCTCTCCTCCTAAGACAGAAGTTCATCCATTTGGCCCAGATTGCTAAACAATGTGTTTTGCTCTACTTAGAAAATATTTTGTAATATGAAGTTCAGCCTGGTTAGTTTCATTTTATGATGCTTAAATTCTCAACCAGAAGAAAGAAGCTGTCACTGAAAAAGAGAAAGAAGCCTAAGAATCACAAATGCCTGGCACCTAGTAGATGTTTAATAAATACTTGTTGAGGGGCGCCTGGGTGGCTCAGTTGGTTAGGCGTCCGACCCTTGATTTCAGCTCAGGTCATGATCTCACGGTTGGTGAGTCTGAGCTCCATGTTGGGCTCTGCGCTGACGGTGTGGAGCCTGCCTGGGATTCTCCATCTGCCCCCTCTCTTTCCTCCCGCCCCTCTCAGAAATAAATAGACATTTAAAAACATACTTGTTGAATGAATGAATGAATGAATGAATGAAAACAGAATAACTAGACAAGGCTGTTAAGACATAAAAGCAGGGCATCTGAGCCTGATGTCTGAGCACTTGCACAAACCGAGCTAACACAAGAATGCCCACGTACCACTGGGGAGACACAAAATCAAGAGTAGTTCGCGTATTGTAAAATATATATAAAGCAGTGCAGAAACCACCACGCGCTGTAGCAAATAAGTGTTTTCCTAGGTGGATGGGTTCTGGGATGACACTGTAAAGTAATGTGGTTTGCACACGTTACTTATTAAAAAAAAAAAAAAAGTAATGAGTCAAAGGAATTGGTTATGATGTGAGCACCTAATTTTATTTATCTTTCTTTTCCCTGCCCCCCCCAATTAAACCTGCCCCAGCCCATTCTTCTTCTCCTTCAGTCTGAATGCTTGTATCAAGCAATCACTGTCTAATTATATATTTCTTCAATAACTTCTAGCCTTCACTCAAAAATCAAGTTTTCCTTCCTTTTTTGCCCCTTATAGCCAATAGAACTTTCCGCAAACATGAAAACGTTCTGTGTCTGCACTGCTATCCAATGCACGCTTCAAATGTATCTAGTGCAACTACAGAACTGCGTTTCAGTGTTTTATTTAATTTTAGTTCGTTTCAATAGCCACAAGGGGCTAGCATCTACTGTATGGGCTAGCAGAGCTCTAGACTATTTTTGAGGAAACCCCAGTCTTTTTCATTGCTTCCATCACCCTCTGCCTCACCCTCAAACTCTGGTCTGAGGGGGAAAGAGTTAATAGCCAGCCATCTACATACACTCTGTCCATCAGCCTTGAAACCTGCAGCATGTTCCCAGGCATTGAAGAGACTGCCTGCCCCTGCTTTGCCTATGAAGTGGCAAGTATTGGGGGAATTGATGAAGTTGCAAAGAAAGCCATCATCCAGCCATTCTGATAATCCATCGCCAAAAAGAATTTTATCACAAGACTGAATGATCCAGTTCCACCTGGAATTTTCATCTGATATTTCCAGCCAGCTATGATAATGACCGTCACTTGGCATGTCTTAACACCCACTATGTACTGAGTGTGGTTTTCTACGTGGTATAAAAAAGCAAAAAAGGGACTGAAAGGGGGGGGCGGGGCTTTCCTCTAATTGGAAAAATCTAACATTCACAAAAACTAATACACATATTTAAAAACCAGATATTCAAGACGTATTTATTTGTTGTCTTCTGTTCCTTATTTTTTTCACCTGGGGTCTTAAGCGCAAGCTCTCTAAGGACAGAAACCATGCCCTTCTTAGGACACTAAGGGTCTCCCATTCCTAGTCTGAATCTCAGCTGCCACATCAGGATCTCTTGGGAGCTTGTTAGAAATGCAAGCCCACCTCATTACTATGGAACCCAACCTGCATGGTAATGAGACGCCTGGCTCATTTGTTCACACATTACAGCCTCCAAAACGACTGATCTAAACTATTCAGCATAGGCCACACCGATTCCAATTAATTTTCGCGCTTGTTAGGAAAGATGGTAACAGACTGGTCTTCAGCTGGTATTATATTTTATGGGATATTTAAATTATTTGGGAAAAACTTGTCAATTGACTATCACAATTTACACTTGAGAGTAGTATACTGTTGTTATAGAAAGAGTGTTCAATTAAGACCAGAAAAATCTGAATTTTCTCTTCTTGACTTTGTCATCATCTTGTGATGTAACTTTGGGCAAGCCATTAATTTTGTTGGGTTTCAGTTATTTTGTTTTTGTTTTATTCATTACTTATTCATTTAAATATATAAAACGAAGGTTTTCTACTAGTGGCTCCCAAACTGAAATCGTTAGAATTTCACAAATGAGTAATGATCAGACCTCAAATAAGTCTTTGTATATATAAAAAAGACTAGGGGCACCTGGGCGGCTCAGTCGGTTGAGCGGCCAACTTCAGCTCGGGTCACGATCTCACGGTCCGTGGGTTCGAGCCCCGCGTCGGGCTCTGGGCTGATGGCTCAGAGCCTGGAGCCTGTTTCCGATTCTGTGTCTCCCTCTCTCTCTGCCCCTCCCCCGTTCATGCTCTGTCTCTCTCTGTCTCAAAAATAAAACGTTAAAAAAAAAAAAAAAGACTAATACTGGAATCACACATTCAACCATGATACGGTTACCCAGAATTTGCTCTTGAGCTAATTCAGTGCCTCCCAGATTAACATCAAGATTTAAGCTGTCTCAGACACGCAAGGAATTCTCTTATTTTAAAAGACTTCCGGAATTGCCATGGAACTGAGTTACCAGTCTTCACTGTAAACGAACCTAAACCCTTCCATCCTTAAAGCTGTAGTTTGAGCCTGATTCCTCAAAGTCAGCGGAGATGAGGGACAGCTAGTCCCTCTGTTCTGAAAGAAGCCTTTCACATATATGTTACCAGGGATTAGCTGGCAGTTAGCTTGGGACAAGGCCCTCCAGGAAGGACACTCTTGCTACTTGCAAGGGCTGTAATGGAAGGAGGAAGTTGAATGAGACAAAAACAAAAGTCATCCACCTAGGGCCAAAGGCCTTTCAAGTCAAATACAAAAAGGAGGATGGACACATTTCTTCCTTTGCTCACGCTTTTGTCTGGGTTATTTCTTTTGTGGGCTTTACTATGAGTTTGAAGGCTTTTTTTTTTCTGTTCAGCTCCAGTGACTTCTTACAGTCACTACTTTGTAAAATCGAAAGCAGATATGTCCCCAGTAGGGATACCTGAAAAATTTCCAGCGCCTCAATGTTCTAGAGACTTAGGGCTATATTTAGATACCATACCACATTTCAGAGAAAATGTGATTTTCCTTGAAGGGTTTGCTCCCACATCCCCTACTTAAACCAAACATACTTTCAAGTTAATAAAAGCTCTACCTGCCGAGGCAGCAAATCTGGCTATAATTAAAAGGGAGGAAACATTTTACACAAGAAAATGTGCTATTTGGTCAAAGCGTAAATATGAAAAACTGCGAAACGTGATAGCAAGATATAATTTGTATTCCTGCTTTTTATTTACTGAACAAGATGTTGGAAGAAAATTGTCTTAACTATAACTTACTATATTCTAATGCCTTTAAATGTTTCACATAGTGACTGCAATGGAGCCCGTAAAAATAACTTTAAATTCCAATGTCAAGTGGAGCATGGAGATTTGGTTTCATTTTCCAAACTGCTCTGTTGAGAAATACGCCCTAAAAGGCAATTCTCATTTTACTCCGTTATAGCTCCAACAGCTGCAGGACAAAATATAAAATGTATCTAACCCAATCTGAAATTTAGAATTTTGATCTCTGAGGAAAGTATTTTTGAAGAGTCTCACACATGCTGGAAAAAGGATTTAGAACTTTGATAAGGCTTCACAAAGAGAGAAGCACTATAAAATTTTAACAAAGGACTACCTTCTTTTTTTTCTTTTTCCAAGAATGCTTCAGATCTACACTATATAATTTAATGCTTTATATACTGTATTACATATGGATTAGCAACACTTTATTCCTAAATTTTACACCCTCTAGACATATCATAGTATCATATTCTGAAAGATACTTTATACAAATTCAAACATTTGTTCACGAAGAAGCAAATTTTTATAAACACACACACACACACACACACACACACACACACACACAGCATGTATATTTGTTTTCTGATAATTCACCCATAAAAAAACATGCTTTCAAACACAGCATATCTTTCTGAAGCTGCAGAGAGTTCTTTGAGGAGTTCCCAGTTAATAAGGACCCGGAGTCACAGTCATTTTTCAAAGTCTATCCCAGGGGAACATCACAGACATCACAGGCATCTAGGCAAGTGTGGAACCGTGGAAGTGTGCAGCCTTCTGTCTGCACTGCCAGGCCCTTGCTTTTAGCACAGCACAGCCGCCGTCCCACCTGACACTGGCCGATACCGCTGCGGCCGGCACCTTATCTTCACTCACAAGGACACCTAATTCATCATTGCTGTCATCTTTGAAAAAAATCACGTATTGCAGTATCTGTTGTACTGCAGCCGTGACAGTCTGGATGTCTGCACTAGGGGAAATATACTTAAACAATTCTCATGTTAACAAAAAATGTCCCGTGTGCTACCCTCGCTACCTTTCTCCTTTGACTTCACTGAAAGACTTTTAATGAAATTTGCAAACACTATATTTCTGCCTAAATCATAAGTTATTTGACATCTACATTTGAGTGAGGAGTGAAACGGTTCTTGCAAAAACAGTGCAATGCACACTGAGATCACTTGAACTGAAATGTACAAGGGCATAAATGTAACTAAAGTCATGTGTACCATACAGATATACCTACAGTTTATGTCTTGATCTCCATTTAGTATAATGTCCCTTTTCCTAACTTCTGTGCCACTGTCACATCTAATTCATTTTAAACTTATAACACTTTTAAATCAACACATATACTGATAACTTAATTAATTAATCAACCAAGAAATATTTATTAAATGTTACTGGAGAACTACCAAAAATCTAGAAGACGTGTTACAAACTCTTAAGGAATTTATACTCAAGTAAAAAATAGAATCAGATAACAGTAAAAGTCTACATATTTTAAAATGTATTCATAGCAGTTTCTCTACCAAAAAAATATTTGAGGCATGTAACGAAACATTAAAACAGGGATTTATTTCTACGTTATACCAAGAAAGTATGGTGACACGGGAAAATAAAGGTAGAAAACCAGGATAATGTATGTCACAAAACTGAATGACATATAGCAGAATAATATATACAGTCACCACACCAAGTCACAAAGTTGGTGCTGAAGAACACAGCACCGGTTACCAGACACAGAGTGTCTGTGAGATAAAAAAAAAAAAAAAAAAAGACCAGGCGCACTGGTGAGAGGTCTTTTCTTACTGCTGGAGCTAAGAGAAACTTCCCCTCTGGACTGTCTTCAAGAGAGACAATGTGACTTAGTGGGTGAGAATTTCCATACTCTTCAAACAATATAAGCGTGAGATTCATTTTGCTGTATTCTTCGCAGTGACGTCAACAAAAGACAAGAAGTAACTGAGAGGTGCCCTGGAGATTTTAGATAGGGAACATTAACAGAGAATCTGTGTGTCACGCAGGGCAATTCATGCCAGCTATCCTAACATCCAAGCACAAAGTCTAGGTCGCTTCACACAAAACAAGTCAAAGCCACACGCAGGTTGTGGGTTTCTCCCGGCCCGCTCTCCTCCGACAGGGGATGTCTCTCTTAGCTGTACCACCTGGAACGCGTGGCCTCCATGACCACTGCAGAGGGTGATCCACGCAGGGCATGGAAGAAGGTACACTGACTCTCAACTCCCTTAGCTCAGAATGAACTCTCCTTACTTACACACCATTGGCCAGACATGACGACATGACCACACCTTGCTGCAAGGGAAGCTGGGAAATGCAACTTCCTGTGTACCTGGGCAGAGGAAAATAAAATGAGATGTGGCTGCTGATTTATAACACTATCTGTGTCACAACTGAGAATGCGAGGCCGGGAGACTGGATTGGATCCAAAATGTACTACACCTGTGATTGTCAAATGTGAATGTACGTAAAATGAAGGACACACAAACAAAATATTACAACTTCTATGTGTTGTGCTATTTTAATCCAACAAAAAGAAAAAACACATACATAAGCAACACATATATGCAGTAATACCCACATGTAAATAACATACTCACTACATAAAATGGCTTCATATCACAATACATGAAGTACCCTGACAAAAGAGTAGGAGCTCTGTGACCTGAAAGAGTGGGCCAGATGCCAACAGCTGCTCACCAGGTTTTGCTACATTGTCAGGTAGTGTAGTTTCTGTGCATCTGGGTGGGGTAGATTACATTACCTAGCATTAATAAAAATAAGCCTGGGGTACCTGGGTAGCTCAGTCGCATGAGACTGAGACTCTTGATTTCAGCTCAGGTCATGATCCTGGTGTCATGGGATCGAGCCCTGCATCGGGCTCTGCACTGAGCATGAAGCCTGCCTATGATTCTCTCTCTCTCTCCCTGTGCTCCTCTCCCCCACTCACACGCAATCTCTCTCTAAATAAATTAAATAAACAAACAAACAAATAATAAATAAATAAGCCTGATGGAAATGGATAACTGGCTTTAAAAGACTCCTGCAAAAGCCAAAAATAGAACATAATAACTAAAACACTAAAATGAACGAAGTAAAAACAGCAGGGCTCATGCTTCTCCTTCCCAACTGTATTATGAAATGAAAACAACTGTCTAATCAAAGTCCATAAAAACAAAGCAGTTAGCAATTATTTGAAAAATGGATTTATATTCACTAGCGTTAATGATGAACCTAATCCTGAATGTATATTGTGTCTGGAGATCATTAGTTATCAATGGTATGGGGCCGAGATCATTAGTTATCGATGGTATGGAGCCAATATGAGATTTCAAAACAAACTATCTAGAGCATGAAGACAAGCCTCTATAGACAATTTTTCTCAGTAATACTCAATCCAGTAGTTAAACAAAATTTTAGTAAATTTAAAGATAAATGCTCAGGGGCGCCTGGGTGGCTCAGTCGGTTAAGCGTCCGACTTCAGCCAGGTCACGATCTTGCGGTCCGTGAGTTCGAGCCCTGCGTTGGGCTCTGGGCTGACGGCTCAGAGCCTGGAGCCCGCTTCCGATTCTGTGTCTCCCTCTCTCTCTGCCCCTCCCCCGTTCATGCTCTGTCTCTGTCTCAAAAATAAATAAACGTTAAAAAAAAATTAAAAAAAAAAAGATAAATGCTCAAGAGGTCCTCGTGAGATTTGTTAATCACAAGACGGAAACCCCAAAACCCACTGAGAAAATCCTTGTTTTTCTTATTATAATAAAAATGACTAAAGTACTATTCGTTCATTCATCTGTCCATTGAATTAATAAGTAGTGATTGAAGTCTGCTAGGTGGTAGGTACGGCTCTGGGCACCAAGAATAGAAAGGTTACACAAATCAGGAAAAATGCACTGCTCTCCTGGAGCTGACATTTTAGAGCACTGGTTCTCAACGGGGGCAGAGATCCTGCCCTCTGAAGGCAGTTCGGCAACGTCGTTTTTGCTTTCACAACTAGGAGGGGGGTGCTGTTGGCATCGAGCGGCTGGGGGCCAGGGCTGCTGCTAAAGATGCTGCAGTGCACGGGACAGACGCCCACCACAGAGCGTTATCCTGCCCAGAGCGTCGGCAGCGCCGAGGCTGAGAAACCGCCAAGGCCCAATTTCATAAGGCGTGTAACATACCGTAGAATCTTCGCAGTGCTCTAAAAATGAGACGGAAAGTGATCCTGAAACTGGCGGATCACACCACAGTTTGCCGGACGACTGGCAAGCAAGTAATTTGAGCATCTGTCACATGGAAAGATGAGCTGCACATCTTTCTTTTACAAAACGACGTGTTCCAGACTTTGTGCCCACTTCTACAAGTGGCCGTCAGTAATGCACACTTACTTAAAAAAACATTTTGTCTTTTAAAGGCAAAAGTGATGTTTTTCACATTGGCCAAGAAAGTGATTGCTTTTTGAAAGAAACGTGTGCTTTGAAAGTTCATTTTGGAAACCACTACTCGGAGATGTCTGCATCACTATGTGATTTGTTCCCCCCAGTGATTTAAGTGTGACCTAGGAAAACTCTTTTATTTACACGCTTACAAAGCCTGAACACAAAATGTTCTAACCCATTTGAAAATCTTCTTCTAAATATTAAAGTATAGTTGAAACATAATGTTATATTAGCTTCAGGTGCACAACATAGCGACCTGGCCGGTCTGTTATGCTGGGGTCACCACAACGCCATTAGGATACCATCAACTATACTCCCGGGGCTGAACCTTTCATCCCCTTGACTTACTCGTTCCATAACTGGAAGCCTGTACCCCCCACTCCCCTTCACTCATTTTGCCCATCCCCTCACCCCTTCAAACATTTTTGGCAAGTTTCGAACTCAATTAGTTTAAAAGCACAAGTGAATGACACCAAGGCAGTCAGAGGTTCCAGGGGTCAAACTAACACCTTCTTCCCCTAACTGGTGGCTGGAACTGACATAAATAAATATCAGGGTGGTATCGTGGGCTTGCAGTCAGAGGTGCCAGACACGCAACTGCCTAGGGTCCTCGCCACTGGCCATGCCCACATAGCTCGTCCTCGCAGGACAGCTGCATGTGAGCAGTGGAGAGCGGCCGACAGCCAGCAGCCCTGCTACGAAGAAGCTACGAAGCAGTGCCTGTCCCGGGCAGAAGGCTCCCACCCTCACGATTACTCCAACAATCAGCAACAGGCACAGCAGCCTCGGAAACTTCCATGCCCAGGCTCCGTGCTCACACCCTCCTGATTCCAGACAGGGCTTCCACTCAGATCCTCCTACTGATGGGGAACAGTCCCCCCAGCCCACTCAGCCAGCCCAGCCCTGCAAAACATCTCAAGCTCCTAAAAAGGCCAAGAGGACCTCCAAATCACCACTACGGCCTAGTGTCCGAGTTCAGGGCTTCGGTGGCGCAGGCCACATCTGCCATGTGGCTGCTCCTTAAAGACAGACCTCCAGTGGTCAGGCAGTCCAGAAGCAGCCCTTTAATGCCCCCTGGACTATCTACACACCCAAATCCCCATACTGAAGCCCACCCCCAAAGAAGATGCTCTTGACTTCACAGATTCAGCTCTACTGGCTCTAATTCACAACAAGTTCCCCGTCAATGGCAAGAACTACTACTGGCTCTCAAAAGCCACCCAGCTTCTGCACAGCTCATCTTTGTCACCAACCACTTCTTGGCTCGTAGGCTTGTCTCTTCATCTGGAGGCCCACTCTCAACTCCCAACCCCCAAAGGTCGCAGCCAAAGGCTTCACAACTGGGAGAGGTCACTGAGGTCATGCCAGGAAGCAAGCCTGACTGAATACCTCATCCCTCAAGGCCATCTGCGTCACCTCGCAGCAAACCAAGCAGGCAGCAGATCACCGACATCCAAGCCATCATTCTGCGTGTGTTCAAGGGGCAGCTCTATCCACCCTGTGAGTGACTGGAGGGTCACCTGTCACACCCTGCCCTTGCCCTCCTTGCCACAGCCCCAACATTTCTCGACGCCTAATGCTCATCACTGACCCTGGGAGAGCCTCCGAACAGTGACCATATCAAAGTATTTGTTCTGAATCCCTGAAGCACGAAACAAACTCAGGACAACCCAGTCAGTTGGAGAAAGACGCTTCCGAAAGGAACTTAGATTCTGCTGCAGGATGACCAGCCTCCAGCCCTGCCAATGCCCAGGGCACGAATCGCCTTGGGCTGGTGCTGCTGCTAACCGCATAGTCACCCAGCTTCGTGGCCTGAAGACAGAACCAACAGATCTGCTCTTGGGGGAAAGAAAAGCATAATGAAGTTGCAATTTTTAATTTTGTTTTTTTTTTTTAAGAAAGAATGAAAATAGTGACGCTTTTGCACTAACTCAATGCCCTCATATTTTGCACAGTCGAAGACAGGCTAAGATATTCTGGATGTCCTGATGCATGTGAATCCATACCACGGACTTGAAATTTTCTATGAAACCTTGGGATCAAGGAACATTTTGCTAGATTTTTTTTAGTTCCCGTCCCAGTCTTGCCCTTGCTCACCTGGATATGACATGGCTCTTCTAACTCCTCCAGTCATCTTTTTTTTTTTTTTTAATTTTTCTTTCTTTTAGAGAGAGAGAGAATGTGAGAGCATAAATGGGGAAGAGGAACAGAGAGAGACAGAGAGAGAATCTTAAGCAGTGTCTACACTCGGACACAGGGCTCAATCCCATGACCCTGGGATCATGACCTGAGATGAAAACAACAGCTGTACATTCAAACAACTAAGCCACCCAGGTGCCCCCTCCAATCATCTTTGATTTGCTGGAAACACGTGGTTTACAGTTGAAAGGCAGCAAAGGAGGAAAAAGTATTATTTTCCTTTCTTGGTGACATATGCAGAACTTTCGAGATATTATGACTGACTTGAAAATAATCAGGTTTTGGGGTGCCTGGTGGCTCAGTCGGTTAAGCGTCTAGCTTCAGCTCAGGTCATGATCTCACAGTTCATGGGTTTGAGTCCCATGTCAGGCTCTGTGCTATGGAGCCTGCTTTGGATTCTGTGTCTCTCTCTCTGCGCCTCCCTTGCTCATGCTCTGTCTTTCTCTCTCCTCCCTCTCTTTGTCTCTCTCTCTCTGAAAAATAAATTGACATTAAAAAAAATTTTATAAAAAAAAATAAATAAATAATCGAGTTTCCCGAGCATACACAGTCTGTCCCATAAATGTGTTTTCAGATAACATCTTCTTTGCAACTTCAAACGTTGTGCCACCACTCACCCTTAAGTGCACTTCACTATAGCACAGGTCACTCTCCCCATGACGCGGAAGTGTTACGCAACCCTTGCAGAACAGTCTTCTTCTCGTTGCCTCGTGTCTAACTTCCCGGCATTTCACGCGACCTTTGCGACTTTTTTCCTCAGTGCATTTTTGTGTGTCCGTTGGATTACAAACACTATTAAGAAATACAAAACCAAGAAATTGGTATGTAGAGTTTCTTTTAAAGTCATCTTGTAAAAGGCATACTAAAATATTTAGAATAAATTTGTACGAACTTGAGAATTACTTCACCACAATCTAGTCGGGGGAAATGGTGCAGGTACAGATGAAACAAGATGGGTAACGGGTTGGTAACTGTTCAAGTCAGGGTAGGCATACATGGAGGTTTATCATGTTATGCTCTCCAGTGTTGTGTATATTTTAAGCTTTTCACGATAAAAAGCTTAAAAAGACACAAGTATCATGATTTCAGTACTTCGGTTAATAACACACTCCTTCCCTCCCTTTGAACATTTTTTTATGAGACAGCTTTTTGAGTTTTTACAGTTATTAAAAACTAGCATCTAAATTAACCGAACAGAATGCCAGAACTTTGCATTTCTTTTGTTTGTTTGTTTTTGGGTGTTTTTTTTTTTTTTTTTTTTTTTGCATTTCTATCTCACAAAACTTAAACCAAAATTATCCAACTTAATGAAGCCAATTTAATCACATTGATCCCACTAGATATTAACATTTTTAGACAGTGCAAAACATTTATTGCACCTTTAAAAACAAAATTAAATTTTATTTTATAAATACTATTTAAGTTTTATCTCATAATTAAAATTTTACTATGAGCTTGTTATTGTTTAATTGTAAATGTGTTGGTTTAAGAAACAAATAAATGTACATAAAGCTTCAAAAAGTTTTAAGCATAAGGGCCACAATCCAATGTGTGAAGACCCCTGCCGGTGACAAAACCCCACAGGGGGAGCTGTTACTTATTTGTCTGTGCATCTCTGAGGTATGGCACTAAGCTTGGCACATATTTCACACTCAATCCAGTTTTCTTAACTTAAAAAAAAAAAAAAAAGGCCACTCTGGAGTGGCACAGAATGAGAATTTCAGAACTGGAAAAACAAACTGAAACCAAACGCCTCATTCTCCAACAAAGAGAGGTTTGGGAAGGTTAAATCACACAGCTAATGGAAGCACGGTGAAAGAAATGTTTAGGAAGATTGATCTGACATAGATCTATGGGATGCTTCAGAGGAGAAAAAGACTGGAAGCAACCGTGTGTGTTAAGAGGCGACTGCCATCATCAAAGCGTGCGGTAATGAGGGTGTAAACTGGGGTGATGGGCAGGGAATGAGAAGCAGAGGAGGATCTGAAAGACACTGAAAATGTTCCCTTCACACTGCTTTTTCACTGTCGGTAAGATTTAATCTTGACCTATTTCTGCACAAGCTGGTATCAATCATGATACCCAGATATTTTTACCCATAGCCCCAAACTGCACAAAAAAAGACATAATTAGCAATTCTTTTGACTCATCTAGGGCCTCTGAGAGTGATTCATACCCTTCACTACACAATTATCCACCATAAATATAGTTTAACCTCTGCTTATTCCAAGCAATGGTTCTTTATAATGTCCATCTGTACGTCACTTACTCTTTTGCTGTAGGATTAAGTCCAACCTCTTTATCTTTTGAGATCCTCAGTATTTTTTTTCTCCTCCACCCAAGATAATCAATCTTGACACACGTTATTCTGTAATACGACAGTAAGGAATCTTTCAGAATCAGGATAGCAAGTTTTGGGGTTTTTTTTAATTTTTTTAAAGTTTATTTATTTTGAGACAGACAGAGACAGCATGGGCGGGGAAGGGGCAGAGAAAGAGAGGGAGAGAGAGAGAAATCCAAAGCAGGCTCCCCACTGCCAGCACAGAGCCCAACACTGAGCCTGACACTGAGCTCGAACTCACAAAACCGTGAGATCATGACCCGAGCCAAAACCAAGAGTCGGATGCTTAACCAACTGAGCCACCCAGCAGAGCAAGTTTTATTTATCTTCCCTAAACACGCTAAGATCAAAGATTCATTTCAGTTAACCTTGTCTTTTAAAATGGACATACAATAGACTAAATGTCTTCAATAAGAAAAGCTGGTTGATCTCTTTTGTTCAAGACCAACAACCCAGAGAAAATCAAACTTTTGATTGTAGATGGGAAGGAAAATAATTTAGAGAAGCAGATGGGATAATGGGTGAGAAAGGCCAGGATAAAATCTGGGCAGACAGAAGGCAATCACTTGGGTAGCGTCTGACATGCAAAGTCTGATCAGGCACTAAGGGGGGTGGGGGCAGAGATACTGGAAAAGAGGTATAAACACCCCAAAGACAAACCTGTAGAGGCTCAAGAAAGCTGACAACTGTCCCACATATTGCTGGAAATACTGCAGAACCCCCTGTGGCCCTCAAGCCACTCAGGGTCAGCCCTAAACCAGTTCTGCTCCAAACCATGCAAACACACACTGTACCTAGTTTTCTCCCATGCTCACAACCCTACTCCGATCTCTGAGGATCCTATCTATGCAAACCTTTCTCACTTTCCGAGTTCCAGATTAGGCTTCCTCTCTTTCCTAGTTGACCACTGTAGCCAACCACACTCCTCCATCTTGGTGTTAACAGTCAAATGCCATCTTGCATTGTTTTCAATTCAGGCCTGGCCTCCGGTAAAAGCAAAGTTCCTTGAGAATAGTTTCTCTGTCCTATAACTTATGTCCCTCCTTCAGAAAAAAAGCACAAAGTGAATGAAAAGTGTTCTTTTGGGGGGTCCCTGGGGGGCTCAGCGGGTTAAGCCACACGACTCTTGATTTCAGCTCAGGTCACGATCCCGTCATGATCTCATAATGATCATGAGTTTGAGCCCCACGTCTCTCACTCCCTCCTTTTCTGCCCCTCTCCTGCATGTGCACACGCACGCGCTCTCTCTCAAAATAAATAAATAATTTTAAAAAATAACTTTGGAGCTACCAGTGTTTCTATTCTGTTTTTCTCCAATTATCATTTAAAGCAGCATAGATCTTATAGTTTTAGAAGCAGTTCCTTATTTGGGGATCAGTTTATAAACTACGTGGTTGAAAATACATCCCAGCCAAGGATGTATATTTTTCTCTACAGCTGGTGATGAAGAAACGAACAAAGCTGGAGCCTAAAAAGACCAATATAGTCAATGCACTTAGACAAATGTCAACAGCTGCCAGGGAAGATTTCATACTTAGAATGGTTAGTCGGCTAGAAATTGGTTCTATTATAAGAATTTGTTTCCTCTGCAAAAGAAAAGTTTGAATACATTAAATCTTAATGAGAATTCTACAGGCCTGGGCACACAGTACAAAAAAAAAAAAAAAAAGGAAATAAAACCTAATTACAAAGCACAATTTTCCAAGTACATTCAAAGATTTTCAGCAAAAATAATTTAAATGAATTTTTTTATCTTGGAAAATAAATTATATAGATTTCTGATGTTTGATACTCAAAGAATGGAAATAGGCACACCAGAGTTTCATTTGTGCCATCTATTTTTTTCACTTATTCATATATTCATTCACTGAATGTCTAATACGTACTGGGCATTGTGCTAGGTGCTGAGGAAACAGAAAAATAAGATAGCCTTGCCCTGGAGGATGTCAAACTGTGGGTCAAATAGAATGTCTTTAAATATGCCCAATGTTCCAATGGGAATACGCAATGGGAATATTTGGGGCTCGGAGCCATGACTAAGTAATAGATGTGGGGTTTCATTACATAGGTGGAGGAGGGGTGCCTGGGTGGCCCAATCGGTTAAGTGTCTGATTTCGGCTCGGGTCATGATCTCGCGGTCCGTGAGTTCGAGCCCCGCGTCGGGCTCTGTGCTGACAGCTCAGAGCCTGGAGCCTGTTTCAGATTCTGTGTCTCCCTCTTTCTCTGACCCTCCCCTGTTCATGCTCTCTCTCTCTCTCTCTGTCTCAAAAATAAATAAATGTTAAAAAAGAAATTTTTTTAAATAAAAAAAAATAAATAGAGGAACAGTGGGAATTAGACAGTATGTATATACCTAACACTACCATTTTAACCATGGTTTCTGGAAACCAAGAGTATAGCGCAAGGTAAGCAGAAGGTAAGGTCTCCTTCAAGCTCATTTATGATCAGAGGGCAGGAATCACCCAGAAGTTGAAGAAGATAAACTGACAGTGTGGTGAGTCTACAACGTGCCGGGCATTTGTGGACTTTCTACAGAATGTCTCATTTCATCCCCCAATGCCAAACCATGGCAGAGTTGTTTACAGTGGAGAAAACCGAGACTCAGAGAAATTAAGTTAATTTGCCCCAAGTCACAGTGATCATCCTGGCACAGCCAGGATTCTGACCGTGTGGTCTGGCTCACAAATCTCGGTGTGATGAGTCTCATCTACCGCCTGCTTGCCTGGGAAGGCACAGGGAAAGTGGTTTCAGCAGCTGGGGGACAGTGAGGAAGCTCTGACTGCAGATTTGGACAAGCTGGCGAAGGAAAAGGGAGCAGGAACTGAGGGCAGATCGCGGCAAAACGACCTGAGAATTCAGTGGTCAAATCAGACTCGCTGTGGCACTTGTTTTTTTGTTGGTTTCACAAACTTCAAGGTGACAGTGACTATGTGGTCGGGACCTTGGCACCATTTTGGCTGCAAGTTACTGCATATCCAAGTAAAGCTTCTACTTGGGACGCTTCAGAGGCTGAAGCAAGCTTATTAAGGAAACGTGCTCTGCAAAGCAAAGACCAAAGAACGGAGGGTCGGAGGCTACGAAACAAAGGCCTCTGCTAAAGGCACGAGCCTCGGCTAAATGGTCTCTTCTGACCGTCGCAACAACCAGGACCGAGGCTTTTTGTCCCAAGCCTGCACAAGGGAAAACATCGCTGACGACAGTGACGTCAGGCAGGTGTCCTGATGCATCTGACTTGGTCCCAGGTGGGACGACAGGTATCAAACACTTCACTGGGACAGAATTTAAATTCCACATTCAGCAAACGCTGATTGCCTGAAATAGAGCGGCTCTGTTTGCGAGTTCATTAGAAAATACCCCATCAGGGTGAGCAGGCTGGGACAGGGTATGATGTGGCAAAAACGAAAGAGCAGTCAAGAATACAAGAATAGGGAGGATGAACAAGACAGATGGGGAGGATGCTATTTTTTAGGTTTGCCAGTTTTGCAAGATGAAAGCAGTTCCGGAGACGGACGGTAGCGATGGTTGCCCAACAACGTGAATGTCCCAACACCAATGAAGTGTGTATTTAAAAACGGTTAAGACGGTAGCGCTGTGCGCACTTTGCCACAACTGAAAAAGTAAGTTTAGAGTTTGCTTAAGCTATTAAAGTGAGCTAAGAGAACACGGTCACATTAAAAAAAAAAAAAAACAAAAAAAAAAAAAACTTGCTTTAAACACTTTTGTTTACTAGAAGCTGAGCGAGCTAATTGATGTTATTTGAAATGGCCCGTGGGAAAGTAACTGCAGCGTCTGTGGATTTCAGAATAATGATACAAGTAGTTTGAAGAAATTCTTAACACGCGTAGGCTCGTGGAATTTAAAACAGATGTAGCGTTAAGGGCTATGCAAGGTTTTTCAGTTACACGCCCCAACTTCTTCGGGGAATGGGCTTCCACTGCTAAGCGCAGGCCCATCAGAAAGGCAAACCACACACTCGATCACAGGTATTGTCCGCAGTGCCCGGCTCACCCGTCCGTGCTTTCCCCTCAAGCCCGCAGCGCCCACCAAACAGCGGCTTCTCCCTAGTGAAAGACACGTTTTCCTTCCGAAAACCGTAGGACCTCCCTACACAATAGGGGAGCTATCTCGTCCTCGACGGCGGAGGCCACTTGGGGTTCTGTTCGGACCCCTTTCCAGTTACCCGGCCCCCTCGCACACGCTCCCCTACCGCCGCTCCGAGCTGCGCGGCCGCAGCCGCCCGCGGAAAGCAGGCTCCGGAGGCTGGACGGAGGCCGGACGGAGGCCGTGCGGCTCTCGCGAGACCCGTGGCCGCGCGGGAGTTCTCGAGTCGTGCGACGAGGCGGCGGCGGCGGCGGCGGCCCGGGACTCGGTGATGGATGGGGCGCTTCCGCAAAGATGGCGGCGGCTGCGGTAAGAAGCGCTCGGCTGACGGCCTGGGGCGGCCGCCTGCGGCGTGGGCTCTCCGCCAGCCGGCGGGCTTTGCCGGGCCCCAGCCCCTTGGCGGCGGCAGTGGCCGGCGTGGCCCTGGCAGGCACAGGAGTGGCATGGTACCACGGCCGCGTGAACGTCGCGGCGCCCGAAGGCAGGCTCACCGTCTTAGCGCAGGTACGGGACCGGTCCTTTTCGCCAACCCCACCAAGCTCCTCCCTCCTCGGACTCCCGGCGGTGGAGAGTGGGGGCTGCCGCGGGCGGCCCCGGCTCCTCTTCCGGAGTCAGCGTTAGGGGCGCCGCCGCGGAAGGCCCCGGACGGGTGGGAGGCGCTCCTTTCCAGCCGCGGCCCCCGCCGCGCGCGCCCGAGGGCATCGAGGCCGACGACGGGCGGCCCAGCCCCTCCGGGGGGAATCCCGCGAAAGCCGCACGGACACCGAAAGCCCGAGACGCGAATGGAGACGATGGGTGTGGGCGTGTCTTGGTTTGGGATTTCTCACTACACCTTGCCCGCGCTCCCTCCCTTCTTGCTGGTGTTGCTCAGAGGTTCAGGGGGTGTGTTTCCAGGGACTCACCCCACACGTACCTTTGTTAACCTTTGTAACTAAATCCTTTGCGACTGGTTCTCTGCGTAGCGTGGTGAAGTTGTCCTAATAGATGACTTTTTTTTTTTTTAACCGTAAAAGTGCCAACCATAAAAATTAGCAGGTTGATGATTTCCAGATTTTATCATCACCTCTGGGGAACAGTATTACATGATTATGAACCTTAATCTTCGGTAGACTCTAAGTACTAAGCAAAAGACGTTTCTTCTGAAACCTCCACGTTCAAGGGACAAAGTTCCCTACTTCAGTGTAAAACTGCCCGGTAAAATATTTGAAAAAGTACTACTTCTTAGATATTTTATGTATTTTTAATAAGTTTTAGTGTATGCGTTGCTTTGAAAATTAGAAATCGTATTCTTTGTTAGGTTTACCTGGTATCTTTTTTTTAAGGGTCTCTTCTGTTTAAAAAAAATTTGTTTAATGTTTATTTATTTTTGAGAGAGAGACAGAGGGGGGCAGTTTGGGGGTGGGCAGAGAGAGAGAGACACACAGAATCGTAAGCAGGCTCCAGGCTCTGAGCTGTCAGCACAGAGCCCGACGCGGGGCTCAAACTCAGGAACTGTGAGATCACGACTGAGCCACCCACGCACCCATACATTTTACCTTTCTAATGAAAAACCCAAGGAACGGTTAGATACTAAGAAAGAGAGGAAGACAGGCCTTGTGAATTAAAATTAAGCATTGATAAATGATATTTTGACTTGTATTAAATTAAGATGCCATATGGATAACAGGTTCAATAACTTTCCTATCCTCTTACCATTTCTGATCATAGGTGGGAGGATCTGTCTTGTGGTATTTTATGGCATTTTTGTTAGTTCTTCTGGTGCCAAGGATTCAATTTATTATTCATCATTGGTTTCTCTCTGTTCTCAGCTCTTTTTTTTAAATTTTTTTTTAATGTTTATTTTTGACACAGAGACAGAGCTTGAGTGGAAAAGGGGCAGAGAGAAAGAGAGGGAGACAGAATCCTTAACAGGCTGCACGCTCTGAGCTGTCAGCACAGAGCCCAACGCAGGGCTCGAACTCATGAACTGGGAGATCAGATGCTTAACCGACTGAGCCACCCAGGCACCCCTCTCTCTGTTCTCAGTCTCTTATTTCATTCTGTTTGCAACCTTTAGGTTAATCTTGCAAAGAATGACTTTTTAACCACATAGCGTACCCTTCTTCAGTAACCATTGGTGCCTCATTCTGCCTAGGATAAAATCCACATTAGAAAATTTTGATACTTGGGGCGCCTGGGTGGTGCAGTCGGTTAAGCGTCCGACTTCAGCCAGGTCACGATCTCGCGCTCCATGAGTTCGAGCCCCGCGTCGGGCTCTGGGCTGATGGCTCAGAGCCTGGAGCCTGTTTCCGATTCTGTGTCTCCCTCTCTCTCTGCCCCTCCCCCGTTCATGCTCTGTCTCTCTCTGTCCCAAAAATAAATAAACGTTAAGAAAATTTTGATACTCAAAGCCCGTTGTGGTAATACTCTAACCCATCACTACTCAGATACACCTTCCAGTAAAAGTGATTCACTTCCTTTTTTTTTTTTTTAAACATTTATTTATTTTTGAGAGAGACAGAGCATGAGCCCAAGAGGGTCAGAGAGAGAGAGGGAGACACAGAATCTGGAGTAAGTCTCCAGTCTCTGAGCTGTCAGCACAGAGCCTGACACGGGGCTCGAACCCACGAGCCACAAGATCATGATCTGAGCCGAAGTCGAGGCTTAACCAATGAAGCCACCCAGGCACCCCTAAGGTGTACAACTTGATGGGTTTTTTTATACATTGTGAAATGGTCAATTAACATACCCATCACCTCACCTAGTTATCATAGAGTATGTGTGTGATGAGAACACTTAAGATTTATCCTAAAACAAATTTCTATATATATATATATAGTATATATATATATTCAGTATATAATAACAGCATTGTTAATTGCAGTCGCCATGGTGTATGTTAGATCTCTAGGACTTACTCATCTTGTTTAACCGAAACTATTATCCTGTGACCAACATCTTCCCACTTCCCCCAACCTCGGGCAACCACCATTCTGCTCTGTTCTTCTATTCAACTATTTTAGATTTCACATAGAAGTGAGACCATGTAGCATTCGTCTTTCTGTACCTGGCTTATTTCACTTAGCATATCTTCCATTCTCATCTTTATTGTTGGGTAGCAAGATTTCCTTTTTCAAGGCTGAATAATATTCCTGTGTGTGTGTGTACATGCACATCACATCTTTTCCTTTCAGCCATTGATGGACAGTTGGTTACTGTAAATAATGCTGCAATGAATGTGGGAGTGCAGATATGTCTTCACAATACTGATTTCATTTCCTTCAGGTACGTACCCAGAAGTAGTACTGCGGGACCATATGGTAGTTCTATTTTTAATGTCCTGAGGACCCTCTGTATTGTTTTGCATAATGCCTGTCCCAATTTACTTTCCTAGCCAACAGTGTAGAAGGGTTTTCTTTTCTTCACCTCCTTTTCATGACTTGTTATCTTTTGTCTTTTTGGTAATAGCTATTCTGACAGATGTGAGGTGATACCTTGTAGAAGTTTTGATTTGCATTTTCCTGATGATTCATGATGTTGAGCACCTTTTCATATATATGTTTGTCTTTTGTATGTCTCCAAAAATGTCTGTTCACGTCTTTTGCCCATTTTTTAATCTGGTTATTTTATTTATTTCTACGGTCATTTAGTTTGAGTTCCATTTATATTTTGGTTATTAACGTCTTATCAGATGTATGGTTTGCAAAAATTTTCTCCCATTCTGTAGGTTGTCTTTCAGTCTGTGGTTTCTCTTTGCTCTTTATAAGCTTTTTTCTTTTTCTTTTTTTTTTTTTTTTTTTTGAGACAGAGCAAGCACTTGCATAAGCAGGGGTGGGGGGGGAGCAGAGGGAGAGGGAGAATCCCAAGCAAACTCTTCACTGTTAGTGCAGAGCCCCAATGCAGGTCTCAACCTCACGACCATTATTGAGATCATAACCTGAGCCAAAATCAAGAGTCGGATGCTTAACCAACTAAGCCACCCAGGTGCCTCACTCTGCATAAGCTTTTTTGTTTTTGTTTTTTCACGTTTGATGCAATCCCACATGATAATTTTTGCTTTTGTTGCCTGTGCTTTTGGTCACATATCCAGAAAATCATCATCCAGACCACTGTCAAGAAGCGTTTTTCCCTATGTTTTCCTCTAGTAGTTCTACTGTTTGGGATCTTACATTTAAGTCTTTAATCCCCTGTGGTTAATTTTCGTATATGATGTGAGATAAGCATCCAGTTTCATTTTTTTGCATACAAATATCCAATTTTCCTAATACCATTTGTTGAAGAGACTGTCCTCTCCCATCGTGTATCTTATTTTGGGGCTCTATTCTGTTCCATATGTCTATTTGTATGGGACTATCACATTTTTTTTGATTACTATGCATTGTAGTATATCTTGAAATCAGTAAGTGTGATGCCTCCAGGTTTGTTCTTCTTGGTCAAGATAGTTTTGACTTTTCAGAATCTTTTGTAGTTCTATATGAACTTCAGCATTTTTTTTTCTATTTCTGTAAAGAATGCCATTGGGATTTTGATAGGGATTACATTGAATCTGTAAATCACTTGGGTACTATGGACGTTTTTTTTTAAGTAGGCTTTACTCCCAGCTCAAAGCCCAACCCAGGGCTTGAACGCATGACCCTGAAATCAAGACCTGAGCTGAAATCAAGAGTCGCATGCTTAACTGAGCTACCCAGGTGCCCTGGTAGTATGAACATTTTAATATTAATATATTAATTCCTGGAATGGTTTTGAACAGTTAATGATTAAAATTAAAGGTAGGATTTATCTCTGTCAGGGTCCAGTTAGGAGACAGAAACTTAAACCAGTTATTTGAAAGGCGACATTTAATATATAGAATGACCTGGTAAAAGAAGGTTGACTGCTAAAAGAGGAAAGAAGGACTTTAAGAGGTCCGGAAGTAGCAGGTGTCAAAAAGGAGCTACTACCTGTAAGTGAAAGGAGACTAGACCGTGAAGAAGGAACTAAGGATTTGGGAAAACTCCCCTCCAACCCTGAGGGGTTGAGCTGAGATTTAGCCTCTTTGAAGAGGACTTGGCTACCACAAAAATATAAAGACCACTATTGGTAGCTCTGGCCAGATGGCACAGGCCAGAGCCAGTCTTTGGAAGAAGCTTGTCGTTGCTGGAAGGTGTATGGGGGCTGGAACTGGTCTCTAGATTCAACCCACTGAATGAGGGATGTGGCCTGAGGGCGTGGCCAGAGCTCCCGCAGAAGTAGCACGTGGAGCTACCCTTTTTTTTTTTAATATCAACTTTATTGTCAAATTGGTTTCCGTACAACACGCAGAGCTCATCCCAACAGGTGCCCTCCTCAGTGCCCATCAGAGGTGGCCTGGTGGGTTGTGTGTTGGCCTGATGCCACCCCCACAAGAGCGGCCATGGAGTCCGCCTGTAGAGCTGTTGGGAAGCTGCCCACCTGCCGGGAAGCGTCTGGCCTGAGTACGGCGTAGCCAGAGCTACTGCACCTGCCTACTGGAGTTGATTGGAAATGGCCCTGGCTGGTCTATGAGGGCTGCTGGGCTCCAGCTCAGAATAAAAGAGGCAGAAGGCTTCCGGCCTCCGCTTTCTTGCAATGTCACTCCAGTGCTCTCTGTTGACTGAGATTAAAACTGTTCTAGCCGACCAAGGGGAAAAGTCTGCAGGGGGTTCTGTTCCAGCATCACAAAGCAGGATGGAGGAGGGTAGATTAGGCGCTGAGACAATCGATGACTCCTGTGGAGTTCAAGAGTGTTTGACCCAGGTTTCAAGGGACAGGAAAACCTCCATTTGACCACCTGTTACGAATGATACCAGGTGGATTGCATATTGGCGTTCTATGCGTTGGAGAGGATACGTGGGCACTCGGTACGGTCCAGCGTGTCCTTTGTGTTTCTTCAGTTGTTATCAAGGAGTAAAAGAACTGAGCAAAGTGAGCTTTTCTCACATGTTGTCTCTCTAGTGCTGAACTTAGGGCCTGGTGCTTAAAAGGTGTTCATTAAATGTTTGTTCAGTGTACATTTCCAAGGTTGCAAGGTACACCCTTCTCCACCAGAGATTTCTCATGGAATTAATTATTTCTCTTTGTAACATTCCTGGTATTATGGAAACCAGTAATTAAGGTTTAGAATATTTTCATTGTAGGGGTGCTTGGGTGGCTCAGTCAGTTAAGCATCTGACTCTTGGTTCAGGCTCAGGTCATGATCTCACGGTTCTGTGGGATCAAGCCCCGTGTCAGGCTCCATGCTGACAGTGCTGAGCCTGCTTGGGATTCTCTTTCCCTCTCTTTGCCCCTCCCCATAACGGGCTCTCTCTCAAAATAAATAAACTAAAAAAGAAATATTTTCATTGTAGTCAAAAAAATAAAGAAGTTACGAACATTGTTGAAATTGTCATGTTTATATTATTGAGACTGATAACAATAATGATGGCAAGAAAATTAGTGAGGTCAGAGTGATCATTAATTTTATGTGTCAACTTGGCAAGGCTATGGTGCTCAGTTGTTTGGTTAAACATTAGTCTAGATATTACTGTGGAGGGGTTTTTTTAGATGTGATTCACATTTAAATCAGTAGACTGTTCAGTAAAACAGATTACTCTCCATAGTGTGGAATGTAATCCAATCAGTGGACGCCTTAAGAACAAAGCTGAGGTTTCCTCAGAAAGAATTTGATCTCCCCCAGGCAACATAGAAACCTTGCCTGAATTTCCAGTCTCTTACCAGAAATTCTAGCCTGCCCCACAGGTTTTTGATTTGCTGTTGCCCACAATCTCATGAACTAATTCCTTAAAATAAACCCCTCACTCCCTCTGTCTCTCTTTTTCCCTTTATACATATAGGATATATGAATATCTTACTGGTCCCATTCTCTGGAGAACCCACAGATTTGGGGACTGGTGATTAGGATGCTGCTGTAACAAGTATCTGGAAGCGTGGAAGTGGCTTCGGAATTGGTTACTGGGTAGAGGCAGGAAGAGTTTTGGGGCACGTGACGGCAGTGGCCTAGATTGCCTCGCAGAGACTGTTGCTACAAATGTGAATGTCATGGGTGCTTCTGGTGAGGTCTCAGATGGAGAGAGGAACACGGTAATGGAAACTGGAGCAGAGGCAGTTCCTGTGATAAAGTGGCACTTGGCCAAATCGTGTTCTACTATTTTGGGACAAGTAGAAATTGTGAGCGATAAAATTGGATATTCAGTTGAGCAGATTTCTAGCAGAGAGTTGAAGTCATGGTCCAGTTTCTCCTTGCTGTACGCAGTAAAATTTGAGAAGAGAGAGAGAGAAATTAAGGAAGAAATTATTACACAAAAGGACCGGAACTTGAAGATTGGGAAAGCTGTGGGCAGGTCTAGATTGTAAACAAATGAGAAGGACGCTCTGCAGAGAAAACTAAGGATGTGGCTCGACAACCATTTGCTGACGAGATTACGTGTGTTACTCTCGAATCCAGTCAACCAGCTTAGCAGAAAGGCTGCCAGGGTTAGACTGAAGGGAGCAGAGAGCGATGAAGTGAAAAGAAGGACTTCTCCAGTTCTTCAGGCACAGGCAAGAAACAGGTGGATGGAGCTGTCCAGCTGCAGACGTGTTATCTTTCCAGAAAAGACCAGAACAATTTCGGAAGCACAAAGCACCCAGCCACAGAGGATTGTTCTCAAACCGTAAAATCCGGTTTGCTCTAAATTTCAGACATGCCTGGGACCCATGTCTTGGATCTCTCTTTTCAAATGGTGAAGTCTGTCCTGTGTGTGTCCCCTCATTGTATTTTGAAAACATAACTTGACTAGTTTCATAGGTTTACAGAACAAGTAGACTTTCACCCCAAGAAAGTCATACCCTGAGTCTCACCCAGAAGTGATTGGGAGAATTTACATGATGAGATTTAGGACTTAGTTGATGGTATTTAGATAAGACGTTGGACTTAAGGTGGCTCCTGGGCTGATTAGAACTTTGGAGGAGGTCAAGGATGAGGAGAATGCATTTTGCATGTGAAAGCACGTGAATTTTGGAGGACCATAGGGTGGACTCTTGAGTTGAACTGTGTCCCCGCAAAATGCACATGTTGAAGTCCTGACCTCCATTACCTCAGACCTTATTTGGAAACAGGATTGTTGTAGATTTAATTAGTTAAAATCAAGAAGAGATCGTATTGGAGTAGGTTGGGCCCCTGATACAGTATGTCCTTATGAAAAGGGGGAAATTTAGGTACACACAAAGGGAGAACGTCATGTGAAGACCGGAATTATGCTGCCACAAGCTGGAGAAATGCCTTCAGAGGGAGCGTGGCCTGTGGACCCCTCCATCTCAGGCTTCTGGCCTCCAGACCTGTGACACAATAAATTTCTGGTATTTAAACCACACAGTTTGTGGCATTTTGTTTCAGGAGCCCTAGGACACAATGCAGTTAGTATTTGGTCTGACTCTAGGAGCTATGGCTTCTAGCCGTTTTCTGTCAGAGAGACTTCTCAAGACCCAGAAGAGAATCAAATGGGCAGCCTTTCAGAGATCCCTTTTATATCTGCCTTCTATGTAGAAGGTAGTACTCTGCTACTAAAACTTGAAAACAATCTTAGATTGTTAAACTAGCCATCTTTTTAGAGTTCAGCATACATCAGGTATTACAATGCCCTTGAGTTTTCCAATAAAGCTTATATTTTTAATGAGAAAATTACCAATATGAAAACCAGTCTTGTGGACCAGAAATTGGTGTTGCAGTTCAGAAAAGACACATTTTAAAACCATACTATAAGAAACTTACAGTTTCAAGGTTTATGAAAAATGTGGCTTGTTGTGTGGGAGAATCACCTTGATCTTCTCAGGGGAGAAGTTATTGTGTACATTGAGGTCATGTGTTGTTTTCTTGCGTAATTGCGAGTATGATTTAGTTGTCAGGTCTGATTTTAATGATTTCTCATTAATTTATTTCTCAATAATTCTCATTTCTCTTTATTGACTTTTTTTAAATACATTTTCCTCTCTTGATGTTTTAATTTGCTTGCTTTTATTTAAGTAAAAAGAAATTAGAAGAAAGAAACGTTTTGTTTTGAGAAGAGAGTGCACATGAGCAGGGGAGGGGCAGAGAGAGGGGGGAACAGAGGATCTGAAGTCGGTTCTGTGCTGACAGCAGAGACCCTGACGCGGGGCTCGAAGTCATGAACTGTGAGATCATGACCTGAGCTGAAGTTGGATGCTTGACTGACTAAGCCACCCAGGCACCCCAAAAAAACACTTTGAAGATGGATTCATATGAATATCTTTCAGGCATGATGAAATGCCTTACACATGAACATATCTTAGAAGTGATGTGTGTGGATGTGATTTTTTGTTTAGATCCCATTTAGTAATCTTGACCTATATTTCTGGAATGATATTAAAAGTGCCTTTTAATCCTACCTCACCTTAGATTTGTGATAGAGCATTTTCAATGGTGTAAGGTAGACTGCAGCAATATTAATCTTTTAGCAATTTGCAGTGCAAAACAGCATTAGCTCTTAGAAACTTTTAACTTTCTCAACAGTCTGGTTTTTCATGCCTTTAATTTTCAAATTTTGACATCCATGATAATTAGTAGTTTCTGTTTTATCAGTTCCTGTTAATCATTAGGAATCCCTCCTTCTGGCTATCCTAATTATATCCATGGAGATGATGATCTTGAAGCCTACTTTAATACCTCCTTTCTTTAACTTTTCATAATGTTTTGTTTGTGCCTTCAATTAGCATTTGCATTTTCTTATGAGAAAATCTAGTGTCTAGTCTAACAACATTAGCCTTTAAGCTCAGAAACTATTTTTTATATTCTGACTCATAGCATTTAATTTGTTAAAATATCTGATAACTTTAAAAATCCTTATTAAAGTGGAATTAATTAGAGTGTCAGCACTCTGGTACTTATATTGTATTTCATTCTGTCTAGGACACTTTTTTTTTTTTTACATTTTAACGTATCTGAAATTGGGATACATTTTAGAGTCAGTGGTGTTTTATAATCCCTTTTGTCCAGGTGGCAGTCATGGCCTAGATGTCATTGCCTGTTATTGTGAGAATTTTTTTTATTATACTTTTAAAGTTTTATTTATTTATTTTGAGAGAGAGAGAGAAAGAGAATGTCCGAAGCAGGCTCTGTGCAAACTCATGCGCTGTGAGTCCCCGACCTGAGCTAAAACCAAGAGTCGGTCGGGCTCAACTGACCGAGCCAACCAGCTCCCCCCTCCTGTGAGAATTTGTCCACATTTTTATCACTTAAATTGAGATACATTCATTGTTTGACAAAACCTTAGTCTTTAGAAGAGAAATCATGGGCATAGAAATACCTCTCAAAGAAACATGAAAGCACAGTTTCCCTCAGATCAGAAAGTGATGCTTAGGGCAGGAAAAAAAGGCAGAACAGACCAAGAGGGGTCAGAAGAAGATGCTGATTTGTCACTGGGGTCAAATCATGGTAGACTAACATAATTTGAAGATTAGCAAATATTATTACAGGATCTTCCTAAATAGGTGTCAAGATTGCCTTAAAAGTCTTTGGTCTTTTTATAGTTCACTTACTTTTTTTTAATTTTTTTATGTTTATTCATTTTTGAAAGACAGAGACAGAGCACAAGCAAGGGAGGGGCAGAGAGAGAAGGAGACACAGAATCTGAAGCAGGTGCCAGGCTCCAAGCTGTCAGCCCAGAGCCCGTTGCAGGGCTCGAACCCACGAGCTGTGAGATCATGACCTGAGCCGAAGTCGGACGCTCAACCGACTGAGCCACCCGGGCGCCCCTATATTTCACTTATTGTTATAACCTCCCTAGAATGTGGGTTTGGAGGTGTTGTCGAGGAAAAAAGAATACGTCAGAATATCATATTCCACTCACTGTCTCACATTATAAAACTTTGTTGATGTGTTACATTAATTTTCACATAATTATTTCTATAGTTAATTCTGTTGTATAAATTTATTATAAATGCCAGATTTGATATTACTTAATAAATTTGATTTAGGTGACTTCATGTTGGGAGAAAGCAGAATGCTTCTCAGAGTGCAATTCTAAGTTTGGCTTCTTTGAATCTAAAAAAAAAAAACCAAACAAACAAATCAAGATGCAAGACTCGCCGAAATTCCATTCACCTTAATAATTAAACGTCGGTTTAATTATTAGTCTCTTACATGGTCAAAGGTGGCCAGAAGGGGTAGACCTCCAGTTATAAAAAGATGTCCTGGGGAGGTACATCATGGTGACTGTAGTTGATAATACCGTATCCTACGTTTGAAGGTTGCTAAGGGAGTAGTTCTTAAAAGTTCTCATCAGAAGAGAAAAACATTGTTCCTGTGTGGTGATGGTTGCTAACGAGACTCATGGTGGTGATCATATCAGCGTGTGTACAGACAACAAAGCATTATCTTATACACCTGAAACCATATGTTACATGTCAATTATGTCTCAATTTTTTTAAAAAAATCTTTCTTTAACATTTATTTATTTTCAAGAGACAGTGAGAGAGCATGAGCAGGGGAAGGGCAGAGGGAAACACAGACTCTGAAGCAGGCTCCAGGCTCAGCTGTCAGCACGGAGCCCGACGCGGGGCTCGAACTCACAGACCGCAAGATCGTGACCTGAGCCGAAGGCAAACGTTTAACGGACTGAGCCACCCAGGTGCTCATTTTTGACTTAGGATATTTTCAGCTTACAGTGGGATTTTTTGGGACCTCACTGCATCATAAGTGGAGGAAGATCTGTATTTGAGTAATGGATCTGCCTGTATGTAACCGATCTCCTGGAAGATAGGCCTTGGGCCTGCCACGCCTGCTCCCCTCACACCTGACCAAGGGGAAGGAGGAAGAGAGGCCCTGCAGCCAATTCTTGATTAATGGATCTAAAAGGAGAGGACTTGTAGCATAAGTAACACAAAACAACACCTTGCCTAGGATGCAGTAAGGGATAGTTTCTGAAATGTCAGAAGGAAAGAGGGAAGAAGATGCCTGGAAAAAAGCAACTTCCAGGAAAACAAAAGTGGGTGTCTTCCCCCACTGACTTTAATGCTGTCATCGTTGGTTTTTTGTTTTCAACTATATTTGTATGTTTATGCTGAGCTTGATACTGAAATAATTTTAAATGGCTTAGAAAAATACTGTTGTGGGTAATAATTTTTAAATGGAGAGAAAAATAGTAGATACAAGATGAAACTATAGAAAAGACTAAAGTAATGCTATAAGATCTTGTGTTATACTTGTGGTTAATCACAAATTTGATTTTAAATTTAGCAACAAGCTCAAAGAGGGGAACAGGCCAGTTACATGCTTCATAGTAGTCGTTTAGAAACAACGAAATCTGGGAACAGGACAGTTATCTTCTCCTGTTTCACAAAGAGAACACTGTAGCATCGTTATAGTAATAAGTATAGCAAGAAGTTTCATATGGCAGTTTTTTATAATTCAAAGAGGAATATTTGCATAGCCAGAAAATATTAGATGGGTTTACCTTTACAGTTTAGTCTTTTTTAATGTTTATTTATTTTTGAGAGAGTGTAAGCAGGGGAGGAGCAGAGAGGAGGAGACAGAATCCAAAGCAGGCTCCAGGCTCTGAGCTGTCAACACAGAGCCCAGTGCGCGGGGCTCGAACTCCCAAACCGTGAGATCATGACCTCAGCCGAAGTCGGATGCTTAACCGACTGAGCCACCCAGGCACCCCTATGGTTTAGTCTTGAGAAAACCTTTCAAGGAGGGAGTGCCCACTTAAGTCTGCTGCTGCTGAGATGATGGGAACACATAGTTGGGCTTTGGATGTGGCAGTTGGGAAGGTGTTGGTGACTTTGACAAGAGGAATTTCAGTGAAATACTGGGGGGAGAAATTTAATTGGAATGTATTAAGAAGAGATGGTTAAGGAAGGAAACAAAGGATATGAATAGAGATACTTCTTTGTAGAAGTGCTGCTCTAAAGGATATTTAAGAAGATACTCTGACAGGTGTGAGGTGGTACCTCATTGTGGTTTTGATTTGTGTTTTCCTGATGATGACTGATGTTGAGCATTTTTTCATGTGTCTGTTAGCCATTTGTATGTCTTCTTTGGAGAAGTGTACAGTCATGTCTTCTGCCCATTTCTTACCTGGATTATTTATTTTTGGGATGTTGAATTTGATAAGTTCTTTAAAGATTTTGGATACTAGCCCTTTATCCAATACGTCATTTGCAGAGATCTTCTCCCATGATGTAGGCTGCCTTTTAGTTTTGTTGATTGTTTCCTTCGCTGTTCAGAAGCTTTTTTTCTTGAAGAAGTCCGCAATAGTTCGTTTTTGCTTTTGTTTTCCTTGCCTCTGGAGATGTGTCTGGTAAGAAGTTGCTACAGCCAAGGTCAAATAGGTTACCGCCTGTGTTCTCTCCTCTAGGGTTTTGATGGTTTCTTGTCTCCCATTTAGGTCTTTCATCCATCTTGAATTTATTTTTGTGTATGATGCGAAGGGGCACATGCACCCCAATGTTTATAGCAGCACTATTAACAACAGCCAAATCATGGAAAGAGCCCAAATGCCCATCAACAGATGAATGGGTAAAGAAGGTGTGGCATGTATATAAATGGAATATTAACCTTCATGAAGAATGAAATCTTGCCATTTGCATCAACTTGGTTGGAACTAGAGTGTATTATGCTAAGCAAAATAAGTCAGAGAAAGACAAGTACCGTATGATTTCACTCACATGTGGAATTTAAGAACTAAGACAGATGAACATAGGAAAAGAGAAGGAAAAATAAAGGCAGAGGGAGTCAAACCATAAGAGACTCTTAACTATGGAGAACAAACTGAAGGTTGCTGGAGGGGAGGGGAGTGGGGGGAAGAGCTAAACGGGTGACAGGCATGAAGGAGGGCACTCTTTGTGAGGAGCACTGGGTGTTAAGTGGAATTGATGAATCACTGAATTCTCCTGAAACCAACACTACACTATATATTAACTAACTTGAATTTAAATAAAATCTTGGAAAGGAAAAAAAAAAGACACAAGATATGAGACCAAGGTCAGGTTTTGTTTTTGTTTTCAGATGTGAGACAGTAGATGAGATTCGAATGCTGATAGGATGACATAATAGGGAGGCAAAAATTGTTTACAGATCTGTGAGGGATAATTATAGGTTGAAGTCTTTTGAGAAGGGAAGTTGTGTGGAGTCAAGACCACAAGTAGAAAGGTTGGACTTTGACAGCAAAAAAAGATTCTTCTGTTGTAACAGGAGTGAAAGCAAAGGGTTTGGTTGGACCTAGAAGCTGGCTATAGACCGAGTTCCCACTTTCCTTCTATGAAAAAACAGACAGGCAAAAAGAGCTTGATTGTGAACGGCTCTGGAAAGATGGGCCATGTCAGAGGGATCTATACTAACTGCTACGGGAGAGAAAAACCCCTAGAGACAATGGGGAGGGCATAACCGAGTTCATGAAGAAGGAGAGCTTAGCAACCACAGTCATGGTGAATACAGGACTAATTTGCCACAAAATTCTAATGGCTTTCTCTTAGTGGGTTTTTCCAGTGTGGCTAAAAGGAATACCTGATAAGTTATTTTGAAGAAAACTCGGTATTATGATTTTAGTGTAAGTAGTATACTGCATCATGGCATTAAATTTTAAAATATTAAAGTCTAAAATAGTAAGAGAACACCAAAGATGTTTTGTTTTCCTTTGATAATATTTTAATTCACATTTGAACTCGTATTTTACATTTTGTGTGTACAACCCGACTAAAACAAATGGTCACAAATTTTAAATAAAAGCAAGGAACATAGATCATGTTTAAACAGTCAAAAATACATATTAATTGAGAAGTGAATTTGCAAGTTTCATTAAATGTAATGCATTTCTATCATATATCAGTGAATAATTTACAAACCCCAATAATGTAATTAATACAGTGGTGCTGTTTTAACTTGCTGTGACAACCCTACTCAATTCATAAAAAAATTGATGTTGCTTTCTTTTATTCTAGGTTGTCTGACTACATTTGTGGTGATTATTTTTGTGAAAAGAGAGTAAAAGACATTAATAATACCATTAGCAGTGGGTAAAACTTGAACTTACTGGGGTGTACTTGGATTGGAGTATATTTGTGTGCAGTGCCTTGGGTTTAGTGATAGTACATTTAAAATTGGTATGCCAAGGGCAGTAAACTTTACAGCAACATACAGGAGTTTAATAACTGTGAAACGTTGAAAGCCCAGTGAAAACTAAAGCTTTCTTTAGTCAACAGTAAAGCAAGAATGCAGACATTTTTATTCTTTATCGCCTCAGGTAAAAATGTCTCTAGAAACAGATAAGTGATGACAAAGCTTTGATGTTAATAAACCCAAATGGAAGTAAAAAATCAAAGTGTGTAAATAGCTAGATTATGAAAAGAAAGATGACAAAGTTATACCCTGCAATTAGATGTAATTTGTGCTTTTGGCATAGCTATTTGTCCTACATGAATGAGAGGTTGTCTTACTCTCCTTCCTTGAATAATGGGAGGACAGTACTTACATATCCTGTAAATCTTTTGTGGTACTTGTCTGGGGGGGGGGGAGGGGGCAAGAAAGAAAGAAAAACAAATTGTATATCAAAGCAGAAGTGTATTTTAATCTTTCTTTTGCAGTTATGTTTAGCTGAACCCAAGTGAAAAATCCCTAATGCTCTTATTCAATCAAACATATGGTCTAGTAGATAATGTATACAAATTAATGTTCTTGTTATTGTGCCTTTGGAGTTTTATGAGTTACAGCAGTGCATAAACGCCTCTCAAGCCACCAATAGTAGCAATATATGAATTAAAAGTTGAATAGGATTGAATGAGGTAAGATGGTTAAATGTTTCAGATTATAAACAATTTCATTCTAGAAATAATACTTAACCACATATTTAAGTACAGCCTGGTCCATGTGGAAAATTTTTGTTGGCATGAAAAAATTTTTGTGGAAAATTTTTGTTGGTATGAATGTGTGATGTGTAGAATAAAAGTTGTGATTACTATTAAGAAATACAGCCTTGTAGGGGCGCCTGGGTGGCGCAGTCGGTTAAGCGTCCGACTTCAGCCAGGTCACGATCTCGCGGTCCGTGGGTTCGAGCCCCGCGTCGGGCTCTGGGCTGATGGCTCAGAGCCTGGAGCCTGTTTCCGATTCTGTGTCTCCCTCTCTCTCTGCCCCTCCCCCGTTCATGCTCTGTCTCTCTCTGTCCCAAAAATAAAAAAATAAATAAATAAATAAATAAATAACCTTTAAAAAAAAAAAAAAGAAATACAGCCTTGTAAAATCTTTTTTTTTTCTTTTTTTTAATATGAAATGTATTGTCACGTTGGTTTCCATACAACACCCAGTGCTCATCCCAGCAGGTGCCCTCCTCAGTACCCATCACCCACCTCTCCTCCCTCCCACCCCCCCATCAACCCTCAGTTCTCAGTTTTTAAGAGTCTCTTATGTTTTCGCTCCTTCCCTCTCTAACCTTTTTCTTTCCTTCCCCTCCCCCATGGTCTTGTTAAGTTTCTCAGGATCCACATAGGAGTGAAAACATATGGAATCTGTCCTCTGTATGACTTATTTCACTTAGCATAACACTCTCCAGTTCCGTCCACGTTGCTACAAAAGGCCATAATTTCATTCTTTCTCATGGCCAAGTAGTATTCCATTGTGTATATAAACCACAGTTTCTTTATCCATTCATCAGTTGACGGCCATTTAGACAGCCTTGTAAAATCTTAAATTTATCCACATGTATATGGTATGATTTATGTATTCTGTACTAGAAACTTTATACCTGTGTTTCCTATTGGCACATGAGTTCCAAGCATCTCCCTCTTCTGGTCCTCATGACTTGGCTGGTGTCTACCCTGGTAATGCAAACCGTTTTTTGAATTAGACATGATAGGGGCTCCTGGGTGGCTCAGTCGGCTAAGCATCCGACTTCGGCTCAGGTCATGATCTCGCGGTTTGTGAGTTTGAGCCCCATGTTGGGCTCTGTGCTGACAGCTCGGAGCCTGGAGCCTGCTTCGGTTTCTGTCTCCCTCTCTCTCTGCCCCCCCCCCCAAATAAACATTAGACATGATAAAAACCTAAAACAGGAAAGTACAATATTTTTTCATAAATTGTTTTAGATATTTCAAAGCAAAATATGAGTGACTTTTAAATCTGTTTGGGAATATGCTGTCCTTTTTCTCATTTGCTAGTGTATTCAATTAGAAGATAATACATAAGAAATTATTCGCGGGTTGGTTTCTATGTGTGCAGTGTAAATACCAAGAGATCAAATCACACTATTAACGACGTTTTAAAGACAAATTTTTCCAGTTAATTTGGTCAGAGCCCTACTGTGGCTTCTTCCCCGATCAGACCCACAGTCCTGGGGAGTTGTGGAATGCTTGGAATTGCTCCGATGTTAAAGTCCGTGTTAGGAGACTGCTGTTGTGGTATAGTACTGCCTTTTTTTTTTTTTTTAATGTTTAGGTTTATTTATTTTTGAGAGGGCACAAGTGGGGGAGGGGCAGAGAGAAGGGACAGAGGATCTGAAGTGGCTCTGGGCTGACAGGCTGACAGCAGTGAGCCTGATGTGGGGCTCGAATTCAGGAACCACGAGACTGTGACCTGGGCCGAAGTCTGGACGCTCAACCAACTGCTACCCAGGTGCCCCTTAGTACTGCTTTGATGTGTTGCTTCAGTGTGTGTCCCGTGGCTGTGACTGCAGATACTGCAGAGGAAAAAGAGTGGACAGGTGAGCACCATCTGATCAGCAGTGCTACATCTCTCGAGGTGTAATACGAAAGCCTGTTTCTTCCAGTAGACATGCCAAGTGTAAGATACTTTAATGGCGAGCCAGGAAAGTGATTATAAGCAGACATCGGGATTTAACCAGGAAACCACTGCAATAGAAAGTGGACAGTCAGTGGTATAATATGAGCCGAAGGCACACTTTTTTAAAAGCCTAACTATAAGTAAACATGTTTTATTTGTAATTGATTTTACTTATTTATGCAATACTGCAACTGTTTTGTTTTTAAATTAGGACTTGGAGTTTCAAGAGTAGACTTGGCCACCGGGCAGTGACTAAATCCATTGTAAACTACCATCGTGAAAAGATTGCTTCTTGAAACACCGTCAAAATACTATTTTATTGTGGTTACTGAAATTCCTTCAAATATATTAGGAAGGGAGTTGGAGCTGTTGGCTCTATCTTGATTCTTAAAGATTACTCATGTTGGGTGTTTTCTTGAAATATATGTATGTTACAGAAAATTGAGGAGAAAAGGCAAAAAGGAAAGTGTAAAAACTGTCTTCCCTTTACCATGACTTAAAAAAACTTGCCATTATTAAAGTTCTGAGTTTTATATCTTGAGTAGGAAGGTTTTTCTTAGAACTTTGCAAAACAATATTAGTCACAAAATATTTTTTCATATTATAGAAATAAAGTTAATGGCTCTCTAGAGTAAAAGTGAGCTGTCCTTGACTTTTGGGGGACTGTCTCTTGCCCCTGTATCTTTGCTCTCCAATCTCTTCTTATCCATATTTCTATATAGTGGTTTCTCTGCTAAAAGCTGTTAAGTTTTTATTGTGCTAAGTGCCTAGATAGTGCCTTATTTAGAGTAGTGCCTAGTTTGGGGAAAGCACCCTACAGTGGCTTTTGCACCGCATCGGTGAAAACGTACGATGATGTCCTTTAGGACACTGCTTTGTCCTGGCCAGACAGCAGTTGTGTATTCTTTATTTAAATCTAGTTTAGCTGATGGGAAATGTAAGACATTTTTGAAGGACCTGGAATTAGAAAATAGGTTTCTCATTTTATATTTAGTCCTGTTTGGGAAGCTTTTTTTTTTTTCCTTTGAAATTTTAAGAGATCCCTACAGCCAAATGTTGAAAACAGATTGAGTCTGATATTCATCTCAGTTATTTAAAGTTAATTAATTGTATACACTATTCTAATATGGGCAGTACTCAAAATTGGAGCATTTTAAGATTTTATTAATCATTGTATTTTATCATACTATCACTTTATATTTGCTGATGCATCATTGTCACTTATTTCTTATCTTTGAATAGGTTGTGAATCTGTTTAAGAACGTGATGAAAGGTGTATACTTTCTTCCCCAAAGTGCATATACACGTTTTCACGTATAATTTCAGGGAGTTATGGACACCAGGAAGTGTGACCATCTAGTGTGGGGACTTAGAGCCTGTGTGAGATCTAATGTGTTAGAATACGCCCCTTGTCCCTTCTTTCTTCATATTATGAAATGTTTGCAATGTTATATCTAAAATTATTTCTAGTTCACTGCTTTTATCATGTCTCAGTGCGTTACTCCTAGCTTTTCAGTGATGTTACCCTCAAGTCAGATAATTTATGGTATTACTCTTCCCTTTCACCAATTCTTTGCTTCTGTTTGACTCTCTGCATTCTCTTTTCCAGCCCAGTGTATGGTCCATTAGCCCTATTACACTCGCTTACCCTGTGTATAGCTTTATAAAGAGAACACACACCTTTGTCTGTCCCTCTCCTTTAAGTCTTAAAGGCCCATTGTCTGAGCGTCTTCAAGTTTCCTCTCTTCACCCTCTGGCCTGGAAGTAGGTTGGATTATTCAGGTTCTCAGAGCCTAGGATTCTACTTACAGATCCACAGGAATGTTATTAATACTGGTAATCTGTAGTACATGTGTAAAGTTTTTAATTTCGTCAATTAAGTAAACAATAGCAATAAATATTGAGAAATTAATTTTATACTGAACAAAGTGACAAAATCCATCCAAGTATGTAAATATTAAGAGTTAGTTACTCTTTGGGACTTCCCTGGCAATTCATGTTTGGACATTTGGGTTGCCTGAATCATTTCAGCACTTCAGGCTCTGCTCTTCTTCTGTCCCCTACTCTTCCCGAGATTCAAGTAGAGTTATTCTCTTGGTTGTAAAAAATACGGGAGTAAATTATCACCAGATACATTTTAACAAGATTACCCCAGTGCTAGTTCTGCCCATGCCTACCCTTAAAGTACATATGTAACAACTTACCATCAGCCACAGGTTTTTACTGGTTTTGTTTCTCATATAAGATTCTAAAATTCTCAGGGACGTCTGGGTGACTCGGTCGGTTAAGCATCCAACTCTTGGTTTTGGCTCAGGTCATGATCTCACAGTTGGTGGGATCGAGCCCCATGTTGGGCTCTACACTGACAGCATGGAACCTGCTTGGGATTCTCCCTGTCCCTCTCTGCTCCTCCCCTGTTCACTCTCTCCCTCTCAAAAATAAAAAACTCTAACTTAAAAAAAAGATTCTAAAATTCTCAGGGGTCAAGATAAAATTTTTCTTAACATGTACCCAGAGAACTTCGTTTAGTACACACCTCACTGTTTCCTAGGCAGATGCTAACAGTTCTGCTAACTTCGTGTATGATTCACTGGCACGGTTTTATACGGCTTCTTTCCTGTATTTGCATGTTAAGTTATAGAAACTCATGATTCCTCATTTGACCCAAGTGTTGTAAATGACAGAAAGCGTGGTAGAGAAGTTGAAGGAGAAAAGTGACTGAGTACTTAAAGTAATGGCATTTGAAATAGTAAAATGGGAAATTCTCTTCCATTTATTTATTTAGCAGTTGTCTACTTTACTTATGCTTAAAGCAAAACACAAACAGTCTGTTTGGTTTTCCAGTCAATATACAACAGATTCTATTATGGAATCGTTTTAAATCTGCACTGTTACAGTATCCTCAGAAATTACTAAATAAAAGCATGGATATCTTCTCATGAAATTTGTCCAAAGAATAAAGTAAAAGCCAAAAGAGAGATTTTGGCAAATCTTTGCCAGGTCTTAAGTGATTTGCTTGAATAATAAATTAATTTGCCAAAATATATAGCCATATCTGTGTATGACTTGTTTTTCTGTATTGTGTATTTTTATTGTGTAATCTATGCATCACTTTTTTTAACTGGCGATTTAATTTGTAAACATCAACAGAAATACAAGTGGCATGCGTCCCAGTACCTTTGCTCATAAACTCTGCCTGCTTTGCCAATGCTTGGTAAAATGTCTGGCTCATCCCCTGCTCGTTTCCTACCAGTACATTCTGATAGCAAAATTTTATCATAAATACACTGTAAAGTTATGTCAGTGATCTCCAAGCCAAAGCTGAAACAGTCCGTTAAAACCTAAACCAAACATGATGTAAGGCCTGAAATCCATTAGGTCATTCATTCAGATTTACAGGAGAGTGTGAAGCAGCTGGTGTAATCCAGTTGAGAGCATTCTGTTTCTGAGATTCTATGATTTCTACAATCGGCAAAAAATAAGGCAATATTCTCTGGGACGGTTAACACTACCCCACCTGTCAATGGCTTTACCTCTTTCCTCTTCCCAAGAAGGCATTTTTTAAAACCGAAGAACTTAACAGGATACAGTAATTTGTGGTTATAATAACAGGAACCAAGGGGCCTTTATTTCCTTTTGCGTGAGAACTTCTTTAGTGCAGTTGCACATGACAAAGTGCACACCTACCTAAAGATATTTTAGTAAGTTAATGGGGTTTTAAATGTGTAAACACACAAAACAAACTTTTGTGTATTCACACACCAAAATCTTTTTAAATTATTATTTTTTTACCGTCACACTCTGGGTTTGGAATTGGTTCCCATTCGTAAAGACCCATGCGTTCTGGCACATTTTCTTTTTTTTAACCATTTAGCAATATTAACCATGTAGTAGGCGCTGGTGATACAGAGGGGCAAAAATACATTTTCCTTTCTTAAAGAATTCATTGTATTGGACAACAGACGATTCCAGCACAGAGCTTGATGAAAGTTTACTCTGGGTTCGCTATGCTCCTACCTGAGAGGCTACCCAACCCAAAGTGGCTACTTGAGGAAGGATTCCTAGAGCAATAACCACCAAGTTAGCCAAATGAAAAAAGGGACCAGAAACAAGCAACTATGTTACATCTTAGCTTTGTGAAGTGTTTTAATTACAGTCAGAAGCAGTAAGTGGTTGTTTAACCTGTCTTCTGGAAAGGTATGCAGTAAGGTTTATCGACACTCATCACAGGTAGCCGGGTAAATGCAGAAGCTAAAGAACACAGGAGCAAACATCAGTTTCAGGAAAATCATATTAGCAGTGAACAAAACTAAGGTTGACATTTTATTTTTTTAAATAATTTTTTAAAGTTTACTTATTTATTATTGAAAGAGAGAGAGCACACAAGCTGGGGACAGGCAGAGAGAGACAGAGACAGACAGAATCTGAAGCAGGCTCCAGGCTCTGAGCTGCCAGCACAGAGCCCAACACAGGGCTGGAACCTAAAGACCCATAGACCATGAAATCATGACCTGAGCCAAAGTCAGACACTTAACCGACTAAGCCACCCAGGCGCCCCGACATTTTAAATTAGTGCCATATTTATTTTGCACAAAGACCTAGTTCATCATAATAATAATAATAATAGTACCAATGGAATATTTATTTATTTATTTTATCAATGGAAGTTTTAAATAGAAATATAGTTTTGTTTTTAATAAATTGCAAATCTGCCCCTTCTTTCAGGCTTTTGTTATCTTTCCATTTATTTATATGAAGGTTTTTTTAAAAATTTGTTTTTGTTTTGGATGCAATTTCTGTTTATATGCAAGAAACAAATTGCTGTTTTCAAAAAATAAATCCACTCTTTGACCAAGTTTTGTGTAGGGTTAGGGTATGGGGCTAAAGGAACTTGGTGCCAGGCAAACTGCTATCAGTATTCAGCCACAAGCTTTACGTGGCCATCCACACAGTGAGTGTTCTTTTAACTAAGGGGACAGACAGTCTTTTCCTGGGACTTGGGGATGGAAGTCTGAGTAGATCACAGAGAATGTGGCAGTTGGGGAGAAAGCAGTGCAAAGTACTATAGGAATGAGTTACTTTCCTTCTGCAGTCCCAAACTATAAAATACTTTACAGCTACAGACTGCAGCTGTTCCCCACAAAGGGGTGGGAGGGAGGAGAGAAGGGCCCATCCCTTCTTTACTCCAGACTGGGTCATTTATTGTAGGATGCGGCGTCCTACATGTTGTTGTCTTTAGCAGCAGCCTCTGTTTGTGACTCAGCCCTCTGATAGCAGCACTTTCTCCGGGCTTGCCTGAAATGCTCAGTTTTGAGAACTTTTTGCATGGATGAGTTCGTTGCAGAAATTGGACCACAGCTTCCACCCCAAAAGGTTCTTTGTTACTGCTCTGCTGCCCAAAGGAGAGGGACCACAATCCAAATAAATTTACTGATACCAGACCTGTTTCTGACTTCCTACTTAAACTTCATTGTATCATGTTGAAAAATATTAGTCTGATGCATGTCTCATTTTGAAAAGTAAGAAGTCACAATGTCATGGGTGATAAATAACAGGGGAAAAATAATGACCGTAGTTTGAAATTGATCATCAGTGAGACATACACAGGTACAAACCGCTAGGTGCTCATCAGTGAGACAGACACACTTGCAAACCGCTAGGTGCTCATCAGTGAGACAGACACACTTGCAAACCGCTAGGCGATCATCAGTGAGACAGACACACTTGCAAACCGCTAGGTGCTCCTTTCCTACTTCTGTCTAGCACTTCCCACCTTCCATTCCATTACGCCTCCCCCGCTAGAAAGTGAGTGCCTCTGTATTTTATCTCCATACAATGCTAGGCCAGAGGAGATGCCTGGTATTTGTTAAATAAGTTGGTGTTGAATAGTTTTAGCAAGAGTTCACAAAGTAGTTTACCTTCTCCTGTGGGAGCAGGGGGAAATAAACTGAAGTGACTCAATCATTCCCTTGGAAAATGTTACTTAGTTATGGTTGCAATGAGTGATATTGATGAAACTTGGGATTGTAGTTTTAAGTCGAGACTCTAGTCTTTTTTTTTTTTTAATCATATGAAGCCTAATTTAAACTTTTTGTTAAGAGCATAAACAGAAGTTTATGTAGTTGTTATGTACTTCCTGCAAGGTAATTATGGAAGAAGAGAAAGTGAGTATTCTGTTCACTGATCTCATCAGGAGAGAGAAAGCAGTTACTCGAAGAGAAGGCGCTTATGTTTTTACTCATCAGCGTCCCCTGCCAGTGGCCACTCCTCTCTACACGGAACTCCACGCTTTTTTTTAAGTTAATATAAGCATATGCCATTTCATTACTGCACTTTACACTAGCGTTCTTCTAGTCTCTGGAAAGAAGTCTAGGCTAGGCCCTCACTAGACCAGACAACGATCAGAAGCCAGCCAGAGTCATTCCCGGAACTTCAGGGTCTTCTAAGAGTGACTTTTGTCTCCTTGGCTAATATTCTCTCATTTCGTAGAGTTTATTGTGAAGTATAGCTTATGCAGTTAATATTTCTAATTTAGTCTGGCAGGACTTTTTTTTCATATACGATGAATTCTCCCCCAGTTCAGAACAAAATCGGAAAGTTCTAATGACTGAAATTTTTCCACTTGTAAAAGTTTTCTTTAAGAAGAAAAGATAGTCTTTCAGATGGGCCACAGAAAGTTCAAAGACAGCAAAGCAATAATATGGTATCCAGATTGTTACAAATTCCAAAATAAAGGTCCCAAATGAATACGGTTTTACTACGTTTGGTCTAATGCATTGTGGGTATATTGGATATATTGAAAGCATTGTAAGGAAGGCTCTTTCTTTTCTCACTTTCTTCCTGGGAATGCAGAAAGCAAAGAATGTTCAACAAAGAACAGAGAGCTAACTTTTTCGAATTTGTCACTTCATGGATAAAAACTAGAGACAGAATGGTGAAGCACCTGTTGCTTTAAAGGCAATAAACTAGGGAAATGTTTTAACAGAAGTCATCAGCTTTCAAAGATCTCTTTTATCCACTTCACATCACTCATTGCTCTTAATTCCTTTGTCACATTTTTTCCTGCATTACAAGTAATCCTCGAAATCCATGGAGCATTTTATATATAACCAGAACCATGTGGATGGTTCTCACGTGCTCAGCATAGCCCCAAATCCCAGCATTTCTGCTGCCCCTCCTTCCCCACGTATTTAGCTTTAGATGCAGGTTTGAGAAGCAAATAGTTGTGGTGATGGGAATTCATCCCCACTGCCATCACTTTCCACCTACCACGACTCTAAATTCAGTCTCTGGTGGGTTTCGGATGACAAGAGAGCCACCAACAGGCCCCCGGCGTTTCTTTGATCTCCACCACTACATTCTATACTCTTCGTTCTGAGGGGCTAGTTTCTCCGGCAGCTGCTGCCCTCATGCCAGTCCGCTGGTTATTTATGTGTAACAGTATACCTTGGCCAACAGAGCAGATCTGTGGAAGTATCTTATGAAATCTCATTATTCAGATAAAAGTTACGATTAATACCGTTTAGTCCGTTCCTAGTAGAAAAGTTCTCTTGAACTGCGGTGAATGAGATGAGGACGGGCAAAAAAGCTCTCTCCAGCCCTCTGGGTCGAGTGGTTTGAATGTGCTGTCCCCTTTGGACTGCTTTCATTTCCCTACATAACACGTAAGACTGAGACGTGTCTTTTAAGAATAACCTTAGAATAGGGGCATCTGGGTGGCTTAGTTGGTTAAGCGTCCGACTCTTGATCTCAGCTCAGGTCTTGATCTCGGGGTAGTGAATTCCAGCTCTGCATTGGGCTCCGCACAGGGCGCGAAGTCTACTAAAAAAATAAAATAAATAAAAAATTAAAAACAAATCATCTTAGAAATAAATTATGACTTATCCTTTACTGTGCCCTTTTTTGGGTATTAGCCCTTTAGAAAACAGCTTTTGAGATAACCAACAATAAAGGCGTCATGGTTTCAACCTTACTTCGATTTTCTAACATCTGCCTTACTTAGGTTTTCTGAAAGAGACTAAAACTGATCAGTTTCCTCTGAGGCCTTCCAGGATTATTCAAACCCGAAGTACATACACATACATAAGACGGTGGCAGAGGAGCAAATTCAAAGCTTCATTTCAGTAAAGTTTGTTTTGTTTTGTTTTGTTTGTTTTACACTATTATTTTGGAAATTGATGTCTGATTTTGCCCTTTCTCTTTCCGGAGCACAGCAGTTAATCAGATGTTGAGTTTTTGTGTCTGTCATGCATGTGGATGTTCTTTTCCCTGATTGCTTTTCTTCGTGCTTTTCTTCTGCCTTCTGTGTGATTTTTCCCCCCTATCATGTAGTCCGTAGATTACTGCAAGGTTGATTCTAATCTTTTCTGTTTCTTAAAGTATTTTAAGTTTTATAATGGCGTTTTCTCTTATTTAGTGAGACCAACTCCCTTCTCAAGTGTTTCTGTTGTCCGTCTGGCATCTTATCTTGCTTTCTGATGTTGTAAGGTTGCCACTTTTGTTTCCTATGATTTTTTCTTATTTTCTTTCAGAATGGGATTTTCATTGTTCATTGTTTCTTGTTGTTCTTCATTTTTTCCCACAGAACTTGCATAGTCCCAACACTAGGTTTTAAACAGACTTTCCAGCCAAACACCGTGTGTGCCAAAAACCATGTGAATGTTTATCCTTGACTTCTTTCCATCTTGATCTAAGCACTCTTTATCTTTTCATTAGAATATTAACTAAAGAGCAGGATGTTAATAGCAACATCAACTGTTCCATCATTTAGCTGCCTGAGGGCTCCATGGTCATGAATAAGTATTTCCCTCTGCCCGACCAAGTCATAACTTCTGATGCTGGCCCCCTTTGGTAGAACACAGGAGGGGGAAAAGGACAACTGTTGGGCCTGCAGTGAATGCAGAGAGTGACAGGAGCTTCCCGTGGGACGTCCTGTACTTTTTTCTCTGGCCTTCACGGCCCCTGCAAACCAGGAGATGTCAGTGACAGCAATGCACCTGTCCCGTATGATAACTTTGTACAGATTGGGAACACACACCCTTTCCTCAGTGCACTTTGCTCCCATTCGCTGGACGATTGCATGGTGATTCCAGCGAATGGTGCCCCATGGACTTGTGCAATGCACACAGCTGTCCAGGGTGGCCCTCATCAGTGAGGGATTTCAGGATGTCACCCACTCACTCCCCCAAATGACACTCTCCTCCCTGGAAGAAGAAACTACTTTTCGGTCCTAGTGTTTTCTTACAGTTGGATCCAAATGATCAGAAGGTCCTTCTAGGACAAGTTTAAAGTAGGAGGTTAGGAGCTAGCCTCGGCATGGCTGTACTTACTGCTTTTTTTATTTTTTTGTCGTGATGTGGGAGGGAGGTTTTAAGAACTTTCACATCAGTTTTTAGAATTTTGTTTCTGTTTTGTTTTGTTTTTTAGTGACCCTTTGATTTTATTAAGAGTTAACTCTCTTAAGAAGGTACCTCATACCCTCTTTTTTTTTTTTTTTTTTTTTTTTTTGGAGGAACCTTAGTATAGTAGAAAGGACCTTTCCAGATTTTATTTTCAAGTGAATTATTATGTTGATTGAGATTAAAAACCAAAAATCCAAAGGAAAAAGAAAACTTGTTTATGCAGTAGATCCTTTATTTAATACCTGGAGAGTCCAACTTCCTCTGGTGCTGATATTCTCTCCAGAGCCTTGGAACAGTCCTCTGTACTTAGAGATTTCAGACATGAACATCTACATTTATGCTGAAATGTATATCCTAAATAAATTGCTTGTAATTATGGTTTGCCTTATGCTACTTTTTGTCTTTGGAAGGAATTGATTTAGCCCCAGGAAAAAGCAGTCGCATTTCTCTACACATCCCGAAATCCCCCACACCTGTGTTTCAGCATACTGCTACGCTTTTCGTAGATGCTTTTCCTGTAAGTGATACTGCGTCATGACTAGGAATACACTGGTGGTAAGTTCTTTTAAAGGTGTACGTTAACAGTTTTGGAAAGATGAAAAGATTCACATCCTGTGGTCTAATTTTATTTGACATATAATAGTATTTATGACAAGCCCAAACCATGTCTGCTTAGTTTTTCTGAAAGACATTCTATTTTCACTGAAGATTCTACTCATTTTCAGTTTATGTAAACATAGGCCTGGTATTTTTATCTAACACACATTCTACAAAGTACTTTGGATATATTGTAGATCAGACCGTAATGCTGAATTTATATAGCATCATCCGGGGTGTGCATGTGAGTGAATCTTCCAGATGACTAAAATTACCCTTGCAAGCAGTAAAACATCCTTTTTATGCAAGATGTGCGTTAACATTTAAACCGTGTTACATATTTTCATACACTTTTAACAGAATATTCCCTACATAAATTAGCAGTTTCTCAATGCCTGAAGATCATCCCCATAAATAGCCCCAGAGGCTACTGACTGGTTGTCGTAACGGTGATTGGTTCAGACTCTCGAGGCTACTGACTGGTTGTCGTAACGGTGATTGGTTCTGACTCTTGCAGCCAGGTCTGTTGTACATTTGTCTTCTTTCCTATCTCGCTGTCAGGCTCTTTGGATCTCACTTCTGCCATCAGTGTATGTGCATCTAGCATTTATAACTTAATGTTTTTAATGTGCTGGGATGCTGAAACTTAATAGCCCAAGCTTATTAGATCTATTTGTAGGTGAAGAGTAAGTGTTGAATCGTGGTATGAGTTTCCTGTAGAATCGGCTAGGTAGGTTCCAGCGTCCCACATATATGGTGGCTGTTGTATAAATTAACGGAAGAAAATGTCAGTAGCCAAGATGACCTTTCCAGTGTAGTGTGTGTGCCATTCTCCTGTTTGGTCCATTTATGTTTTCATGTACCCCAGCAACCCTCTACACCATGGATGTGCCCCCCCCGCCCAAGCTCAGAACTGACTTTAGTATAGTTTGCTGTACTGCAGCTCCTTGTACCCCCTCTTGTGTGATGTGGTTCAACCGTCTTCTGCTCTGCGATGCCTTTCTGAAGTCTTCCAAGTAACAAGACAGTTCATTGGTCCTCTCTCTGCCTTCTCATAGAATTTTTTCTATAATTCTATTAGAGCATTTGTTAAAATTGTATCATAGTAGTAATAGCTAACCTTCTAGAGCACTTAGTGTGTGCCGGGCATTATGATAAGGGCTTTGTGTGTATTATTTCACTGAACACTCATTCTTTAAAAGAGCCTTTGAATGATACAGGGAGATGAAAAGATACAGCATAAGGAGTATAGTCAACAGTTTTGTATGGTGACGGGTGGTGACTACATTTATTGTGCTGAGCATGGAGTAACCTATAGAACTGTTGAATCAAAGTGATGTAACGTTGCATGTTAATTACACTTAACTTTGTTCAATGACTAAAAAATAAATAAAAGACCTTTTGAAGTAGTGACTTCTGTTTCGTCCATTTTATGCATTAGTTAAGTGAAGAAGGATAGTACGACTTGACCAACTGATAGAGCTGGCATTTAAATCCAAGTAGTTTGATTCCAGTTTCCACATTTTTCATATGAATCAGATGAGGCACAGAGAGGTCACTGGTCCAAATTTCACATGTCTGGTAAGGGACAGAACAGGAATTTGAATCCCAGGCAGTTTGGCCTGAGAGACAGTGCTCTTATTAATTATTTATTTGCTATCCAGCACTCCCCCCTGTAAACTCCTTGAAGGAAGACCTCATAGTACCCATCTATATATCTACAGAACAGTGACACATAACAGGTTCTTCAACGTTTGAGAATGAATTAATGAGCCTTTCCTTGCCTGATGTGCAAGAATACTAAGCTACGATTTGCTCGTATATTGTTACTCTCAGATATAACTTTAATATTTTGACCTTTATTGTTCCTTCTCATCCTTTCCATCTAAACTGATATTCTGATGACACTTACAAAGTCTGTAAGCCAATGTCTTTGCCTTAGTTCAGTTTACCAAGCCCAACCTACCATAGATAGGCCACATATATGCCAAAGTGAGAAAGAGACTAAAGGAAATGAATGGAGGTTAAGCAAATGAGTACCCAAAACAATATCAATAACAATAATAACAACAACAGTAATCGTTCAAGGAATATGAAAGCAGCAGCCAACAATTTTTACAAAGCCACCTGAAAACTCCTGTTTTGGGGATGCTTGGCTGCCTCAGTCAGTAGAGCATGAGACTCTTGATCTTGGGGTTGTAAGTTCAAGCCCCACACTGGGTGCAGACATTGCTTAAAAATAAAATCTTTAAGAGGCCCCTCGGTGGCTCAGTCAGTTAAGCATCTGACTTTTTGATTTTCAGCTCAGTCATGCATGATTTCAAGAGATCAAGCCCTGCATCAGGCTCTGTGCTACCAGTGCAAAGCCTGCTTGGGATTCTCTCTCCCTCTCTCCCTGCCCCTGCCCTGCTCGCTCGCTCTCTCTCTCTCTCCCTCTCTCTCAAAATAAATAAATAAACATTTGTAAAAACCTTTAAAAATAAATAAATAAATCCACCTGAAACATGTAAGAGAAGGAAAGAAGGGAAGGTGGGAAAAGAACACACAAGCATGTGTGTAGGAAAAGAACGCAGATGAAAGAAAGAGTTGGGGAGGAAGGAAAAATTGTTCATTCTTGACAATTAAATCCATCCAGTAAGTCTGAAATATGATCAGAATTGGTCACACAAATGAAGTAAGGCAGGAATAAACCTGACAGGTAAATAAAAGATTAAAAATGGCAAATTAAATGTAACATTATGTGTCATATGTTTATACTTCAGTGATCTAGATTTATCATCTAAATTCTGTGAAGTAAGCATATATATAGCACATCAATTATACTAGTGGTTTTTAAAATTCAATACTGGGGTGCCTGGCTGGTTCAGTCAGAGGAGTGTGCAACTCTTGATCTTGGGGCCATGAGTTTGAGCCCCATGTTGGGTGTAGAGATTATTAACTAACTAACTAACTGAACTTAAAATTCAGCTACTGTATGGTAAAGGTGACCTAAATAAAACTAATTTGTTGGTTCATCAACCTGGAATTATAAAGGTTCTAGTGATTTTAAAACAGTACTTTCCCCCCCCCTCCCCCTCCCAGGTAAAGTTCATTGTAGCAAAGAAACATTAGAAATCCTACGTTGATTGAAGGAGAGAAGCCACAGTTAACATTTAGGAAATGGACAACAGTTAGCCCAGGCCTAAATATGGCTAATTCTTGTTGTAGTCATTTTTATTCTCTAGAGCCTAGCTTAAATCCCACTGTTTTCACGAGCTTCCTCAGCCATCGTTACCCACACTGCTTTCTCTGTTTTGCTAACTTCTGTAAGTCTTAGAGGAGCGAGCATAGGGTAGTGGTTGAGACTGGGGTTATTGTCACACTGCCTGTGCTGTGGACTTACTTGCTGTGTTAATCTGAGCAAGCCGCTAACACTTGACAAGCCACGGTTTCTTCTTTTGTAAAATGAAGATGGTAACGATGTCTGCTGTTGGGGCTATCGCGAAGGTTGTAAAGACGTTAGCACGCTGCCCTGCGTATACTCCATATTAACACAAGCTATCGTTGTTAGGCTTTACTGCTATCCTGTTGCCGCCTTGACTCATACGTGTCCTGTCTCTTCCTAGAGAGACCTCAAGTTAGTAGATGCTCCAGTAAGTTTTTACTTGAAGGGTGGATTAGGATGCGGGGAAGACTAATAGGAAGAGACTGACTTGGAGCTTCCACTTTGTGTTCCATAAGAGAAGTGGTAGGATTAGAATCGACGATGGTGGCGACCTCCAAGTGATAGCTGTGTACTCAGTAAGCAGAGTGGGAGAGGTAGTAGAAAGGATGAGGGAAAAAAAGAGACCTTATGCCATGGGAGTAATGCCATGGGAGTTGAAAGGTTTGTAGGTAGTTGAAAGAATAGGTTTGTTTATACCACGAAGTAGCAGGAATTAAAGGCCACAATACCAGAGTGAATTGTGAGGGTGTTAGTAGCGGTTGTTAGACGGTTGTATTTCATACCATCTGCTGATAAAGTCATGGTGGTAGGACAAATTTGGAGGTCATGTGCTTCTAAGTGACCTTCTAAATTCATGGCCTGTGATTCATATGACAGCTTTAAGCTCAGAGATCCGCCCGTGAAAGGGAGTTTTAGTTTCACCTCCTCTACTTTTTCGTGTTCACTGGAGAGGATATTTAATCAAAACTGGAAGGGATGACAACCCAGTCGACCATTATTTAAAATGGCACTTCCCAGAATAATTGATTCTTCTCAAGACTCTTCAGAAATGTTATGCTTATGCAAGTTACAGACATACAGGCATATGGAAAATATGGAATGGTAACCGTGAGATAGGGGATTTTTAGGGTCTAAATCTCCTAGAAGAAAAAAATAGGATTTCTTTGCAAGTAGTTTTCATGTCTTGCTGTAAAATAGTGGAAGGTTTGTTTTTACTTCTTGGTCATTTTTGACGCACCAGGAAAGAATAGGATTGCTACAAGGGGGAGGACATCATGAAAACCAAGAGACGCAGAGGTAATGGTCCATCCTGTTACGAAACCATTTGAGGAGGAGCATAAATCAGTAATTGACTCCTTTTAGTTGGTTGAAATTTAAGAGTTTGTTTACACAAAAAGGATTAAGTTGGGCAAAAAGCTGTTCTTTTAATTAGTCAGGAGCAATTTAGATATTAGGAAGCATTAAAAAAAGACGTTTGTTTAAGAATTTGGAAATATAGGGGCACCTGGGTGGCTCAGTCGGTTGAGCGTCCGACTTTGGCTGAGGTCATGATCTCGTGGTTCGTGAGTTCGAGCCCCGCGTCGGGCTCTGTGCTGACGGCTCAGAGCCTGGAGCCTGCTTCGGATTCTGTGTCCCCCTGTCTCTCTGCCCCACCCCTGCTTGTGCTCTGTCTCTGTCGTGTCTTTCAAAAATGAATAAACATAAAAATTTTAAAAAGAATTTGGAACTACACTATATTTTTGTATGGATCACTCACTTTTGTTAATTTCTTAATAAACTATACAATAATATCAGTATAGTAAATAGAACTATTCTCTAAACTAATAATATATATGCCCTTAACTTCTTTCCATTCTTCTACTGTACTGTATTCTCTCTCAGATCTAGGACTTTGGCAGTGCTGTGACATTTACTGAGAAGACCCTTACCCGCTCTCCCCTATCTCATCCGTATCCTTTTTTTCACTGCCAAAGCACTTAGTACATGCTGGTAGGAATTAACGTTTGTCTTGTGTACCACTGTTTTCCTACACATACTCGGTATCAGTTTCTTAAATAAAATAATAATGTTATCTGTTACTATATCTGCCTCATATATAAAATGTTTGGAGTGTTAATAAAATCCAGTTTCCTTCCTTTTTTCTTTTTAGAGAGAGCATGAGTGGGGTAGGGGAGAGGCAGAGAGAGAGAGAGAGAGAGAGAGAGAGAGAGAGAGAGAATCCTAAGCAGGCTCCATGCTCATCGTGGACCCCAACACGGGGCACGATCCCATGACCTTGGGATCATGATCTGAGCTGAATTCAGGAGTTGATCGCTTAACCAGCTGAGCCATCCAGATGCCCCAAAATTCACTTTTCTGATGATTAGGATAAGAGTATGGAGTAATATAATTAAAACATGACTCGGGTTATTTTTGTGGTAGTAATTTAAGGAGAAATAAAAGGAAAGACACAAATAGACAAGTTCTGGGAAAGATAGGGGTTCAGATCATTGCAGTATTACTGAGTATGTATGTTTAGTATTCTGGAATGCACTACATAGACCATCACAGAGGTATGAAACTAGCTGGTCGAAGAAAGCAACAGTCAAACCGAGGAGAGAGCATTAATACTAGGCAAAGGACTGAGATCAGCCCAAAAGGAGCTGTTGACTTAGAATTTTGTTGGCTTTGAATTTGGAGAGGTTGAAGCAACTCGAATTCACATTTTTCCCCCCTTTCGATTCTAGTCAGTGAACATCACTCTGTGTCAGGGCAAATAATAGGTTCAGTGGTAGTAACTGAGAAAGGAAAGTGATGTGGCCAGGGAGGATGCTGTGGTTCAGATCAGAGCAGTGTTGTAAGGAAAACAATCCAAGGTGAGAGGATGCTTTCGGATTTCCGCATCTACTGCTATCTTGACATTGGTGTCTGCGTTAACCCCTGTGTTGTCTTCCATATGTCCAGGATACGATGCCCGGCCTCGGATGGGAGGTGAGTGTGGTAGGTAAGGGTCCAAACACTGCGAGTTGGACACTTCTGGTTTTTCATACTGGCTGTGCCATTGACTTTAGTCTCCATGCCTCCTGCAGTACCTGTTGTTCAGTTATGGTGAGGACTGAGTAATCGTGTGGAAGGCTTTATTAGTATAGTCCCTAGCACATAACAAGCGCTCAACGAAGGGTTAGCAACAAAGATTTCGATATTGTCTCTATCCACGTTTGAGTCGAGATCTAGGTGCCGTTGCCTGAGATATACAGGCTCTTGTACTAACAGTATTTTACCAGTTCCCATTTCTTATCCTTTTAGCACTTTCCACCTGTGACGTAAGTCGATTTCTGAAAGCAGGGCTGTTTATCAGACATGATATGTTTTATCTTCGTGAAAAAGCACAACTGTACTTGAACTCTTGCCTACCCATCTCTCTGATTTCATTGACTGCCACACTGTTCCTTGAACAGTTTCTAGCTTACCTAGAAACACACACACACACACACACACACACACACACACACACACACGGGAATCTCATGGGTTTGGATCTTACTCTACCCCCTGCTTAGAATTCTCTTCCTCCAGAGAGCCCCATGGCTCAATGACTGCTCTCATTTAGTCTCTGTAAGTGTCAGCTCTTTAGAAAGGCCTCCCCTCACCGTCCTCTCTAAAATGCTACCCCTTATGACTTTTATCCGGCTTGCTCTTGCTTCCTGGCGCTTCTCATTATCCTCCATGATTGTCTGTGTGTATTCATTAGTTGTCGTCTTCCCACTCTGTCTTGTCATTCACCATTGTCTCCTCGAGCCTGAGAGAGGGGCAGGTAGACACTCAAGTAAATAGTTGTTAAACGAACGATGTGAACATTCGGAGATTGGTAGACCTAGACACTGAAACTACTCTTTCAAGATCGTGTTAAAAGTAGCTACGTTGAGGACTCATCCTAAAAAAAAGTCTTAAATTGCAATCTCTTTCTCTTTTAGAAAATGGCCGACTCTGGAGAGATGGGAGAAAAACTGTCCCTGCGTAAACAGCGCTTCATGCAGTTTTCTTCACTGGAACATGAGGGCGAATATTACATGACACCGCGAGACTTCCTCTTCTCAGTAATGTTTGAGCAAATGGAACGTGAGTTGTTTTTTGGATTTTTTAAGTTTTTTAAAAAAATCAACCATTAAGGCTGAAAAAATTCTATTTTTCAGAATTGGTAACAGCTTTTCTTCATTTTCTTAAAATTTTTTCTAATGTTTATGTATTTTTGAGAGAGAGAGACACAGAGCACGAGCAGGGGAGGGGCAGAAAGAGAGGGAGACATAGAATCCAAAGCAGGCTCCAAGCTCTGAGCTGTCAGCACAGAGCCCGATGCGGGGCTTGAACCTACGAACTGCGAGACCATGACCTGAGCTGAAGTCAGATGCTTAACCAACTGAACCGCCCCAGCGCCCCTTCGTTTTAATTACAATTCTTTGTGCCACGCATTTGCTTATTGTTTAGACTTTATCTTCTTTGTGACACAAATTTAGTTCAACTTTTTATGTATTTATCTAAGAAATAGTTGTTTTGTATATGGGTTTTTCTAAAGAGCCAGAGGAAAAATAGGTACATTTTTAAATGTCACTAACTAGGTTCTTAATAGAATAAATTTATTCGGGATATTAGTTTTTGGTGCTATTGGTGTTTTAAATTGGGCAAAAAAAAGGAAACTAGATTAGAGCAATGGGGGGGAACCCACAAATACAATAAGAAGCAAAAATCCACTGTACTTTTCTGCCCTAAACCGTCAACTTTTAGTTACTCCAAATGATGTTAGAAATTCTTAGTTTTATTACCTAAACTAGTCCCTTTTACTTTGCAGAGAGTAAACTGGGGCCTGTCCTCTGTGCCCTCTATTATAGAGGTGTTCTCTGAAAACTCCTTGCCTCGCTGACCCCTGTCAGAGTATGCTAGAAGTACTGTGCAGTAGGTAGCTGTGTGGGCGAGGCCGCAGGGAGCAGTAACAGAGTGCGGGTTGAGTTGAAAAGACCACGAAGACTTGGGAGAGCACTGTCGAGATTGAGACGTGACTTGACCAAAAACAAAATGAATCATCGTGGCATGCTGTAGACACTAAAACCGAAGAACTGGGTTCGGTGTAGTGACAGGTCAAACCGGAAAACAGATAAGGGCCATATTGTACAGTAACCCTATGCAACCGTCAGAGACTCGTGTGTTTGGTAGAGTTGGGTGGACATCGTTTGTGACCAGTGAGGGACCAGTGAAGGTTTGTGAGCAGAAAAATCAATGTAGGTTCTTTTGGTTACCTCTTCTTTGGAGGAGAGTTTGGCAGTATGTATCAAAACCCTTAAAACATGTACTCACTTTGTTGCAGTAAATTCCCGCTAGAAAACCAATTAGTCTAAGTAAATGACTGGAGAGATACAAAAGAATTTTTTTTTTTTTTAATGTAGTTTAGCCCCTCCCAACGTGTAGAGTTTGAACACGGTGATTCCTATCCTCACAGAAAGAAAAAAGCTGAAACATTAAAAATCAGCAACTCTTTTTAGATCCATCAGAGAATTGAGACCACACGGCGCAGGGACCTGAAAACTGGGGAGGGGCAGATACAGAGAAGCAGAGCTTACCCAGGGCAGAAACTGCCCAGAAACCACCACTGCAGCCAGCATCTGGTAGGCATATTTAGAGAGTGGTTTGGCTAATTGCTAGAGTCTGAGCATGGGCTAGCTTGAGAGAGAAGAACTTGTGAAGACCCAGCCATGAGGGTCCCAGGTACTTCTGTGACTTTTAGAGGAGCCCCACCATGTGTCACAGTGGAGATCTGAGAAAAATCTTCCCTCCTTCCCTCAAGGGGAAGGGAAAAGTAATCATCCGAAATACTCCCAGAGCATTCAGTTCTCCTTAGCAAAGGCCTGCACAGACAGGACACTGTTTTACCAGATTCCGACCCACTGGTGTTTTACCACAGCCTAACCAACCTTGAGGAAAGTAGTACCCACCTCTGGCCCCCTCTAGCCTTTCTGTCTCACTTAAGAAGGGAAACAAAAACCTGAAGCACTTGTGAGGATCACAGCCCGGGGACACAGGCTCACTAGCCCACCGAGACCTAACCACAGGCTTTGGAAGAGCTTCTCCCCCCCACCTCCCGACACGTCAGCAGGGCTCCCGTCTGACAGAGGGTTCCGACTGACAGAACTGTGCCTCTCGGGCCGTGTGTACGAAGGAGTCTCTAGGGAAATGAAAGCAGCAGAGGGGACAAAACAAGCACACCAGAGGAAATTGTAGCCTCTGACACCGGCAGCCAGAGCAGACAGTGAACCCATCCTGACGTCGTCCAGATAAACAGAACCTCCCACTTAAGACCTATTTCCTTCAGTAACGTTCGCCTGCTGGATCGTAGCGGGCTCTCAGAAAGGTCAGTTGGCATGCCAAAAGGCAAAAGGCAGTGTGAAGAGACCAAGCAAACACCAGAACCAAATCCAAAGATGGCAAAGGTTTTGGAACTAGCAGACCAGAATGTAAAATAACCATGATTAATATAGCTAAGGACTCCAGTAGAAAAAGTACACAACATATGACAGAGAGGTAATGTAAGCAGAGGTGGAGAAACTCTTAGAATCAAAAGGAAACGCAGAAGTAAAACCACTAGGATAGAAATGAAGAGTGCTTTTAATGGTCTCATGAGAATCGTGCCCTGGGCCGGGGAAATAATCAGTGAGCTTGAAGACATGTTAATTGAGACTGAAACTGAAAAAGAAGAAAGACTGGAAAAAACAGAGTGTCCAAAAAATGTGGGGCAGTTCAAAAAAGTGTAACATGCACACATTGGCTATACCAGAAGAAGAAAGAAGAAATATTCAGAGTTACTAACAACTGATAAATTTCCAAAATTATTTGTAAACACCAAACCACAAATTCGGGAAGCTCACAGAATTCCCAGCAGGATAAATATTTTTAAAAACCCTATACCTAGGCATATCATTCACACTGCAGGAAATCTCAAAGAGAAAATTAAATCAAAGACGAAGAGAGACAAAAATCAAAGACGGGGAGGAAATAGAAGTCAGAGGGGGGGAAAAACCCCTCACCTAAAGGGAAACAAGGATAAGAACTATATCATACTTCTCTTCAGAAGGTATACAAGCAGGAAGAGAGTGAAGTAAAATACTGAAAATTTTGAAAGAAAAATCCACCAACCTAGAATTCTGTATCCAATGAAATTATCCTTCACCAGTGAAGGAGAAATAAAGAATTTCTCAAACAAAAACTGAGGGAATTTGTCATCAGTAGACAGATCTGCCCTAAAGAAATGTTAAGTTCGTCTGAAAGAAGGAAAAATGACAGAGGTCAAAAATTCAGGTCTACCTGAAGAAAGTAACAGAGTTAGAAATGGAATAAATGAAGACACAAGAAAATCATTTTTCTTAACGGATCTGACAGTTTTCTCGAAATAACAATAGCAGCAATGATGATAGCTTATGGAAGAGTGAAATGCATGCCAGCAGCGTTCTGAGGAATGGGGTTGAGGAACTGGGGATGCTCGGCTATAAGGCACCTGTACTACCCGTGAAGCAGTATGGTGTTACTTGAGGGTAGACTTAGGTTAGTTATAAATGTATGTTGCACACCTTGGGGAAACCACTAAAATATATTTGAAGAAATATAATTGACATGCTATGAGAGGAGAGAATCCAATTATACAAAAAAGACAAAAAAGGAAGCAAAAAACAGTGATGAACAGAAAACAGTTACAAATATCGTAGATAGTAATCCGACTATATCAATAATCACTTTAGCTATGAAAGGTCTAAAGACACCAATCAGAGACAGGTATCTCATTTATACGTATTATGGAAAAGAAACTCACTTTACATATAAAGACATAGATGTAAAATAAAGGGATGGAGAAAGATGTACCATGTTAACCCTGCAAAAAAGAAAGCTAGAATAGCTATTTTAATTACAAACAAACCATATTTCAGAGCAAGGGACGTTTTTAGGAATGAAGAGGGGCATTATATCATGACAAAAGGGGGCAGTTCTTAAGGAACACATAACAATCCCTACTGTGTATGTGGCTAACTACAGAGCGTCAAAATACATGAGGCAAAAACTGATAGAACTGCGAGGAGAAGTAGGTGAATCTACCCTTAGGCTGGAGACTTCAGCAGCCCCCTGTCGGTGATTGGCAGCAGCAGGCAGAAAATGAGTAAGGATGTAGCCACGCAGCCCAGTCAGCCAACCGGATCTACCCGACACTTACAGAATACTGTATCCAGCGACAGAGGGTTACACTCTCACTCCAACCTGGAGCCTTCACCAAGACTGACCACATCTGCGGCCATCAAACACACCCAAACAAACTTAGAAAAATAAAAATCATATGAACATGCGCTCAGGCCACAATGAATTAAACTAGAAATCGGTAACAAAGGTAACTGGAAGTTTTCACAATATTTAAAGATCAGCCACTTCTTTTTTTTTTTTTTAAGTTTGTTTATTAATTTTGAAAGAGTGCACAAGTGGGAGAGCGGCAAAGGGAGAGGGAGAGAGAATCTCAAGCAGGCTTCGCCCTGTCAGTGCAGAGCCCGACGCAGGGTTCGAACTCACAAACCGCGAGATCATGACCTGAGCCCAAATCAAGAGTCAGACACTTAACCCCACCCAGGAGCCCCTAAAAAACACACTTCTAAATAAAACATGAGTCCAAAAAAAAAGTTTTAAATATTTTGAACTAAATGAAAATGGAGATACAACCGATGAAAATTTATGGGATACGGCAAAGGCCATGCCTAGGGGGAAATTGTTAGCACTGAATGCAGGTTAGAAAAGAAGAAATACCTAAAATCCAGAATCTAAGTTCCAATTTAGCAAATTCAAAAAAGAAGAGCCAAGTTAAATCCAAAACAAGCAGAAGATAAAATATTGGAGCAGATACCATTGAAATTTGAAACAGGAAATTAATAGAGAAAATCAATGAAACCAAAAGCTGGACTTTTGGAAAGATCATAAAATTGATAAACCTCTAGCCAGGTTAACCAAGTGGGGCAAAGTAGTATCATATGATTCTCATTTTGTACAAAACCCATAAAAGAAAAGATTATTTTTAAAGTTGGCTATATTCTGAGTAAGTAATATTAAGATTTCAGAATTCCTTTTAGGAAAAGTTGTTCTTTTATCTGGAAGAAATACCTTAAGGAATCTATCTAGTTATAAAAAGTAATATCCTTTGGGTATGGCCAACGTTGCAGAATTAGACAAAGATGGGCTAAGTATTTCTGCGTAATAAGGAAGTGGGAAATTTGGAGCCTTCAGCTGGTATCTTCAGAAGGAAGTTGGGACCCTCAAGAGAATCCTTGGAAGGAATGGTATGTAAGACTGAGTGGCAAATTCAGTAACATGTAGGACCAGGCAGAAAAGTATTATGTAGATTGAATCAACGTACAGTATGATGGTGGTGGGGGAGAAGGGGTCAGCTGTAAGAAGCATTCAAATTTCAAAATTGTGTAAAACACCCTGCTACGCAACTAAACATTTCTGCAAGCATAATTGGGTTCACAGACCCCAATTTGTAACCCCTAACCTATAGATTCGGTGTAATTCCAGTAATAATCCCAATAGCGTGGGACGCCTCGGTGGCTCAGTCTGTTAAATGTCTGACTTTGGCTCAGGTCATGATCTCACAGTTCGTGAGTTCAAGCCCCACATCGGCCTCACTGCTGACAGTGCAGAGCCTGCTGGGGATTCTCTTTCTCTCTCCCTGTCTCTCTCTGCCCCTCTCCTGCTCACACTCTCTCAAAAATAAGTAAACATTAAAAAAAAAAATTTTTTTAAGTCCCAGTAGGGTGTGTGTGTGTATGTATTATGACAGGCTGATTTGAAAATTTGAGTGTTGGGGCGCCTGGGTGGCGCAGTCGGTTAAGCATCCGACTTCAGCCAGGTCACGATCTCGCGGTCCATGAGTTCGAGCCCCGCGTCGGGCTCTGGGCTGATGGCTCAAGAGCCTGGAGCCTGTTTCCGATTCTGTGTCTCCCTCTCTCTCTGCCCCTCCCCCGTTCATGCTCTGTCTCTCTCTGTCCCAAAAATAAATAAACGTTGAAAAAAAAAAATTTTTTTTTTAAAAAAAAGAAAATTTGAGTGGAAAAACAACAGGCCTGAACTATCTAAGACACTCCTACCAGCTTACGACTTATTATAAAGTTATAGTAATTAATATCAAGTGGCATTGGTACAGGAATAGACAGATTGGCCATTGGAGCAGGATAGAGCCCAGAAACACATGGGCATAAGTGGAGCTCATGTAGGATAGAAGGGACATTGTAAATCAGCGTGGAAAGGAGGACCTATTCAATAAATCTACTCTATATGGAAGGAGATAATTTTAAAATTGTTAAATTATAAAAATAATTTTAAAACTCTGTCTCCTTGGGCTAGAGAAACATTTCTTAAAACACAAAAAGGACTAACATAAGAGATCGACAGATTCAACTATATTAAAATTAGAACTTCTGTTTATCCAAAGTCACATTAGAAAAATTGAAGACAAGCCACCAACTGGCAACATTTATGTACGGCGCTGACAAAGAATATTTAAAATATGTACAAATCTACAAATCAATAAGAAAAAGACAACCTGATCAAAAAATGGGCAGAAGAAACAAGTAACATTCACAGAAGAGGAAACATACAAGAACAATAAACTTAAACATGTATTTACCTTTGTTAGTGACTACAAGATACAAGTTTATACCTTTTAGATTTTCAACAGTCAAGTCTCTTAATAACAAAGGCTATAGAGGATATAGATCAATAAGGCCTTACTTTTGTATCCTGTTGGTTATAAGCATCGACTGGAACAGGTGCTTTAGAAAACAATTTGGCATTGCCTCGTAAAGTTGGCATAACTTTTGATCTAAAAAGCCCCTTCCTCTGTGCATACATACTGCACAACCAACAGGAACATTTGCCCATGTATAGAATATATGTATAAGAATACTCATAGCAGCAGTAGTAGCAAAAAAAGCTGGAAACAACCCAAATGTCCATCATTTAGAGAATGGATAAATACACTGTTCGTGTGTTTATACAATGGAATTTTATTTAGTAGTAAATGAACAAACTGAAGAGATCAGCTCCCATCGTGTCAGCCTGAGGAGCTCCATGGACCTGCTTCCCACTGAAACTGATTAAATATTTTAGAATATCATTTAAAGTCTCTAGAAATGTTCTTAAGGCCATACAGCACATGGAGAAGCATATATTCAAAAAGCAGCTAAAATTGGATAAGAAATGAAGGTCTGTAGTGTTTGAACTAAGACTGATCCCTCCCTCCTTTCAGTTCATTGAGGCCGAAACTCCATTCCAGACTGGCGCAGCCAAGAACACAGGGTTCCCTCTACCCGCAGCTCCTAGTCAGAAGACTCACTTCCCAGGGTTGAGCAGGACACCGGCATTTCTCATCCTGCCTGCCCTCAGTTACTTGCCAAGGCTAAATTCTGTGCAAGTGCAGTTCAGAGGTCGGAGCTCCCTTCTTGCCCCCCCAGACCTCACTCACAGAATTGAGAGTCTGCCTTGGGCTCTGTGCCACTGAGAATATTGAAACCTTGATTTCTCTTTTCCCAGCTCATAAGGCATTGCTTCCACACTGAGACTGGAGATTCCTGCCACCCACCTTTTGGAGTAGAGGTGTCAGAGCCCTACTCCCAGCTCTAGAGGCCTGGGTCAAAGATATTGCCTGGGGGAAGAAGCAGGTGGTAAAAAAATAATAATAATAATAATAATAATAATAGTTCCTAATCTCTTTGCAAAGAAACTGACTTTATTTTAAACAGCAGAGAGAAGCTTAAGCCTGAGGATGCTCTAAAAAAAACAGGTGGAAGAGTGTGGTGAAAGGTAATTGAGAGGATTTTGATAGGTTCAGTGAAGATAACAAGCTTAACTGTAGGCTGGCTAGTTTGCAGAAAAGAATGAGAGAAAGGCAGCTAGAAGGAGCCCTCCTGGGTTCATAACAAATATTAAATACTGACCATGGCAACCATGCCTTCAAGGAGCCCAGTTTTGATTGTATTACTGTCCAAAGCAATCTGTGTCCCAGGCATTCTCAGAAACAATAGTTAGCTGACAGTTAGTGGAGCTTAACACCGTGATACGGTCAGGGAAAGGGACCAGGAGAACTGCCAAAAACTATTGTCATCCCAGCGATTGTGGGCACACCCAAAGTTGTGCCTCCCCGAGAAGCAACGTCCGAGGCTTAACACACATAGAAAACACAAAGTAAAATGGTAGATATAAATCAGCTATGTCAGGACTACCATCAGATGGGAATGGATCGAGCAATCCAGTCAAAAGGCAGAATTCGGGGGCGCCTGGGTGGCGCAGTCGGTTAAGCGTCCGACTTCAGCCAGGTCACGATCTCGAGGTCCGTGAGTTCGAGCCCCGCGTCGGGCTCTGGGCTGATGGCTCAGAGCCTGGAGCCTGTTTCTGATTCTGTGTCTCTGCATTCTCTCTCTGCCCCTCGCCCGTTCATGCTCTGTCTCTCTCTGTCCCAAAAATAAAAAAAATAAAAACGTTGAAAAAAAAATTAAAAAAAAAAAAAAAACAAAAGGCAGAATTCGTCAGACTAGATTTTTTTTAATTCCAATTAACATACAGTGTTATATTAGTTTCAGGTGCACAATATAGTGATTCGGCAATTCTGTGCTCAGTACAAGTGCCCTCCTTAATCCCCATCACCTGTTTAACCCATCCCTCAACTCCTCTCCCCTTCGGTAACCGTCAGTTTATTCCATATAATTAAAAGTCTGTTTCTTGATTTGTCTCTTTTTTTTCCCCCTTTGCTCATTCTGTTTCTTAAATTCCACATAGGAGTGAAATCATAGGATATTTGTCTTTCTCTAACTGACTTATTTCACTTAGCACGTATACTCTCTAGCTCCATCCGTATCAGTGCAAATGGCAAGATTTCATACTTATCATGGCCAAATAATAATCTAGTATGTATATATACAGGACACATCTTCTTTATCCATTTATCAGTCCATGGGCACTTAGGCTTCTTCATATCTTAGTTATTGTCAATAATGCTGCAGTAAACACAGGGTGCATATATCCCTTTGAATTAGTGTTTTTGTATTCTTTGGGTAAATGCTCAATAGTGCAACTGCTGGGTCGTAAGATGGTTCTATTTTTAGCTTTTTGAGGAACCTCCATACTGTTTTCCGCGGCGGCCGCACCAGTTTGCATTCCCGTCAGCAGCGCAAGAGGGTTCCTTTTTCGCCACATCCTTGCCGACACCTGTTGTTTCTTGTGTTGCTGATTTTAGCCACCTCCGACAGGTGGGAGGCGATAGCTCATCGTAGTTTTCATTTGCATTTCCCTGATGGTAAGTGATGATGAACATCTTTTCATGTGGTCAGACTAGGTTTAAAAACAACATCCAACTAATTGCTGTTAACGGCAGATGCAGTCTAGATGCAAAAAAGAAAAAGGAGTGAAAGTGAAAAGATGGGAAAAGATATACAAACGACCACAAGTATGCTGGAGTGGCTCTACTATATCAAATAAAATAGACTTTAAAAGATGTTACCAGAAATAAATAGGGACATTTTATAATGAGAAAAGGGCCATCCACCAGCAAGATGTAACTGTGCACCTAGTAAGAAGAGCATATCAAGATACATGAAGGAAAAACTGTAGGCATTAAGACAGAAATAGATAATTCAACAATAATAGAGGCTTCAGTACCCACTTTTTTTCTTGAAAAGAAATTTTTTTAACGTTTATTTATTTTTGAGAGAAAGAGACAGAGCACGAGCAGCAGAGGGGCGGAGAGAGAGGGAGACGCAGAATGGGAAGCAGGCTCCAGGCTCTGAGCTGTGAGCACAGAACCCGACTCGGGGCTCGAACCCATAAACCATGAGATCATGACCTGAGCTGAAGTCGGACGCTTAACCGACTGAGCCACCCGGGTGCTCCCCAGTACCCACTTAAGTTTCTGTAGCAAAAGCAACACCGTAGGCAGTGTTTTTAATGTGTCCTATAAGTTTCAGTATGTGGTGATTTTCATTTCCATTCTTCTCAAGGTATTTTCTAATTTCCCTTGTCATTGCTCCCTTGACCCATTGGTTATTTGAATGGTGTGTTGCTTAATGTCCACAATATTTGAATTTTTTAGTTTTCCTTCTGCTACTCATTTCTGGTTTCATCATAAAGCATAAAATACAGCCTGCAAGGGTATCACCAGCTGCTAATAGTACACGCTGAGTTTCTGGCCCTGTCAGTTTTTTATATTTTCTTCTTGTTCTTACAATTTTCTAATTCATCTGCAAAATATATTGTGGGTATAAAAGAGAAAAAGTTTAAAATGCTTCTTAAATCGACATTTAAAAGGTAAGTGAAACAAGAAGAGGCAATTACAGAGAATTTTAAAATACGACTGTTAACCAGCAGTGAGAATGTAGTATCAAAGAAGTCAGAAAATAGTTGGTCAAGAGGGTGGGTGGATGTTCCAGAAAGGTCCAGTAGAATGATAACTGGAAAGAGGCTATTGCATTTGGTCACTAGCATGAGCCATTAGGACCTTTGGTAGATCAGTTTCAAGAGACTGGTGGGCAGGTGAACAGAATCAGAAGGAAGGGAAACAGCAGATATAGATTGCTTTTTCTGAAAATTTTGGTTCTAAAAGACACAAAACAGCAGGATGATAGACAGTAGGGGAAAAAAACAAAAGATAACGGAAGAATTAACCTAGAAATATTTTGTAGCCAGACAGCTCTTGGTTATCAGAAATGTCTATGCTGTCTCCTAGACTATAATTTTTGCTCATTTTTCATATAAGTGTTCCAAGTAGAGGTTGTAAGGAACAGATCATCATCCTCAAAGTATTAATGTATCATATACTTGTAAATAATAGGCAGTAGTATTTGTTTTCTCTTCCCCTCAGTGATTCACTCCTTTGATTTTCCTTAAACATTTGTATTTTATTCCTCATCAACTGTTATTCTATGCTTAATGTTATCAAAGAATTTCTTCCCTTTTATCTTCTTTCAGTTGAATCCAGTTTTTGCTTTTATCTTATTTTAGCCACAGACCCATGCTATTCTTCTAATCAAGTTCAAAGTTTACGTGGATTTTTTCTTTGTTTCATCGTTTTTATGCAGTGCTTGATTTAACCAATTTAGGTTCTTAAGAGTGTTTGCACTTTTATTATTCATTGGAATGCAGTTAAACTCATCAGAAGGCATTTAGCTAAATCAAGAATTCAGTAATTTGCAGGCCAAATAATACGTCCTTTATGCATATGATGTACTTCATCTTCATTTTTCATCATGGATAAGAAGATAGTAATCTTGGTTGCATTCCTTCGGATCATGGTGAACAGAAAAACAAGGAAAAGCAGAGCCAACCCAGTGACCCATGATCTTCATCGTATAAACAGAAAGAAACAAAACAATCTGAGATTTATTAGATCCGAAACTCACTTCTGCCCGGGACGTGGTTTTTGGGACTTGGTGCAAATAATACACTTTGCTGATAGTAATTGATGGGGCTTGTGTAAATCACCTCCCTGCTCTTCTTTCAAGGGGACGTTCGATGCTGCCTCTACGTTCTTTGCTCGGTTTGGGGCAGGTCCGTGCCATCGTTGATTCCCCTTTGCAGACTCTAAATGCCATAAAAGCATGCTCCCTTGAGAACTAGTTTATGTGGTTGAAACACCGTTTTCCCTTATTTAGGTTCCTTTACATTGAATTCCAGCTTGCTATTTTCTACTCAATTTCTTTAGCCTTACAACTGTAAGGTTCTCAGTTCCAGGGACCTGGCCTCTTTTCGCTCACATCCTATGCCCATTGCCTGGGATTGCTCCGGTTTAGAAATTTCAGATCAGAGTCCCAGTCTCTGGCGACCCTCCACCTGCCCCACTTTCTAATACCCAAAACACCTCAGCACTTCTGGATCTTCTTCCTTTTCTGTAGCTGCATGGTTTGTCATCTTGTCACTCACTGATGCTTGCTTTCAGACATCTTTCTCCTGTGTCTTTCTTGTTAAGCCTAAGACCTCTTGGGAGAAAAGTCACATGACCGTGCGGATTGGCGCCTCTAAATTTAGGTTCTGCGGCTTCACCTGGACCCTCTAAGGCATTTACACACCCTCAGGCTGGTGTGCTCCTCACGCTGCTGAGACTAATTCCCCCACCATCTCCTAGTTTTGGCATTCTTTGAATCTCTGCTGCCGCCTCTGAAATTTGCAAGTCGTCCTGTGTGTTTACTCTCGGAAAAATCCCCAACGTGGACGTGATCTCCGCTTCTCTTTGGCTCTTGTCTTCGCGGCCAGATTTCAGCCATCCTTACCCCTTGCTTCACAGCTCACGTGCACTCCGGCGCCCCGCAGCCTGGCTTCCTCTCTAACCTGTCCACTGAATGTTATCTTTTAAACATTAGCACCGACCTCCAGATTGCCAAGACCAAAGGCTGCTTCTTCTGAGTCGTCTTAATCCTTGAGCAGCATTTACTCCCTCCTCGAAACTTTGTTCTCCCTGTAGCACATATTTCCTGTTTGTTTGTTTTTTTCTAACAGATGTATTCGTTACCTCTCAGCTGGTTTTGTGGCTACTCTTCTACCTATCGATTCTTAAATGCCCATATGCTCCCTTAGCTCTAGTCACTCTATGCGTAATCCCTGAGTGATTTTATTGTCACTCATGACTTCAGCTGTTTAAGTGGCTGTTCCTTTAGATATTTTTCGCTTTAGCCTCAAACTCTGGTGGCCACCAGAAGCGCATATCTTGGCTGTCCGTTAGACACTTGGGTGTTATCCCCACAGGCATTAGGAACTCAGCACGTCTGGGGCACCTGGGTGGCTCATCCAACTCTTGATTTCGGCTCGGGTCATGATCGCGTGGCGCGTGGGATCGAGCCCCACGTTGGGCCCTGCACTGAGTGCGGAGCTTGCTCAGGATTCTCTCTCTCTCTCTGGCTGTCCTCTCTCCTCTCTCTCCCCCCACCCCCTGCCTCCCCACTCCCTCTGCCCTGCCCCCCGCAGATCGCGTGTGCAGGCACAGGTCCTCTCTCTCTCTCTCACAGATAAAAATAATTTTTTAAAAAAGAAAATCAACGTGTCTGAGCCTGAATTGCCATCAAATCTTTTCTTCCCCCGTGTCTTCTTTGTGATGGCACAGCCCTCATCGCCTCCCTGAGCCACTCAGTCTTTTGGGAGTTTTCACAGACACCTCTATGTCTCTCATTTTGATATACAGCGCATCACCAAGACCTGCTCGTTCTGCCTCCTTGATTTCTCTCGTGGCTGCCCTTTTCTTACTCCTTTGCTGTAGCTGAGGCTGTCGGCGCTTCTCCCTGGATTATTGCGACGGCTGCCTCTCCTTCAGTTTAGGCTTCTTTTTTCCCCGTACTAACAACTCATCCTTTACACTCCCACTTAAAATTATTCAGCGTTTCCCACAACTTTTAGCTTAACACTCAGAGCCCTGGTTGCTCTGGCTGCTGCCTATGTCTCTCCTCTGTGTTGTGCTCTTTGCCTAGTCATGCAAAGCAACTTAACAACCAACCGTTTCATAATAAAGCTGTGTTCATGACAAAGCAGCAATGCTGCCATGAGAAATTCACTTAAGCTTTATTTGGAGAAAATAGCCAAATTTCATAGGACTTTTTCTCATGGTAGTTTGATGAGGCTGCTTGTTTTAGTAGAATATGATACCTGGTGTATTCCTCATACCTTATAATTTTAGTGAATTAATTTTGGCATCTTCATAATTAAAAACGTTGCTGAAAATGTGTTTATGATTACCATAATATGTCTTTATACTGGTAGGACGTTGTGTTATGTTAGAAAATGAAAATTTTGTGGTCAAGCGTACTTTTCTTTTTGCCTTAATGGCCAGCATGCTTAATCGAATGTATTGTTCTGTTATCATATAATGTATATCTTATACCTATTATATGATTCTTTTTTTAATGTTTGTTTTTGAGAGAGAGAGAGAGAGAGAGACTGAGTGTGAGTGGGAGAGGGGCAGAGAGCAGAGGAGACACAAAGCAGGCTCCAGGCTCTGAGCTGTCTGCACAGAGCACAACACAGGGTTCAAACTCGGGTGCCGTGAGATCACGACCTGAGCCGAAGTCGGACACTTAACCAACTGAGCCATCCAGGCACCCCTACATATTATATGATTCTTTAACATATTTATATAATGCCTTAGAACAAATGCTGTTATAATAGCACATATGGAATGTTGCACAGTATCTGTCTACCTTATAAATTTTGTTTAGGACACTTTGTTTCAATTCATTTAGTCAGACAGAGCTGCATTTTTATTTAGCTGACCGAACTAAGGCAGGAGGCACAGAAGTGGATGAAGGATGTGCTAAGATTGGCAATTTCTTTTTTAACCTCATTTGCGGGCTTTGCAATGGAAATATAGGAAAGTTTGCTAAAAAGCCAGCCCAGACAGCAGTGAAGGAGGGGGCTGTCCAAATCCTCAAGACCTACAACATAAATTTTTAGCCCTTTCTCCAAAGACTAGACATAATAAGCATGCTATCTACTGCCCTTCTGTTTCTCATAAATCCAAGTTAGACAGATACACAGAGCTGAACTAAATATGACATTAAAGTATTTTATAAAGTTATCTGCCCACCACCATCACCTCTCTGACCTTAAACTCCTGTTATTCTCTTCTTAGCTCTCCTTTCCAGCCACACGGCCACCTTGCTTCCCATCAGACACAACAAACCTGTCCCATCTAGGGCCTTTACACTGGATGTTCCCTTTGCCTGCAACACGTTGTCCAGATATCTCTTTGTTAATCCCTTCCCTTTTTGCTAAAATTACCTTCTCAATGAAGAACTGTAGTCTCACACACACACACACACACACACACACACACACACACCCATTCATTCTGCTGCACTTTTAATCCCTCTTACCTTGTTCAGGTTTTTCTCATAACACTTATCATGATCTAATGTATACTATATCTAATTTACTTATTTTCTAGGTTTACTGTCTGTCTTCCACCCCTAGAATGCCTGTTCCCTGTGAGCAGGGATTTTTGTCTCTTGTGCTCAGTGACACAGACCAAATGCCCAGAAAAGTACTTGACGTATAGCAGGTGTTCATTAACAAGAGAAGAGATTAGGTAAGCAGTTAGATACACAAGAAAGAGAATTGAACCAAAAGTGTAAATTTAAGACTTTTCAGTAAATTAGTGTTATTTAAAACTAAGAGATTAACTAACATGGATTAAAGACCTAAATGTGAGACCCGAAGCCATAAAACTCCTAAAAGAAAACATAGGTGATAAACTTTTGGACGTCGGTCTTAACAATATTGTTTTGGATCTGTCTCCTCAGGCAAAGACAACAAAAATAATAATGAACAGTTGGAACCACAGCAAACTAAAAAGCTTTTGCGTGGCAGGGAAACTATCGACAAAATGAAAAGACAACCTACTGAGTGGGGAAGATATTTGCAAATGATGTATCTGATAACAGGCTAATATCCAAAGTATATAAATATCTCATACAACTCAACACCAAAAAGCCCAATCTGATTTGAAAATGGGTCGAGGGTCAGAATAGACACTTAAAAAAAAGAAAACCGTATGGCCAACAGACACATGTGATGCTCAACATCACTTATCACCAGAGAAATGCAAATCAAAACCACAGTGACATAGCACGTTACACCTGTCAGAATGGTTAGTGTCAAAAAGGTAAGAAATGTAAGTGTTCACGGGAAGGATGTAGAGAAGAGGGATCCCTTGTGCACTATCGGTAGGAATGCAAATTGGTACAGCCACTATGGAAAACAGTATGGTGTTACTCAAAACATTAAAAGTAGAAATACCATATGATCCAGTAATTTCGCTTCTGGATATTTACCTGAAGAAAATGAAAACACCAATTTGAAAAAGTATATGCACCCCTGTGTTCGTAGCGGCATCATTTACAACTGCCAAGATACGGAAGCAACCCACATGTCCATCAGTGGATGAATGGATAGTGATGCAGTGTATCTTGGGAACATAGCATAATGTGTAAACCTGTCAAGTCGCTATGTGGTACACTTGAAACTAATGTAACATTGTGTGTCAACTATACTCAAATAAAAAAGGCGGGGGGAGCCTATGATATATCTTTATACGCAGTGGAATATTACTTAGCCATAAAAAATGAAATCCTGCAATTTGCAATCTTACAACATTGATGGACCTAGAAGGTGTTAGGCTAAGTGACATAAGCCAGAGAAAGACAAGTACCAAATGATTTCACTTATATGTGGAATCTAAAAACCAAAACAAGTGAGGGGTGCCTCGGTGGCTCAGTCAGTTTAGCATCTGACTTTGGCTCAGGTCATGATCTCGCAGTTCATGAATTCAAGCCCCGCGTCGGGCTCTGTGCTGACAGCTCGGAGCCTGGAGCCTGCTTCGGATTCTGTGTCTCCCTCTCTCTCTGCTCCTCGCCCACTCATGCTCTGTCTCTCTCTCAAAAATAAATAAACATTGAGGGGCGCCTGGGTGGCGCAGTCGGTTAAGCGTCCGACTTCAGCCAGGTCACGATCTCGCGGTCCGTGAGTTCGAGCCCGGCGTCAGGCTCTGGGCTGATGGCTCAGAGCCTGGAGCCCATTTCCGATTCTGTGTCTCCCTCTCTCTCTGCCCCTCCCCCGTTCATGCTCTGTCTCTCTCTGTCCCAAAAATAAATAAACGTTGAAAAAAAATAAAATAAAATAAAATAAAATAAAATAAATAAATAAATAAATAAACATTGAAAAAATTATAAAAATAAAATATTGTAATAACTTTGTATGGTGAAGAATGGTAGCTACCTTTGTGGTCAGAATTTCGTCATGTGTTAAATGTGGAGTCACTATGTTGTACATGTGACACTAATAATAGTATTGATTGCCAGCTATACTTCAGTTAAAAAACAAGTAAATGAATGGATTGAACATTGGATTTGGCAACATGAGGGTTTATTGGTGGCTTTTCATAGGTGCAGTTTTGTGCAGTGGTGTGAAAAAAAGCCTAGCTAGAGTTGCTTTTAATGGGAATGGGAAAAGAGAAAGTGGAAAAAAACGAAAATAGACGGTGAGGGGTTTCGCATAAAAGGAAAGAGAAGTTTGAAGCAGTAGATGGCAGTGGAAGTGAGATCAAGAGAGGATTTTTTTTTAAGACAGGAAAAACAAAAGTTTATACATTGACAGATGAGAGAGGAAAACTTGACAGTGCAGCAAAGAGAGAGTTTCCAGGACAAAGTCTTTGAGAAAGTAGGAGGGGAAAGAGCCTAATAACACCGCGGAAGCTTGGCCTTGGAAAAGGCACGCTGCATGGTGGGAGCTCGTGCAAGTTCTGTTTCTCTTTCTCGGTGAATCAAGAATCCAGGTCATCGGCTGAGAGTGAAGAACGGGGTGGGGTGTTGGAGATTTGCCAGAGTTGTCTTCTAAAACAAACAGGTTTGATCGTAAGGATTGAGAAATGTAACATGATCGCCAATAGCCTTATTGCAATCCCAGTGGAGGTCACTACTTACGAATTTTAAGTGAGTCTAATCAACGTGATTGTAGTTACTTTTCTCCATGTTCACTGGACAAGTGTTGGGACGGAAAACGCAGGGAGTTGGCTCTGACCAGGGTTGGGGTCGGCCAAGAGCATGTGGCAACGTGAAATAGAAGCAAGGAAATGATTGCACTGGTCGGACGTGGAAACTGAGCCAGGTGGGAAATTACAACACCAGCAGGCAAAAGGAACAATGCAACGGTGGCGGCATCAAACAGATCGTAGGGCCCAGGGGCTCCAGGCATGGATGGAGTCGGCATACGGAGACGGAAAGAGAGCAGCACACTTGAGAGCACGCGCGCTGAGTTGGGACGCTGCCGCTGCCCCCTGGACGTAGTGGGTCTCCCAGCCTCGATTGCCTCGTCACTGAAACGGGAATGCTGGCAGCACCTCCCTTCAAGGGTGAAGATTCGGTAACGTGATACAAGTAGAGCACTGAGTTCTGGCACGTGGGGGGCTCTGAAATTTTAGCCACTTCCTGTAATTGTTACTCTTATTAGGGAAGATGCAAAGCATTGGGGCAGTTGTTGTGTCTGCGTTCTCGGAGTGTGAAGGATTTTAATTCTTTCATTCTTTTCCATATCTTTTAAAGATTTTACAACAAGCATTATTCCCAAAATTGGGGCGGCGGGGGGCACAATAAGTATTTTTAGTTGTAACTCTGCTTAAGTTTAAGTGGTTAAAAACTGAAAACCAAACACTAATGAATTTATGTAGCTTTGGAAAACCAAAAGTGTCTGGGCTAAGGTAATAGAGTGCATTTTACCGTGAGAACTCTTTCCCAAGAGAAGGCAGGTATTTGTATCTCTTGTTTATGCAGCTACAGTTTATAATAATTATTGGTAATAATATTGGAGGGAAATCAGTGCTGCTGCTACCCCATAAAAAATATCTGTTCCACCACTTGTTGGACTGATTTTATCTTAATTCTTAAAAAAGTTTTTCCCACAACCAGAAGCCTTTTTATAATATAAATCCCCTTAAGAATAAAGTCACAGCTTGGGGCGCCTGGGTGGCGCAGTCGGTTAAGCGTCCGACTTCAGCCAGGTCACGATCTCGCGGTCCGTGAGTTCGAGCCCCGCGTCAGGCTCAGGGCTGATGGCTCAGATCCTGGAGCCTGTTTCAGATTCTGTGTCTCCCTCTCTCTCTGCCCCTCCCCCGTTCATGCTCTGTCTCTCTCTGTCCCAAAAATAAATAAACGTTGAAAAAAAAAAAAAATTTAAAAAAAAAAAAGAATAAAGTCACAGCTTAATCCTCTATTACTAAAAGCCAAGTGTAAACAAAAAGGAGTCACAGAAGAGATGTCAGGGAGTGTCTGGGAAGAGAGGAGTAAGGCCAGTAGTAGAAAGATACCACAGGAAGCTTGCCCCATACTGGTCCTGACTGTTCCTTACCTCCATATATTGAGGGCCTTTGTATATACTTACAACATAGGGGCGCCTGGGTGGCGCAGTCGGTTAAGCGTCCGACTTCAGCCAGGTCACGATCTCGCGGTCCGGGAGTTCGAGCCCCGCGTCGGGCTCTGGGCTGATGGCTCAGAGCCTGGAGCCTGTTTCCGATTCTGTGTCTCCCTCTCTCTCTGCCCCTCCCCCGTTCATGCTCTGTCTCTCTCTGTCCCAAAAATTAAAAAAATAAACGTTAAAAAAAATATTATACTTACAACATAGACTATTTGCAAATAAATAAACCAAATTCAGCTTAACCTGTTGGCAGTTTATTGTGGTGCATGTGCCAGGGTTGCTTGTGTGAGCCCATGTCTTTGTGTATTTATCTTGGACTTTTGAAATTCCACAAATGGATCTTAAATTTTAAAATGGCTATAGTTAAAATATATAGTTCTTGGGGCACCTGGATGGCTCAGTCGGTTGAGCGTCTGACTTCGGCTCAGGTCATGATCTCACGGTCTGTGAGTTTGAACCCCGCCTAGGGGCCTGCTTCGGATTTTGGGTCTCCCTCTCTCTCTGCCCTTCCCCCACTCATGCTCTGTCAAAGAGATCTCTCTCTCTCTCTCTCTCTAACATAAATAAACATTAAAAAAAATTAAAATATATATATATATATAGTTTTTATTTTTGCCACTATCATAGGTATTGATTTGGGGCTAGTCTCTGAGATCGTTTTCAACTCTATCAAATTAGGTGCAATTTCATTCTTTCTAATCAAATGCGATAACAGGATTTTCCAAACTTGCTTCGTAATACATTCACGTGGAGCACTTGTTAAAAATCTCAAGCTCTTTCCGGCCTCCCCTGATGATGTTGATTCTGAAGGTCTGGGATAGGGCTGTGGGATCAATCAGTAATACTTTCTCCCTCTCTCTACTTACCTTTGTTATATTCCTGATCTACTTCCTGTCTCTATGAATTTGCCTGTTCTGGATGCCTCTTATGAGTGGAATCATACGGTATTTGTCCTTTTGTGTCTGACTCCTTTCAGTTAGCATAATGTTCTCAAGACTCGTTATGTTACAGCATATATTACTTCGTTTCTTAAACGGCTGAACATATTCTAGTTTATGGACATACTGTTCCTGTTTTGTCATCTGTCACTTGGTGGTGGTTTCAACTTTTTGGTCACCGCAGATAAGCAAACACTTCCCTGACATTCGCGTGCAGGGTTTTGCGTGAACGTGTTCCCACTTCTCGTGGGTGTACACTTAGGAGCGGAATGCTGGGTCGTGTGGTGATTCTGTCGAGCTTTTTGAGGAACGGCCAAACTCTTCCCCCGAGTCCGCACCGTTTCTACATTCCCGCTAGCAGCGTGTGAGGGTTCCATCTCTCTACACCCTCCCCCAAACTTGTTATTTTCCAGTGTTTGTTTTTTTATGATCGCCATCCTAGTGCGCGTGAAGTGTTATCTTGTGGTACCAATTTGCATTTTCCTGATGAACGGTCATATCGAGCATCTATTTGTGTACGTACGTGTTGGCCACTGGAACATCTTCTTTGGGAAAATATCCTCATATTTTTTACCCATTTTTACCGGGCTTATTTAGGTTTTTATTATGGAGTTGTAAGAGTTCTTTATGTATTCTGAATACTAGACCGTTACCAGATAAATTATTTCCAGTAACGTTCTCCCGTCTTGGAGGCTGTCTTTTCCCTTTTTTGATAGTCTCCTTTGACACACAGGGTCTTAATCTTGATGAAGTCCAGTTGATTCATTTTCTTTCCTTTAGTTGCTTGTTTGGTTTTTTAAATTATTTTTAAATATTTGTTTTTGAGAGAGAGGGAGAGAGAGAGCGCGCATGAGCAGGGGAAGGACAGAGAGAGAGGGAGACACAGAATGAGAAGCAGGCTCCAGGCTCCGAGCTGTCAGCACAGAGTCCAATGCAGGGCTCGAACCCACGAACCGCGAGATCATGACCTGGGCCGAAGTCGACACAACCTCCTGAGCCACCCAGGCTCCCCTTGGTTGCTTGTGCTGTAGGTGTCCGTTAAAGAATCTGTGAGCTAATCTGGGTTCATGAAGAATTTCACCTCTTGTAAAAGTTCGTATAGTTTTAGTTCTTCTGTTTAGATCTATGATCCATTGAGTTAACTTTTGTATATGGTAAGAGGTAGGGGCCATATGCATCCTTTTGCATTTGAGTATCCATCCAGTTGTCCCAGCACCATTTGTTGAAAAGGTCGTTTCCCTAAAGAAGTCTTTGCACCAGCTTCTTTCATTTTCAGTGAAAAAAGTAGGGATGTTCTTCCGGAAATGTTTCATCATTGCTTTTTGAAATGCTCTTGGGTGACTAAAAAGAATTCTATATAGTTGTTTCTACAGGTTTTCTTAAGAGACAATAAGGTTTAGGCTCAGTCACGTCTCCCCACTAATAGAACCTACATTTTATTTTCTGAAGTATTTTTTAACATACTTATTCGTTTTTAAGTAATCTCTACACCCAGCATGGGGCTCGAACTCATGACCCCAAGACCAAGAATCACTTGCTCTTCTCACTGAGCCAGCTAGTTTAGAAGACAAAACTTCTTAGTCTATCTTATGCTTTTCAAATTGACTACAGCTTACCCTTAGTTTCAGTTTATTGGTTGTATTTGAAGTAGGTCTTCGCTAGTACAATTGATCCTTGAACAATATAGGGATTGGGGTGCGTACCCCCATGCAGTCAGAAATCCACATAGAGCTTGCGACTCCCGAGTAACTCAACTACTAATAGCCTTACTGATAATGTAAACAGTTTAATAACATATATTTTGTATGTTACACATATTATACACTGTATTCTTATAATAAAGTAAGGTAGAGAAAAGAAAATGTTAAGAAAATCATAAGGAAGAAAACATACATTCACAGTTCAAACCCATGTACATTCATTGTTGACATAGTCCATTATGATTTCAAGATATTCCAAATTTCCCTTAGTTTCAAGTTTATGCTTCAAATTTCTTGTGTTTAAATACCAGTCTTTGACAGACAATAAAAAGCGTTGACAAGGATGTGGTGAAATTAGAACCCTAACATACTGCTTATGGGAATGTGAACCGGTAAAACTTTGGAAAACAATTCAGCGGTTCCTCAAAACGTTAAACATAGAGTTACTATATGACCCAGCAGTTCCACTCCTAGGTGTACCATCCAAGAAGTAAAAATGTGCCTCTACACAAAAACTTGCCCATGAATGTTCATAGCAACATTATTCACAGTAGCCAAAAACCAGAAACAAACTAAATGCCTACCAACAGATGAATGGATCCGCAAAATATAGCATATTCATACAGTGGAGTATTGTCCAGCTCTTTGAAAAAAGTGAAGTACTGATGCAAGCCGCTACAACATGCATGAACTTAGGGAACGTTATGCTAAATTGAAGAAGACAGCCACAAAAGGCCACGTTTCATATGATCCATTTTTATGAGATGTCCAGAATAGGCAGATCTGTAGGGACAGAAAGTAGATTGGTGGTTGCCTAGGAATGGGGGCGGAGCAGTGACTGCCAGTGGTTTTACATTGTTTTCGGGTGATGTCATGTTCTGAAATTAGATTGTGGTGATTGATGACTATACAACTCTGCGTACACGAAACTATCGAACTATGCAGCCTAAATGGATGGATTTTGTGGTATATGAAATATATCATAATCAAGGTTTACAAAATGCATGTATAAAATGCAATCCTTGTACCCAATTGAAAGTATTAATATTGGGACACCTGGGTGGTTCAGTCGGTTAAGCGTCCGACTTCAGCTCAGGTCATGATCTCATGGTTCGTGGGTTTGAGCCCCGCGTAGGGCTCTGTGCTGACAGCTCAGAGCCTGGAGTGTGCTTTGGATTCTGTGTCTCCCCCTCTCTCTGCCCCTCCCATCTCATGCTCTGTCTCTCTCTCTCTCTCTCTCTCTCTCTCTCTCTCTCTCTCTCAGTGATAAATAAATGTTGAAAAAAAAATTTTTAAGTATTAATATTAAAATTATTAAAGTTTAGAAAACGTAAATGGAGGGGCACTTGGGTGGCTCATTTGGTTAAACCAGCTCTTGCTTTCAGCTCAAGTCATAATCTTCATGGGATCAAGACCCACGTCAGGCTCTGTGCTGACAGCACGGACCCTGCTTGGGATTCTCTCTCTCTGCCCCTCCCCTGAGCGTGTGCACACACATGCTGTCTCTCAAATAAATATTTTTTAAAATAAAACATAAATGGAGACACTAAAATAATAAAAACAAGACCCTAAGTGCTTTTTTAATACCAGAGAACTCCTTGTGGGTCTAACAGATATGTAAATCAAAACATCCATCTAGTGCAATTCTGGTAGAAAAGTGAATTGATTCATAGGAAGTAGCTTGGTTTTTATACGATCAAACATTTTAAAAGCACAGATTGATGATAAATTCATTTTCCAAAAAATAACTGCTGTGTTAGGCTTCTAAGACTCACTAAGAAAAGAAGTCTTATTCTCATTCTTCCAGTTAAACATGAGGTCAGTACCTGTGTAGACCAGGGCTCTAAGTGTAATCTACTCTAACAGCATTTGAACACTATACAAAAGTATCAAATTTTTTCCCATTGGTTGCTCTACACACATAAACATTTCTACCCTGCGCTTTCTTATAAACACATGCACACCTAAAATGGAGCCCAATAAGGAGTCCCTTCGTTGTCAGACTGCATGATGGCAAGTAACTTGAGACCTCCATGCCCCCTGGCTCATCACCAACTCACCCCCAACCAGTGAGTATGCATTTCCCCGTGTGAGAAGAACAGGTTTAAAGCCCACAAGCACTGTGTTGGATGTTGGGATATAGTGGTGAATAAAACAGATAGTGTTATTGTGTTCGTGGAATTTACAGCCTAAGAGTCTGGGTAATAGACTGTCTTCAGTGTTAAAGTTTCAGTGGAGAGGTCAGTGGGGCTAAGAGCGCTCAGGACTTACCAGAGGGTATGAGAAGACTGGATAGAATTTCCTTTAGTGAAGAACACAGCTCAGATTGCACATAGGTGATAAATTGGTCAAGATGCTGTGGCAGATTGTATTTCCAAAAATGGCTGCAACAGTATTTCTGTTCCCATATGGTCTTCCACAGCTTTGCCATCAAGAGGTGGAGCCTGTGTCCCCTCCCCTTGCCTCAATTCACAGAACATGTGTGGAAGTGACAGTATGGCACTTTTGAGGCTAGATCCCAAAATGCCATATGGACATGAAGCCAGTTGCTACGATCACTTTTAATGGTGAAGGGTTGACCGCTTTGCCCCAAAGGCCAAGAACGAGGCAAGGCTGTCCACTCCGCCACTCGTATTCAACACTGTACCGGAAGTCCTAGCCGGTGCCGAAAGGCCAGAAAAAGAAAGGAGACCTACAGGTTTAAAAGGAAGAGCTAACGCTGTCTTTGTTCAGAGACATGATTATCTACGTAGACAATTACAAAAGCATTTACAAATAAAACTACTAAAATAAGTGACTTATCAGGGTCCCAGGATATAGGCTCCCTATACAAAAGTCTGTTGCTTTTCTTTCTTCTAGCAATCTCTGATGCATACATGCTGTTTCTTACACTTTTTCCTACGTGTTCTAGCAAACTACCTGGTCACTTACTCAAAGAGAAGATCAAAGTCTTTAGATAGCAGTTGCCGCGGCTTCCTGCCACCAAAACTACTTGCATGACGCTGCCCCTCTCCTCCCTCCTCATCACAATAGAAGTGACTGGCAGGCTCTTCCTCCCTGTTCCTAGAGCTCCCAACTCTCCGGGCCTCAGTACTGAGCTGATTCATGCTAATCCTTCAGATGTTAATGTCAGCATTTCTCATTTGGAGAAGCTTTCCATATCTTCCCCTCTCCCCTTTAGTTTCTTAGCTGCTGTATTTCCCCCTTTACATCAATTTTTTTTAAGTTTTTTTTTATGTTTATTTATTTTTGAGAGGAAGAGAGACAGAGCACAAGAGGGGGAGGGGCAGAGAAAGAGGGAGACACAGAATCTGAAGCAGGCTCCAGGCTCCGAGCTGTCAGCACAGAGCCCGAAGCGGGGCTTGAACCCACGAACGGTGAGATCATGACCTGAGCCGACGTGGGACGCTCAACCGACTGAGCCACCCAGGTGCCCCTACATCAGCTTTTAAACTGGAATTAAATAATAATTAAATTTAAATAATTTAATTTAATTAAAAATTAAATAATTTGCTGTTTATAACGTAGTTCTTATTATTTCACACTACTTGAGGTTGCAAAAAAAGAGTCACCTTTTTTTCCCTTCAAAACCAGTTTAAATGCATTTGAAGAGCAGTTTGGCAAAGTTGACAAGTAGGCCAGTTTTAGACCTCTCAGGAGATCACCATTTGTCTCCCTCTAGAAGAAATACCAACCAGAGGGTATCTATTCCTGTATTTATTCCAGCAGAAGTAAGCAAGCCACGTGCTCTGTTGCAGGAAAATGACGCCATTTGACTGGCCCTCCTTTTTGTCCTCCAGTTTTCACTTTTTCCGCCTCGGTTTCCATATTAGCCGTGACTGGATTCAAGCAAGTACTGGAGTAACGAATCCTGCCATGTGCTAGTTCTGACATCGATGCCAAGACGTTCCACGTATTCGTGCAAAAGATAACGATGGCAGTGTCTCTGTTGTCTAATTTCTATGTGTCGAAAGCCCACTTACTTCCAGCAGAATGAAGTGGAATTAGATACCATGAATACTGTTTTTACAGTTACAATCATCAAATAACGCCATTTTGGCCAGCGTTTGACCGGTAACGGTACTTAGTGTGTATGAATGCAGTTTTACTTATTTTAAGCATTAAAATGGCTGTTTGCCTGTAACAAGATGTGCTTGTTCCCTATTTTTACTTCAGAAATCCTCTGTAAACGGTGAAGGCCACGTGGTGGAATCTCTAGGAGAAGTGGAGACCTTTAAAAACATTCTACTTCCTGAGCCAGAATTCCATCACGGTGCTTCATAGATCTCCAAGATCTATGCTTTCCCCTGCCAAGAAAAGCCACAATGTATTTTCCATTCTTCATGCTCATATAATGAAACATTACAGTCTCAACTCTAGACCTACCTTTGTTGCTGTTTTCCCCCATTCTGTTATTTCCATATATGACTACATGGGTGTATATGGAATAGCGATGATCTAGTAAGACTGGGTTTTTTATGTGTGTGAAGGTAGAAATAATTAAAGAAAGAAAAGCAGGAATTTTCCCCTCCCTCCAAAAAACAGATCCAAAAAAAAAAAAAAATCAGAAAAACCTGAAGGAAAATTAGATTATTTACAGATGGGTTTTATTCCTTATTCTTAAATAGAAAAATGTGTCCAAATATATTTGGGTTTATTTAATAAATATGTCCTGATGTTATAATTGCTGTCAGAAGAATAAAGGCCATGGCTCATCATACTACAGATCAGACCACGGACCTCTTATTTTGATCTCCGGTCTCCTCGTTGGTACAGCATATGAACAGGTGATATACAAGGGGGCGTACCTGGGCGAGACATCCCCCTGCTGGAGAGACCTGCCAGAGCGTTCTGGGTTTGAAGCACCACAACCCCTTCTCTTACTCAAGGAAAAGTTTATTAAGTTGGAGAAAGAGGAAACAAAAGAGATTAGGCATTCACCCCTGGTAGCTCTGACTTTTTTTCTTTTTTTAATCTAAAAATGAGTTTGATGTAAGAGAGTGATCCCTTTTTGGCAGCTAACATGTCATTTTCTAATTATTGATTCCATTAAAAAATGTTTTTTTACAAGAGATGTTCATTAGGTACACGGTTTCTCCATTTTGTATAATCAAATGCCTATTCAAATACCAAGCAGAACTTGTAATCCACACGAAATAGCCGGTGTTGCTCCTCTAGCCACCTCGTGCTTAATCATTCAGTTCTGTGAAATTTCCTGACATGTTGAGAGTGGTCCATAGGTTCCCAATTACCACTTTAATAGCGCTCAAGGCATCTAACACCAGTTTTTGAAAATCTTGGGTGAGAAACCCTTCATTGCCCATATTGCGACCTATTTCCTTTTGCACATCAGTGGGCCTTATTTGCCTTATTTGCCTTATTTGTAAAATGAAGATTATAATTTTTTAACCACTGAAAGGCAAGGATCTGAATAAGAAGACATTCTGGAATCTTTTCTAATTCTTACTCAGAATTCTTATTCATTGAATAAATATTTAAATGCTAATCACTGGGCTACACTAAGGAAAGGACAGAGATGGAATCTGCCTTGATAGGGTTTGGAATTTAGTTCTTACCTGTGATTCTGGTGTTATATTACCAATATATGATCAATTGGTTCATGACTTTATTGTTGTATTTTTCCATCTAGTACTGAATTTTACTAACTTAGCTGTTGACATCAAGACTTCTAGATGCAGGGAAGCAAATGCTACCTTCTTTCCTCACTTGGTTTCAAGTAGAGCATTTTTTTTAACAGCAAAGACTTTAAAAGACCAAAAAATCTAGCTATGAAACAAATATAAGACCCTTTAGACGTGGTGTTATTACTTAGAAACCATCCATATTGTCATCTTCAAGATGTCATTTATTACTTCCTAGAATACATTTTCAGTTGGGTACAAGGATTAGTCTTTTTGGGGACTAACCTTAATTGTCTAAAAATAAAACTGCCCATAGTAATAAATAAATGTGAATATGACTTTAAAAGCAATATAAAGTAAGTGAATCATGATCAATTTCTTTTTTTAATAGAATATAGCAGAGGCAGATAAAATACACGTATTACATAGTTTTCTGGGGTTTGTTATCAGCATTGTATTACCACACATTCACACAAACCCTTAGGTTTGTAAATTAAATGATAAGTTTTGTCTATTTGATAATCTAATGGTATATTAGCACCTAATATTAGAATCTAGGGTTCTTTGTCATTGGGTAACACATAATAGTTTAAAATTATCCCAGAATAGTAACATCTACGTTTCTAAACATGGTCATAGATGTTTCTAAAAATGAGACCGTCATATTCACAGCTACTGTCTTTATTAATAGTGCAAAGCTAAAATCTTGATGGTTTATTAATGCCAAATGATAGAATTCATCCCCAGTTGAGTTATAGTCCAAATTAAGCATCCCACACTACAGAAAAGGCACGTGTAAAAATATTTATTTTTTTAACCCGTCACCTAAACTTTCATAGACCGTTTCATTGTACTGAGGGAACCTCATAGATAAGATAATCTTGAGAGCAGAAGGGGGAGTTTGTGATGCACACGGCTTATGCAGGAAACAAAGTACTGGAGAACATTTTTCAGTATTCCAGATGTATAAATGACTTGAAGCTGTCATCAGAGTAAGTCTCAACAAAAGAAGCAACTGATTGCTTTAGAATTCTAGTGGGTCAGAGGAAAATGCTGTGAGCAGTAAAAAAGATGGCTAAACACCTGAAAGAATTTTGGGGTGTTTTTTTTGTTTGTTTAATTTTAGAGAGAGAGAGCAGAGGAGAGGGGCAGAAGAAGAGAGGGAAAGAGAGAGAATCTTAAGCAGGCTCCACGCTTGGAGCATGGAGCCCCCAACTCAGAGCTCAGTCCCACGTCCCTGGGATTACGACTTGAGCTGAAATCAAGAGCCAGATGCTCAACCAACTGAGCCACATAGGGACCCCAAGAATTTTAATTCTCTGTGATCCAATTGGAAACTGTTAAAAATAACATTACTTTAGAATGGATAGTCATGTTGGCTAGACTTTTAAATTGACTGAAGAGCTGTAAACTTTAGAGAACTTTTCAGGGTTCAAAAAGGTAGCTTTCTAAAACATAAATGCGTATGTTTTTAATCAGTGAAAGCAAAAAGAATTTTTAAATCATCTCTGGCAAGAATTTATTTATGATACAGACAACTAAGAGAAGTAAAAAAATGGTGATAAGATTTTACATGTCTGAAGTAGGGTGAGTGAAATTGAAAACTAGGTCTTACAAGAACCCACGTATCTTTGTGTTTAGAGTTAGAATTCCTCGGCTCACAACTTTGATATAAGGATATTAGCAAAATTGACAAGTTGTTTTTTTTTTAACAAATATTTAGTTGTTTATTTTGTCTTTTAAATGATTTTCTTTGTTAGTGGAAGTTGAGTTTTACCAAGTAATATGGATACTAAATAATGTTTCTTTTTTGCTATAGGTAAAACTTCAGTGAAGAAGCTGACCAAAAAGGTGAGTAGTATGTGTGGGAGAAAGTTCTTTCTTTATTTCTTTTCATTTGTTTTTTGGTGACATAGAAAATGTACTTTTATAAGTTAAACTTAAAGACTTCAATGTGTATTCAAAGGATATCGAGGATATACTGGCAGGAACCCAACCAGCTTGTCGTGGATCAACCTTTTTTAGAGACCTTGGCGATAAAGGTAATTTTGATTTGTTGTTAAATTTCTGTTTATGTGTTTGGGGTGCCTGGGTGGCTCAGTTGATTGAGTGCCTGACTTTGGCTCAAGTCATGATCTCACGGTTCATGAGTTCAAGCCCCACGTCAGGCTCTGTGGTGACAGCTCGGAGCCTGGAGCCTGCTTCAGATTCTGTGTCTTCCTCTCTCTCTCTGCCCCTTCCCTACTCATGCTCGCTCGCTCTCGCTCTCTCTCTCTCTCTCTCTCTCTCTCAAAAACAAATAAACATTAAAAAAGAAAAAGAATTATTAAAAAAATTTTCTATTTATGTGTTTTATTTAACTGGGGTATTATTAAGGAATTAAGTTGTGAGGTCTGCATACAGTAGAGAATCTACATAGAAAATGTTTTAATACCATGTTCTTTAATAGATGTTTTTTAAATAATAAAATACTCATCAAGTAAGAAATAATTTTCTCAAACTCTCTGAGCGATTACAATTTTAATTAAAGTCTGGGGAGGAGGAACGGGGCCGGGTGTCTGAAGTGAGAAGAGAAGGCCTCAGAGAGATCCAGTGGAATACCAACATTTAAGGCAGTGGAAGAGGAAGCAGTGCCCAAGGAAGAGACTAGGGCAGAGCGATCAAAGACGTGAAAGAGAATCAAGCTGATGTTAACACAGAAGCCAAGAGGAGAAAGTGTTAGGAGAAGAGAAAATTAAGTTCAGACCACTTGAGAGACCTGGGTGTGAACAAAAGGAATTAGAGGGCAGTAGCTGGGGACGGAGACAGACCCAGGGAATGTTGGTTCATGGTAGGCCAAGAGACTTGAGCACGTTTCCTGTTGATGAGAGGGAGAGGTAGGAAATGAGAGAAAGGAAGTATGAGTGGGACAGACTCCTGGAAAATGGGAGAGAAGGGGTTGTCTTCAGAGCACCAATGGGAGGATCAGCGTTCCACAGGGTGCACGGCTTTTCCATCGCACCAGTAAGAAAGGATGTATACAGGTGGGTGTTTCATGCAGATTTTGCAAATTCAGTGGCAAGAACCTGAAGCAGGTTGTTTTGGGTGCCTTTGATTGTTTTTATAAAGTAGGACGTGTGGAGAAAGGAGGTTCAAGGTAGCTTCTGTGATTAGGAAAGAGACCCAACCAGAGAGTCCTAGGAAACCTCAAGGGATCGAAGAAGGGACCTCAGGGGACCGACGGAAGATGGCGTCGGTCGTGAAAGAATAGTCACCAGTCAGTGCAGTGATGGGACGATTCTCCTGCCGGCTACAGGTGGGAGTCGAATTGTTGGACAGCTGTATTAGAGTTAGGGTTTTGCTGAGCGGATGGGTAGGAGAAGGGTCACAGGCTAGGGAATTCAGGCTGTTGAGGGGAAAGAGGTTTTAAGTAATGAGCCATGGAATCTGAGCAAGATAATAGAGAAGAAAGTCGAATTGCAAAAGAAAGGAAAGGGGAGATGAGAAGAAGAAAGCGGAACAGGGAAGTGAGATCTGCCAGTGAGGTTGAAAGCCAGCTCTAGTAGGAGTCTCCGAGCAGAACAGAGCTGGCAGTCAACGAGTAAAGCGCTGAGGTTTACGATTTCAGAGGTGAAACGGTTCTGGGTGATTTCGGGGTTCTAGGTGTAGTCCTGGAATTCGAATCTCAAGAATTAGTTCTCAAGGATGTGAGAGAGCGTGATCAGAGAGATGGACCATGAACCAGCTACTAAAGCCTTGGGTGACTGAGAGATGGGGAGAGGGCACTTGGGTAGATGACCGCTGAAAGGAAGAACAGACCGTGGCCTAGCCGGATGACATTTGCCTCAAAGGAACAGAAATTTTTGTTAAGAGGTTAGAAGAAAAAAGGTCTGGAATTAGCGGTGAGGCGGGAAAAAATGAGTAACCTCCCTTTCAGAAGTCCTTAGCGGAGATCCAGGTTTCAGATAAGGCAAGACCACGCATACAGTGAATGAATAGGTGAAAGATGTTTACCGTGGAGAGAATTTCAGGGCGCAGTAAGAAAATTTGGGTAGGAGTAGAGGAGTGGGAGACTGGTTGAGTCAGGAGAGATGAAGCATAGACCAGCATGCAGATGTGTAAACACAGAGGACAGGCGCCATTTCGGAGGGGTGTGAAGCTGCCGAGGGCAGTTGGAGGTCAGCCGAGAGGTAGGCGGAACCTTAATCTTAGGTGCCTGTAGAGGGTGTGTTAAAGAGTTTAGACCTTATCCTAAGAACCGTGGGCTGCCCTTGAGTTTAAAGTAAGCAAGTGACAGATGAGAGCAATCACTCTGGCAGCTGGCTAGCGAATGGAGTGAGGAGGTTTTGCAATAAGGGTAAGAAGTTGTATGCTGGAGAGGAGGTAATGGAAATGGAGAGAAGAGTGTAGATTTGATAGATATTTTGGTGATATTTGGTGATAGAGCGATGGGCCTTAATGACTGGCTGGATATGAGAGGGAGGAAGAAAAAGGAAACATGTCCGATGCCCAGATTTCTGGTTTAGGCGAATGATTGCGCCATTCGCCAGGATACGTGGATCGTAGGGGAAAGAGCGAAGGGGGGGGGCAGAGAATGAGTCCGGTTTAGGACATAAGGCGTGCAGATTTTCTTATCATCATCGAAAATGGCACTGGAAGCCACGGTGGCAGATGTGACCACGTAGGAAGCACTGAGGGGAGAAGAGGCCCCGAGATAGATCAGGTCAGTTTAATGAACGGGCAGAAGAGGAGGGGCCCTTTAAGCGGCCTGAGAAGGGGTGGACGGCCGGGGGCTCACCCAGGGGAGCGGCCTGGCCGTGCGGTGCCAGAAGTGCTTCCAAACAAATGCACATGCTCAGTAACAACATGAATACCGGAAATATTTACTGAAGGCTTCCTACGTATCACATCGTATGCGTAGCCCTCTACACGTATTACCGTGTTCAGTCCTCAACGTTCCTTTGAGGAAGGTACCTTCGTTTCATACTCCCGTGTTCTAGATGAGCTAATTGAGGCGCAAAGAGGTTACGTACCCTGCCCAAAGTCATAGATGGGGAGTAAAAGCACTTCCTAAATAGCGCTTAGCTTTACTCTCCTATGTATTCAAGTCGAATTTCAGTTCAGTAAGTGTCGGTGGAATATATTTAAATACACCCGTACAAGTTGGCAGAGGACCTGCGTGGTCCTTTTCACGTAAGGACCAGTCTGTGACAGGTAGAAAAAGGGTTCACCTGAAGGGGGCGATGAATGAATAACAGATAACGTTCTCTCCTGTTATCTGAGGAAGGAGTTGGAGAATTAAGCTGTGCGTGTAATTTCCAAGTCAGTCGTTCATGACCCTTTTATTGAGTGCAGAAGACTTGCGACCATTTAGCTCGAGCGATTTACGACATTCCCAAATCAACATTTGTTTTCACTTTGTTTTTGTGTGTCAGCGTTGGTTTTAAAGTAAGTGTAGAATAAGTGTATCACATAACGCTCCATAAGAAGGAAAACAAAATGTGACAAACAGGGGGGCACATTGGCACCCTGACTGCAAGAAGGCAGCAGCAATCAAACTGCTGATTATTAGCGAGTATCGATCCTGCTCGCACGTCAGTGTGTCGGCATCTGGTGAACCGCATAGGCTTTACGTACATTTGACGAGTGCTCCTCGTACGAAACGTGACACCACCCCACCCCAGCCCTCACCTGATTCCTTCCAGCCGGCACCACAACATCCCTATGTACTTCTGTCAAGTGGGAATTTCCTGGGAGGTAGTAGTCTCTGGGTAGTGAATAAGGGTGTATTCTGGACTCGCAGGCTTATATTCAAATTTTTCCTGGTTTTAGGACCTCAGGTAGTTACTTAATCTCTTTCATTCTCATTTTCATCACCTTTAAAACAAGATAGTAATGCCCGCCTTCATGGGTTTGTTGAAAGGGTGTAATTAAGAGGTTTGTAACATTTATAGTATCTGCTACATGGCCGTAAAAACTGACGAAGATCATGGGCTGTGTTTATAACTGATAATACTGGCAGTGTTGTGATTGCTGTATGTTTTCATAAGATTTTAATGTTAACCAGACCTTGGCCTCTTATTAGTGAATTTATAAATTAAAATAAGTAAAACCTTTAAAGTCATAGTTAATAAAGATTTTAGGAGACTGTCGTTAATCTGGCACTTTAGAGTGGTTTCAGGTATAATATTTAAACCCCAAATACTGATATTTAGATCAAAGCTACAGCTTTGAGGTATCCTTTCATGACAGATACTTTCTGAATGCATTTTGAGGCTTGAAGAAAAATATCATATTTACCAGTTGTGAAAACTTGAGTGATGTCTATAGATATAAACTCATTTACTTTAAAATTTTTTTAATGTTTATTTATTTTTGAGAGGCAGAGACAGAGCATGAGCGGGGGGAGGACAGACAGGGAGAGGGAGACACAGAATCTGAAACGGGCTCCACGCTCTGAGCTGTCGGCACACCTTGAATCCACAAACTGTGAGATCATGACCTGAGCTGAAGTCGGACGCTCAACCGACTGAGCCACCCAGGTGCCCCCAAACTAGTTACTTTATATCTGGTTGTATTTTTGCCCTGAAGAAAGGAAGCCAGGGCAGGGGGAAGGCAAATTCCAGAAAAATTCTGACCTTGTGGCAGAATATTAGTCTAAGTAGGAGGTTAATTCAGCATTCGTATAAAGCATTAATACAAATATGTAATTTTAGGAATTAAAAGTTATTCTTAAGGCGAATTCATAAAATAAAAACCGAAGACAGAAAATTTAAGTTATTTTAAGAGAGGGGTGCCTGCGTGGCTCATTCGGTTAAGTGTCCAGTTCTTGATTTCGTCTCAGGTCATTATCTCAAGGTTTGTGAGTTCGATCCCAGCGTTGGGATTCTCTCTCTCTCCCTGTTTCTCTGCCCTGTGCACATGCACGCTCTCTCTCCTCTCTCTCTCAGAATAAATAAATACACTTTAAAAAATTTACCTTAAGAGAAAAGTATCTGAGAGATAAAAGATTAATCTGTAGTACTCACACGAGAGACTCATTTTCAAGGGCCTCAGAAGACACTTCACTCCCGCAGAGAAGGAACCTCCACAGGCCTCATTCCCTGCCATTAACCTGCCCCACTTTGGGGAGTGCCTTAAATGCCGCCTGCTGTTCTGGCCAGACTTCCCTCGCCCGTCGGCTTCCTGCCCATTGGCCATCCTCCTCTGTTAAAGTCATCTCTGGAACCACCGGAGGTCTTGTTCTTTCTCATGTTTTCATTTTGTTACACTGTGCCGTCTCTCATATCTGTAATTAAACCACAACTTCTCTAAGAGGAAGACTCCGTGTGGTCGTTGGCCTAGCATGTTGCCTAAATGTTCTCAGGCACGTAACAGATACTCCTCCAAGATTGCATTCCAGGGGCGCCTGGGTGGCTCAGTCGGTGAAGCATCTGACTTCGGCTCAGGTCACGATCTCTCGGTTTGTGGGTTCGAGCCCCGCGTCGGGCTCAGAGCCTGGAGTCCTCTTCGGATTCTGTGTCTCCTTCCTCTCTGCCCCTCGCCCACTCACAGTGTATCTCCCTCTCCTTCAAAAATAAACAAACATTAAAAGAAATCAAAATTGCATTCCATGCTGATTATATTTCATGCTGATTAATGTTAACATTGACATTGCTGATGACAAATTATTCTGACCTATTTGAGTGAGTCTCTGGAATATTTTTGTTACAAACCTGAGTTAGCCTTTCTGTGAATTGAAAGTGTGAAGACTACATGTATTTAAAACTATTTTCCGGGGCGCCTGGGTGGCGCAGTCGGTTAAGCGTCCGACTTCAGCCAGGTCACGATCTCGCAGTCCGTGAGTTCGAGCCCCGCGTCAGGCTCTGGGCTGATGGCTCAGAGTCTGGAGCCTGTTTCCGATTCTGTGTCTCCCTCTCTCTCTGCCCCTCCCCCGTTCATGCTCTGTCTCTCTCTGTCCCAAAAATAAATAAATGTTGAAAAAAAAAAATTTTTAACTATTTTCCAGTTAAAACTGTTTGGCACTTTATATGGATCTTTTTCCGGTTATAATTGGTATCACTTATTAGCAAAATTAAATCCACTTAGCAGTAACACTGTCATAAATTTTAGAAAGAATACATTGACTTTATCAACACCCGAATAAAAGCATGAAATTATCACCAAGTAATTTTATTTTCTTTTTCATTTAGACACTTTTTTGATGTAAAGTATTTCTAAAATATCCTAGGTGAAATGTTTGCCCCCTGGTAACCAACATTTTATCGGTTTAATGACTCACAGCTATTTTATAGAATGTTTTTCCTTTTCCTGACCTAGATCTTCTCTAAATTGAAGTTATTCACTGTATTACCATATTTTATGTGGTTTATAGTCATTTCAGAGTTCATTACCTATAAAATGAAGTCGCTTAAAGTAAAGAAACCTGATCTTGGCAGCCTTGTGCACAAAACAGGTCTTTTAAGTTGCACTACCTGACTGTAGATTATAAGAACATATGCCTAATATCATATTCTGTGTTCACAATCATGAAGGTAATTATTAAAACTAGTAGAATTCACAATGAAGTATATCCTGTCCTGTGCCCGGAAGAATTCTGTGAATTTTAAACCTTTTGTTCCTTTACATAAAGTAAAGGGGCCGTGCCTCCAAAGCTACCGCCTCTGTCTCGGGCAGCCGACAGGACAGCCGCGTCCTCTCCCCGTCACCGTCACCGTGTGACAGGAGCACTGTTCCCTGTGACGGGAAGGGCCGCCTGCCTCCCGCATTGGTGCCGGGCCTCTTCTGTTGCCTTCCCGAGACTTCTCACCCTGCTGTTACGCCCTCCCCTGCCCCATTCTCTGTCCCGCACTCTGTCGTGCTTTCTTACATAGCGACTTCCGGACATCTCCCATCTTTGAGGAAAAGCCTCCCTCCGGTGACCCTACATCTGCCTCCTGCTCTCTCCATACTTCTCGGCCCTTTTCATAGCCAAGCCCTTTGGGCTGCGTTGTGCTCACTTCCTCACGTGCCAGGCCAGGCATCCTCCTGCCCACTTGGGCCAGCACCCACCCTCCGGCGACACCACTCTCGTCGGGACCATCAGTGACCTCCCTGTTACCGGACCCGGGGAAGATATTCTGCATTCTCGACACCCAGGACCCCGGCAGTACCGATGCTGTTACCTACTCTCACCCCAGGGCTTCTAGGACCCCGTACTTTGTCGTGTTGTTTTCTTACCATCCTACAGGTTCCCTCCTAGGAAACCTTCCGTGAAATTCAGCCGTGAGCCACCTAAACTGGGGAAATCAAACAGGCCCTTCTGATGGGGGGAGTCTGAATGAAGGGGCTGACCTCTGAGTCCTGAGCAAGCAGTGAGAAAGCCCATCTCACAGGAGGGGGTGGAGTTTGAAGGCGAAATGTAAGGATGTCGGAAGGAAGTAGGAGGCTGTTGGGCAGACGAAGGGCAATGTCTTTGAGACCTGAAGTGTGACGCGGGGGTTGAGACTTCAAAGAGCAGTAGGCAGACACCCCTTTTCTTGGTAGAGAGAAGGTCGCGAGTGGTGGCAGTGCTTCCGTAACACGGATTATGATGCAGGCCTGGAAGCAGCGGTGAGGTTTGAAGGGAAGATAGTTATGACGGTTTCCAAAACTGTGTTTACTTACGGTCTTAGTTCTTCAGGCAGGGAAAAAAAAAATCTGTAGGTTTTCTTTATTCTCTTCTTCTTTTGGGGGGAGGGTTTTTTTTTTTAAGTTTTATTCTCTTCTTGAAATTGAGAGCACTGTTCTCCTCATTCAGCCTCTGCTCGCAGCATAAGATGCATGAAGCATTTTCGCATATTGGCAGATGAGGAATTGGAAAAGCATCGTCATGAGAAGTATTCTGTCAGGATTCTCTTAGAGTGTGGCCATTTCCAGAAACCGTGGTTCTGGTCTCCAGGAGAAGGACTGTGAATCTGTGTATCTTTACAGATATATAGAGGACACTGAGGGAGGTGATCGGGAACTTCTTTATTTTCTTTACTTTCAGGCACCTATATGTCTGTATGTCTCTCTCTCCCCCTATATATACATATATATATATATATATATAAACTGTCACTCTCTCTCTCCCCAAATATATATATATATATATATATATATATATATATATATAAAACTGTCAAGGGAGATAAATTCATCAGCCTACTCACACATTTTCCTGTTGGGTAGTTCTCTCTCCCTGTTCCTTACATAGCTGGAGAACTATTTATATTCCCAGAAAGAATAGGGGCATCGTACATTTCCAAGATTTCTAAAAGCATTAAAAGCCAGTATTTCTAGATGGCTGGGGAGAAGGCCCTTCGTGATGGACTGTCAGAAAAGCAAAACGGAAGTCTGTAGCAGAAAGGTTGATATTTTTTCCTTTAGGTAAAGTGCACGAGGATAATAGTGTGAGAAATAGGGGAAAGGAGACAGAGAGAGAGAGAGAGAGAGAGAGAGAGCTTAGGAGGAACCAGAGGAATAAGTGACTGCAAGGATAGACAATATCGATGGCATTCATTTCAAAGTCAGCAAGAAGGAATAAATAATCTGCACTGGGCAGCCGCAGGAGGGGAATGAAACCTAACTTCCTGCCATTGACCCCGGAGCGTATGAAAGCACAGCCTTCGTTAATGAAGGACCGGTAGGGAGATCGGGACTCAGAGTATGACTGAATGATGGCAAGAAGGGTAAGCAGCCGACAGGGAGATGCGCGGCAGGGTTGCGTGCGAAAGGGCAGAGTGAGAGCCGCGAGCTCCCCGTTCCTCCAAACGCTGGCCTCCCTTAGCGTGGGCTTTCCTGTGCCGGCCCGCGTTCCACTCTGACCGCGAGGTCAGGCCCGACCCTTCGCGTTCTCCGTCCCTCCAGCAGCACGTCTGCTGCACGACTCTGGAGCTGGCAAGAGGGCGCCCAGCCCTGGGGACGGAAGGGGTCCGGAGCCTCACCACTCCTGTGTGCCCTTGGAGCTGGTACGTTTCTTTAGTGTCTACTGCATCTGTAAGATGAAGGCAACGGTCTCTGCTTCCACAGTTACGGTGGGAATAACGTCCGTACGGCTTCTCCACCGTGCCTTGAGGTCAAGGCCGGAAAGATCTCTTTTTTATTAGGCAAATCCAAGTGCCACGAGTTCTCTTGGATTCTTTGAAACTCCGTGATCCCAGTTCTCTTGGGACGACCTCTCTTTCTGTCGTCGGTTTCTCCGCCTCCCCCTGGCCACGCAACACTGGTGCTCCCTAGGATCTGTCCGCTTACGGTTCTCCTGCTCCCCTTGGTTTGGCATCCGTGTGTGCCGCTGGGACTCTCAGATCCCAGATCCCCGGCCGTGTCCCCGTCTCCGGCCCAGGCCCCTCTCCTGAGCGCCAGACTTCGGTATCCGAGCCTGCCGCCCGATGCCTGCTCGCGCGTCTCTCAGTTCCCTGGAGTTTCCCGTATTCCAGACCCAACTCATCATCTTCCCCTAAACCCGCACCCTTATTTCTAGTGTCGTTTGGTAGGACTGCTTTTCACCCACCCGGTCGAAACCCAGCAAATCTCTTGGAACCCTTTCTCTCGTTGCCGCTCCCACCCTGCAGATGGAGTCAAACACAGTCTTCTGATGTCGCCTGCTGGGTATTTATCTACTTCCTCCCTTCTGCGGCTAGAGAAGAAGTTACAGGAAACAGACCAAGAAAAAAATCTTGGAGAGGGTCTTAATAGCAGTTTTTTGTTTTTCTCTGAAATACACGAATCGAAATGTGCATTTTCAACTTAAAGAAAAAACACTGATACGGGGCGCCTGGGTGGCTCCGTCGGTTGAGCGTCCGACTTCGGCTCAGGTCACAATCTCACGGTTAGCGGGTTCGAGCCCCGCGTCCGGCTCTGTGCCGACAGCTCGGAGCCTGGAGCCTCCCTTGGATTCTGTGTCTCCCTCTCTTTCTCTGCCCCTCCCCCGCTCATGCTTTGTCTCACTGTTTCTCAAAAATAAATAAATGTAAAAAAAATTTTTAAAAAAACACTAATATGAATATTATAATAGAGGAGAGATTCAACAGGTACACTTTTTTCACATATGCTTTGTTGATTTTTTTTATTTCTTTATTGATATTAATGAAGTCACTTGAAAAGAATGTAAAATTTAGCTACATTGAGAACAATTTTAAATATTCCATTTACCACATAAAATAAATATCAAAAATTACACATATGATAACTAGCAAAAAATAGTATACCTTTGAAATAAGAAAATAACTTATCCACCATTCATTGCTATAAAGAAAAGTACGAGTTATCGTGCTTTTTTTTGCAAGTTCCAAAAAGGTTTTATTACCTCCAGAGAGGAGACGTTCAGTCCTTGGCTGCCGCTTCCCTCATGTCTCCTCTCGGCACAGACGTGTGTCCCCACCCTGTTCGTGGTGAACTTGAGGACGCACTTGTCCTCGGAGACCTTGAGCAGCCCCATGGCACACCGCTCGATGGACAAAGCTGCACACCTCTCACATCACGTCCTGCGCGAGCCTGGTGTGCTTGCTGAGGCGCCCGTGGCCGCGGCTGTGCCTCAACTTGCTCCCGTCCTTAGTCACCTTGTGGCCCTCGTTGAGGCCCAAGGCCAAAGGGCAGCGCACAGCCACGGCTGCTACTCCTCAGGGACTCCCGCAGCGTGCGGCTCGTATGCGTTCTTGTAAACTGAGCAGAATTCTGGGGGCGCCTGGGTGGCTCAGTCGGTAAGCATCCGACTTCAGCTCGGGTCATGATCTCGCAGCTTGTGGGTTCAAGCCCCGTGTCGGCCTCTGTGCTGACATCTCGGAGCCTGGAGCCTGGTTTGGATTCTGACTCCCTCTCTCTGCGCCTCCCCCGCTCGCACTTTGTCTCTCTCTCTCTCTCTCTCTCTCTCTCTCTCCTTCAAAAATAAATATAGGGGCACCTGGGTGGCTCAGTTGGATAAGCGTCCGACTTCGGCTCGGGTCATGATCTCGCAGCTTGTGGGTTCGAGCCCTGCGTCGGGCTCTGTGCTGACAGCTCAGAGCCTGGAGCCTGCTTCGGATTCTGGGTCTCCCTCTCTCTCTCTCAAGGGTAAATAAACATTTAAATAAATAAGTAAATATTAATTTTTTTTTATTTTAAACTGAGCAGAATTCTCGATATAATACAGTCCTTAAAGATGTACTGAATATAAATTAAATACATTGTAAGGTATATAAACATGTTCTTATGATAGATGTATCAATCTCGCTTTGGGAAACAGAGTTCTCAAAATTGCATTCAGTAGCAAGTCATTTTTTAGAATGGTTCCAAATTTAAAATATTTTTAGAGAAGCATAGTCATTAACAGAATTTAATCCTCTCTTCTTGTGGCCCTTCCTTAAGGATTCATTAACAAATTTTTAAATATAGTTATTTAAAATACTTTCCTATTTGGCATGTACTTTTAAAACATTGCCATTTACTTTACAGTTAAATGTAAGAGATATGTATTGTTTTTCCTGTATTCCAAAGTGTCAGTTTCCTTTAAAAGCGTTTTCAGAGGGCAGATACTGAGAATGCTATTGTAGAATTATATTTTTTTTTAATTTTAATGGTAGAACTATATTGTTTATGATGTACTTGAGAGTGTAGGTGCTGTTTTATACTGTCTCAACTCTGTTTATTCAAGCTTTTCATTCAAGTCAGCATGTCAAAGAAAGACACTGGAATTTTCTTTCTCACAAAGTCCCCATTTAGAGGACGTGTACCTGTGTGGAAAGAAGAGAAGAGTGAGGCCTCCTCTTGGCACTAAGCCCACGTCAGTCTAGCATTTGGGCCATTTTTTCACATTACCATAGTCCTTTGAAAATTGGAGGGGGGAAAAAAGCCACTCTCCACTTTACTGAGGCTGCCAAGGGATGAAATACTTTGATCCTTCAACTGACACGAGAGCACTTCTCTCGGGTACAAGATATGACAAAACACATTGCTTTCTCTCTCCATATAAACGCTGAACGTTTTTAAGGAAAAATATCTGAAAACTCACTGTGGGCTTTTTTATTAAAAAGAAGTACACTGGCTCCAAAATAAAAACAACCAAAAAGTTGGTAATGCACAAAAATATAAGTCATTAAAAATATTATTTTAATATTATCATTTAAATTTAAAATATATGCCTGAAGTTATTTGTAGCTAAACCATTGAATTACCTGGATAGAAAGTCCTTACCTGCCTTGCTCTGAACTTGGGCCCCAAGTCTGTGCGCCATCTGATTGGGAGCCGTTAGGATCACTGCCATCACCCTCTGCGGGAGTTCATTCCTGTGTCTAGGCTACCATAGGCCTTAGTTCCCATTGCTTCTTCCACACGGATGTTATTTCGGACCATCAGTGACTTTTTAATTTTCATATTTAGTTTTCATATTCAGCCTTATCTGTCATCCCACCCCACTTAATTAAATTTTCATCCATCCTTTGAAGACCATTTTTAGAATTACTTCCTCTGTGACATCTCTGATCACCTCTGACATCTCTGCAAATGATTTCACATACTTCCAAAGTCGGTAACTTTTACTATCACGGTCTCTTAGTAGTATATAGCATTTTTATAAACATTTTTATTCCGGCCTCCTTGATGGAAGTATACAGTACCATCTATTACGAATTCTTGCCAAAAATCCAACTTGAATCTCAGCACACTTCCGGATCCAAGGACTAGTGTGTAGAAAATACAGAAGTTAGAGGAACATTTGAAATGACACCAAGAAGATGCAGTCAGCAAAATTCTAGACGCTAAGAAACTTTACAGGACTGACGACCAGGCATCTTCAACAACTAAGTTGAAAGAGAGGGGGGAAAGACACGGGAGAATCTATAGATTTTTTTTAAAGAGATTTACAGCACAGGGAACAAAAGAAAAATGTTAAGCTTTTGTGAATCAAAGTACACAGGAAAGAGAGTGAAAAGACAACCCACAGAATGGGAGAAAATATTTGCAAATCATATATAGGGGTTAAAATCCAGTATACATAAAGAACTCCTGTAACTCAACGACAACAAAAAACCAAACAACCCAATTGAAAGGGAAAGACTGGAATAGACATTTCTTTGAAGAAGATACGTGATTGACTAATTCCCACATGAAAAGATGCTCCACATCACCAACCATTAGGGAAATGCACATCAAAACCGTAATGAGACAGCACATCATAAATACCATTATTATCAAGAAAAAAATTAACAAGTGCTGGCAAGGATGTGGAGAAATGATAACCTCTCTGCACTGTTGGTGGGAATGGAAAATGGTGCCACCACTTTTGAAAAAAGCATGGGTGTTCCTCAAATTAAACATAGAGAATGACCATATGATCCAACAGTTCTCCTCTGGGTACATACCCAAAAGAATTAAAAGCAGAGATTCAAACAGATATTTTTACACCAATGTTTGTAGCAGCATTAATCACAATAGCCAAAGAGTGGAAACAACCCAGATGTCCATCAACGGATGGATAAACAAAATGTGGCCTATGCATATACTGGAGTATTATTCAACCTTAAACAGGAGTGGAATTCTGACACGTGCTACCATGTGGATGAACCTTGAAGACATGATGCTAAGTGAAGTGAGCCAGGCACAAAAGGACAAATATTGTATGGTTCCATCTGTATGAGGTCCCTAGAGTAGGCGAATTCATAGAGACGGCAAATAGGGTAGAGATTATAGGGGCTGGAGGCAGAATGAATGGAGTTAGTGTTTCATGGGTATGGGGTTTCAGTTTGTGGTGATAAAAAAAGTTTTGATAATCATTGCAAAACAGTGTGAATTTACTTAATGCCACTACCCTGTACATTTTTTTTTTAATTTTTTTTTTAACGTTTATTTATTTTTGGGACAGAGAGAGACAGAGCATGAACGGGGGAGGGGCAGAGAGAGGGAGACACAGAATCGGAAACAGGCTCCAGGCTTTGAGCCATCAGCCCAGAGCCCGACACGGGGCTCGAACTCACGGACTGCGAGATCGTGACCTGGCTGAAATCGGACGCTTAACCGACTGCGCCACCCAGGCGCCCCTACCCTGTACATTTAAAAATGGCTAAAATGGCAAATTCTGTTATGGGTATTTTGCCACAAGAACAACAAAAAAAAAGTGACCTGAGTCCTGTTGACCAAGTACAATGCAAGGACCTTCCTTGAATCCTGATTTGAGAACACTTGAAAAATTATTTTCCTGATACAGGGACGTTTGTAAAAGTGGTATGAATCTGATGATATTGAGGGATTATTGGTAATTATTTGGAGGGAGGGAGCCGTGCTTCTAGAGATACAGCTTGGATTTTCTACTATGAGATAATATATGAGATTTGTTTCAAAATAACCCAGTGGGAAGTGGGAGAAAGGAATGGAAAGAGGTATAGATAAACCAAGATCTGTCATTAATTACTAATGATTACATTATTACATAATGATTAATTATTATTACATAATAATTACATTATTAATGTCTGATAATTACTGAAGCTGATATATGTGTAATACAGTTATTCATTATATTCTCTCTACTTTTGTGTGTGATTGAAGTTTTCCATGATAAAGTTTTTTTTAATTGTGTATCTCGCTATTGTATCAAACTTATGATCCGGAAGGAAAATTTTTTTGGCTTATCAGGAGGCCATGATTTACGAGATACCTTTTCTGTATCTATTGCTCTTCTTTTCATTGCAGGCACATAAAACCAGACACTATCTATTTGAGCAAGAAAGGACAGACGTGGAGCTAGTGGCCAGACACAGAGCTGGCTTCAAGTTCAACTTAATCCAGGGCTCAGACATCACCAGTATCCATCTTTCATAGCTGCCAGTTAGGATTGGCTGCATTCTCAGGCCCTAAACACCGGCTGTCTGGCAGTTCCAGGCCCTCTTGCCACTGCCTCACATTCCTAAGTGAAACATTCTCACATCATCAAAGCCCAGGAGGGCTGGCGGAGGGAAAAAAAATGAAGTGAAGGATTCAGCGTTCTCATCAGAAATGCCACTCTGAATGACCCAGCCTGGGTCAAGGCCCATCGCGAGTCCCTGCAGCCAGACATGTGCAGCCTGCTCCTTAGCTTGGCTCAGCTTCTTGCCCATCTCTGCGCCGATTCTGTGAGAGGACAGTGATTGGCTGAGCCAGTCGGCATCCACCTTGAGGGGTGAGAATGGGTAGTCCTACGCCTGGCCTGCGTGTTGAGAATGGAGAAGGAACGGTTTCCCGAAGGAAGATCAAGTTACTGCTGCAAAGATTTAACTTTCTCATTTTAAATAATATAGTTTGGCCTTTGGTATACCAAGATCTCCGTTACTCTCCTGAATTTTCAAATTTGCTTCACTTGAGATACTGTGAATGGTGAAATTTGAGCGCGAATCGCATGAAGTGCCATGCAAATCAAACCTGTAGTGGATGCCTATTATTTGCTAGCCAACATCCATCCCTCCTTTTACTGGTAATCGTAACCTGTGAAAACACACAGTATCTTTTTTTAAGTATTAGTACTGTACTTAACTCTCTACTGTAGAAGTTTTCCACCGTATCAAAGAGACGTAAATTAAAGTAAAAATGAGTGTGTTTTTAATTCAGTGAAGTTTCCATATAGTACCTATATGTGATTACTTCTAAACCATCTAAAACTTATTTCCTGATGTTTTTATTTTCTCTCTTTCAGGACTGATATCATATACCGAGTATCTTTTCTTGCTTACCATCCTCACTAGTAAGTATCCCACAGTTTGTCTCTGTGATCACGTGGAATTCTCTGTTCTTGCCAAACAGTGTTTTGGAAGTTTGGCATTTATGTCTTTTTTCATTGCTATCTTAGTTTCCGTGTCAACAAAACGATACTGTTGGGTTAGATTATCCCTTCTACCTCCCTTGTACTATGGCTCCCCATAACTTTGTCTCCTTAAAAGACTTGTTGAACAGAAGAATGAGACTTAACCTTCGCATATTTAAAACCCCTCATTAGATACTCTTCAAACTTCCTGATCAGTACTCTTCAGACTGGTCATGAAAACCGAGGAATGAGTGAGAAACTTTCACAACTTGGAGCAGAGTAAGGAGACATAACAACTAAATGCAACATGATTTCTTTCAATTTTTTTTTAATGTTTATTTATTTTTGAGAGAGAGAGAGAGAACAGGGGAGGGGCAGAGAGAGAGAGAGGAAGAAACAGAATCTGAAGCAGGCTCCAAGCTCCTAGCTGTCAGCACAGAGCCTGATGCGGGGCTCAAACTCACAAGCCGTGAGATCATGACCTGAGCCGAAGTCAGACGCTTAACCGACTGAGCCACCCACGTGCCCCCAACGTGACTTCTTATATATGATCCTAAAATAGAAAAATAGCATTGATGGAAAAACATGAAATCCAAATAAAGTCTGTAGTTCAGTTGAAAATACTACTACCAGTGTTAATTCCTTAGTTTTGACAACGATACTGTGGTTATATAAGATGTTAAAAATAGAGGAAGCTGGGTGAAGAGTATGAGAACTCACTATGCTATCTTTACAACATTTCTTAGGGCTAAAATCATTTAAAAATAAAGTTTGTTTTTTTTCCTATTTATTTTTGAGAGAGAGAGAGAGAGCAAGCAGGGGAGGGGCAGAGAGAGAGGCAGACACAGAATCCGAAGCCAGTTCCAGGCCCTGAGCTGTCAGCACAGAGCCTGACGGGGGGCTCGAACCCACCAACAATGAGATCATCACTTGAGCTGAAGTCAGAGACTTAGCCAGCTGAGCCACCCAGGCGCCCCTCGAAATAAAAACCTTTTAAAAACCCTACTCTGAGAGGGGCGACGGTTGGTTAAGCGTCTGAGTCTTGATACTGGCTCTGGTCGAGGTCTGGCAGTCATGAGATCGAGCCTCGCGTCGGGCTCCACACGGAGCATGGAGCCTGCTTGGGATTCTTTCTGTCACTCTGTCTCTGCCCCTCCCCTGCTCACTCTCTCTCGCCCTCTCGCTCTCAAAATAAATAAATAAACCTAAAAAACAAAAACCCTACTCCGAGGAAAGGAAATCAAGAGTAATAATCTGTACGAAAATAGCCGAGCTATCATGAGAATAGAGGAAACCCCTGGTAGGGTTAGAGAAATAAATTAAGTTCTCAAATGGATTTTGCCTTGAGAAGCAGAGCGTTTAGCAGCAGAACATCACGTCTTCGGAAATAGATCAGCCTCTGAAAATTGTTATAAGAAGAGGTCGTTTTTTCTCTGTTGAGGCACTTGCATAATCGTTTCCGGAAGCTTTTTTTTTTTTTTCAAATTCGAAGACCTAGGGATCAGCAAATATAATTTGCATTTCACCAACATTTAAATAACTGTTCGCTTTTCACTTAATTACAGAACCCCATACTGGGTTTCATGTTGCTTTTAAAATGCTGGATGCAGATGGTAATGAGATGGTTGAGAAAAAGGAATTTTTTAAGGTAAGTAAATGCTACTTATTTTTGGCTTATCATAAAACACTTGGGTGTTTGTGTGATTTTACATTTCCATAAAAATAGAAATTATATCCACTGCTTACCTATGAAATGTCAAGAAATCCTTTGTACATTTGGAAGTGTTACATTTCCGTAGTGCAGCCTTGAGGGAAACTGTTGAGGAACAGAGTATAGGGTGCCTGTGGGAGAAATGGACTTAAGCATCTACGTTTTTCAGGGTTTTGTTTTATGATAATGATAGCGATAATATATATAATGTATATAACGAGAATAGAAATGATAGAAAAATGAAAAAGCTACAGTAGGTATAAATGGGTGCAGGTTTTCCAGGAATTTGCTAAGACTAATATTTGAAAAGCTGGAAATATGTTTAAGTGAAAGTATGTTTCCAAGACAACTCTAGGACATGTGACCAGTAAATTTTACTTCATTCCAAGAATGTTGATGGTAGTATTAAAAAATACCTCACTGTGCATAAACTGTTGAGTATGTGACAGAGTTAAATGTTATTTTTTTTAAACTTTTTTAACGTTTATTTATTATTGAGAGAAGGAGAGAGACAGAGCATGAACATGGGAGGGGCAGAGAGAGGGGGAGACACAGAGTCAGAAGCAGGCTCCAGGCTCTGAGCTGTCAGCACAGAGCCCGACACGGGCCTCAAACCCACGAACCGTGAGATCGTGACCTGAGCCGAAGTCGGAACCTTTACCTACTGAGCCACCCAGGCGCCCCGAGTTAAATGTTTTTTACCTATTAGAGTGTTTTGTGGAGAAAAAAACACAACATAGTAAATAGATAACACAGTGCTTTGTACATACTGACTTCTTTGAACTATGATTGGTAATGCATACATACATAAATGACCATGACTTTTTTTTTAAAAAAGCCCTTAAGACCTGAAGCAAATGGACTCTTTTACATGTAGGAATGTAAAAGAAACACACATTTTGGAAAACAAAATTGGCAGTTTCTTAAGTCTACTTGGCAATTCTACTCCCATGTATTTAGTCAAAGGAAGAAAACGTGTTCACCCAAAGACCTGTGTATGAATGTTCGTAACAGCTTTATTCATAATAGCCCCAAACTGGAAACAGAACCTACGTGTTCGTCAAGTGACTAGATAAACAAATTGTATTCATACAATAAAATACTACTCAGCGGTATAAAGGAAAAGTTACTGATAAACACAACAACATGGATGAATCAAGGTGAAACAGACAGTATACAGAGCGGGCGATTCCTCGGATACAAAACTCTAGAAAAGGAGCATATCTACACTAACAGAAAGCGGATCACTGGCAGCCTGGGGCTGAGAGGGAGTGAGGAGTTGACTGCAGTTTCCATGAGGGAGCCTCCTGAAGTGCTAGAAATATTTCAGATCTTGGAGAGGGTGGTAGTGACATGGGCATGTAAATGTGTCAAAACCCATCGAACTGTATGTGTTTTATTATCATACAAACTATACGTCAGTAACCCCTTTGACAAGGTTCCGTACCACAGGCTTTGCAAATTTAATTACTAAGATATTTGGTTCTCTGTATAAGAAACTGTCTCAAAGACTAGAAGCGAAGGACATAGCAAAAGTTCTAATCAGAGAATAAACATAAAACAGAAAATAGGCTCATAAGTATTTAACATATGTGGAAATCTGGAAGAGGATATAAAGAGTGCATGAATGTTAGCATACGGGGGAGACTAAGGTCAGCGACATGAACATCTGTGTGAATAAACAGGTGAAATTCTCAGTGTTGGAAAGTGTAGCACAACCCATCTTACCCAGTGTGGCCGCCATCGGTAATTGTTCCACTGCCTTAAAAAGTCTGTCCGAGTGGGGAATCATTTTGAAAGATAAAGATACTTACATAACAGACTTTTCAGTTAACTTAAGTAAATACACATCCTTTTTTTTTTTTTTTTAACATTTTTCTTTATTTCTTTTTGTATCCATTTTGGAACCAAGGCCTTTTCTTTAGAGTGGAGCCACTGAGTGGATTCTTGCTACACGGTCTCATCATTTATCATCTGCAGTTTCCACTTTGTTTTCTTTAAAGGGCAGAAAAAATGTGAAGACAGGTATGAAGCACTCAATGTAGAATCCTTCAAGATTTGGTGATTTTCCCCACTCTTTACAGACATACCCTAGCTAATCAGAAGCAACTTTTTTTTAGTAGTGTCCCTTCATAGCACAGCTCTGAAGTATTCCTCCCACTTTTTTATTGCAGCAACTCTTCAGACTCCTTTTTCATTGATGCAGGCATTTGCATTATTGCGAGTGACTTCACGCACACCCCTTGGTGTATGTAGTCAAGGCCCATGAACTCAATGAAACAAGCTAGCCACCAGGACAGGAATCGATGCAGCCTATCCCCTCGTGGCTTCCTTGACATGGCGTTTTCTGAGGGGCCTGGCAGCTCCCGGTGACAGTGGCCCACTCATTTCAGGGTGTTGCCAAACATAAGACACTCAATGTTACGCTTTTATATTTGGAGTTTATATCGCTTTCAAAAACAAAAAGAAAACTCACATAAACTGTCTTCTGTGCTTGGGGCATCCATTTCAGGCTCTTCTGGTTTCTTTCACCAAATTCAGTTGTCTTTGAAGCTACATTCTCACCTCAGGCAAAAAAAGGAGACCAATGTCCTAGTGTCCCCAGGTAGTTAGCTTCTACCTTCAGCTTTCTGGTGTTTCCAGAAAACCACGTTACTTCACAGAAATATTGAATTAAATAATCACGGTAACAAGTGCAATGAGCGTAATTGGTTTGGAAACACACAAAATTGGAGCAGACACTGAGCTCAGCTGCTGAGAGCAGGAATATGCAAGCAAGCTTGAGACTGGCCAGGAGCTCACTGGGAATATCTATCCCGGAGTTCTGCGGGGGCAGTAGGGAGCCTTGATTAATCTGCATTGGTTAAGTGTTTGGTTTTTTGGTTGGTTGGTTGGTTGGTTGGTTGGGTTTTTTTTTTTTTTTTTTTTGCTACATTTTATTTGAGGAAACAGAACCCAGTATACAACTATAGGAATTAAATTCTGGAATATCTAGAAAGGAATGGGCTCAGCATAACTACCCTCAATACCCTCAATATTTCAGACCAGTATGTTGGTATATAGTTCTTGAAGGTGTGCTAAAACACACAGAAAATACACCCTCACACTAGAACAGATACCTTTGGATTGTTGTGTGGTTAGGTGTGCTTTACAAAACACACAGAAAAGTTTCAAAACAGGAACGACTGAAATAATGGGAGGTAAGACGCTTCTTCATGAGGACCTATCTTAAAAGTAGGTGTGCGTCATGGAAAGACGAAATGTATGATCTTCTATGTAGAATCCAACAAAAACTCAGACTCCTAGAAAGAGATCAGATTTGTGGTTACCAGAGGCGAGGTTGGGAATTGAAGGAAGGTGGTCAAAAGGTACAAACTTGGAGCTAGAAGATGAGTCAGTGCTGGGGGCGTAACGTGCATCACGACAGCCATAGGGTTTACATAGGAAAGTGGTTAAGAGAGTGAATCCTAAGAGCTACCATAACAAGGAGAAGAGATTTTTTTTTTTTTTGCATGTGTATGAGATGATGGATGTTAACTTACTGCAGTACTCATTTCAGAACTTCTCTAAGTCAAATCATTGTACACAGGGAGGTATGTCGATTATATCTCAGTACAACTGGAAAAAGATAAGACTCATGGAGGTCTCCTTCTCTGTCTGTACCCCCCCTCCCCTGCTGGTGCTCTGTCTCTCTCTCTCTCTCTCTCTCTCTCTCAAAAATAAATAATAAAAAAAAAAACTTTTTTTAATTAAAAAAGGCATTGCTAGTTTCCTATCACTGGTGTCAGTGAGATAGATCTTTATGTCAGTTCTAGTCATCTAGTTTTTCTTCCAATCTCCATGTACCGGGAAGACAGGCAACAAAGCTTGTTAAAATTAGATACAAAATAGAGACTCTATTACTTGCACTCTCCAGTAAAGTAGCCCGCAGCCATAAGTAGCTTTTGGGCCCTTGAAATTTGGCTTGTGGCCAAAAAAAACTTAAGTTTTTAAATTTTAATTAATGTAAAATCTAAATTTAAAACCTGATATTCCCTTTAGGTATTCAGAAATTTTTACATGTGTTTGAAGCTACCTGGGTATAGGCAACCCCTTTTAAATTGTAAATCTTACGAAATCTGAACGCAGATCAAGTATTTCCAATGAAATGTAAATCTGAATTGATTGTTCTGTAAATGTAAAATCCACAGTGGATTTTGAAGAAAAGAGAAAGGAACCTAAAACATCTGAATTTTTGTATTAAATACATGATGAAGTGTGATGGGATATTAATTCATTTTCATGTGTCTTTTTTTGTTGTTTTTATTTTTTTGAATGTGGCTACTCAAAAATTTTAAATTACTTATGTAACTCCTTTATATTTCGATTGGACAGCACTGCTTTAGAATATACAAGACTATAAATTCTGAGAAAGTTTCGTACATATTTTATCATATGCCCTTAAAACAATTGTTTCAAATGCTGAAAAAGATTTTTCTTGCGCGTGGGTTTGCATCTTACATAAGAAAGCTGGAGGATTCCAGAGGATTGAAGTTGCCTAAGTATACTTCCAGATAAGTGAAGTTTCACTTACTGTTCAGAAAAACAGGTAGTAATCTTCCAGAATTCAACTTCTTAAAGTGGCAGAAGTTAAAAGTAACAAAAGTTATGGAGAAAACTATACTATGTAACTGCTTAAAGAACACTGGGAATGTTTCACATATTCAAAACATGTGGTTTGAAAAAGATAGAAATTGTGTCATTCTAACATCATTGTAAGCAAGTGTTAGCAAATTTGCTTGTTACCCACGAATCAGTATGGATAAAGTTTATCATTATAGAGCAACTGGATTATGAAGGCAGCATGGAATTCTACAGAGAAGTTGAGGGTAGTTTAAATGGACAAAATGGGGGAAAAATAATAAAATAAAATAAAATAAAATAAAATAAAATAAAATAAAATAAAATAAAATAAAATAAGGATTTCTAGGTATCATGGCTCCTACTCAGGACCTCAGATGAAAAATTACTCACAAAGCAAGCAGGAAAGGAAATACTAGGTAGTCATCATAAATTTATCTTTAAATTCAATTTCATTCAGCATAGGAAAACAGAAATAACCATATTGCTCTATTTAGCACCAACAGTCATTAAATGACCGTCATTACCGGTCCCTTGGGGAAAGAAACTTTATAAAGTACAGACCGCTGTAAAAGCATTGTTGCTGTCCCTGTGTGGCCGACATGTGAAGAGACACCTCAGAGGCAGAGTGCCCAATGTGAACTGTACTTCACCACCGGGAGAAAGCAGCGGACAGCTGTCAGAGATAATTGTGCTTCAGTTTTCAAAAATTATCTCTGTCCACAGTGTGAAAGCTGAACTAGAAGAGAAGAGATTGGAGATAGGTGGCTTGTTACACTATTACAGTAGTTCAGTTTACAACTGCGAATGCAAAGTGGGAAATACGGTCAAGACGTGCTGTGGAATAGGCTCTGAGGAACCTGGTTTCCAGCTGGATTGAAGAGGCGAGGGGAGAGGAGACATGAGTGGTCACTCCTTTTTCCAGCCCGCCTAACTAGGAATTATGGTGGCACTAACTGATCTAAGAGGACAGAAGACTAGCTCTTACTGAGGATTGGTTATGTTCAACATACATGTTGCATTGTTGCATCTTTGCAGCAACCTACAAGGTAAGTAGTAGTATCCCCATTTTAAATATAAAATCGATATACAGTCAATATAGCAGCCATGATTTGATTCCAAGTCAGTCCATCCAGTTCTACAGCCCTGCTCTTTCCTTAATGTTAGCCGGCCTCATTTGAAGGAGAATGCAGAGGAGGACTGGGTTGAAAAAGATCTTAACTCTGAGCTTGGAAATGTTGACCTTTATAAACTATTGGGACATCTCTGTAGAGATAGATATGAGTAGCAAGCAACTGTCTGGAGATAAGAATGTAGCCGGGATTAGGAAGCATCCTGATACAGGTGATAATTAAGTCATGAGAGTATGTGACCTAAAGGGGAGAATGTAGAGTGAAGAAGGATAAGATCAGAGTTTTGGAAAACAGTTGCATTTAAGAGGTTAAGCTGAAACTGAGAGGCCAAGAAGAAATTGAGAAGGAGCAGAGTACAAGAGAAGTAAGAAACAGCCCAGAAAGTGCAGGATAATGGAATCCAGGGAAGAAACGAGCAACAATGAAGTAATGTTTAACATCAAACTTTTTAAAAGTGGTCAAGTTGGATAGCGACAGAGTAGAGGACTCCTTAAATTTTGTAGGCCTTTGGGAGCCACTACAGAAGCAGTTTGAAAATAGTGGTAGGGACCAATGCCATAGAGCAAAAGACTAACGAGGAGTGGATAGGAAATGCAAAATCGATTGGAGGAGTTAAGATGGCACAGTAGCACGGGGACCCTGGGCTTCCTTCAAACACCGCTAAATCAACATCAAGTCATTTTGAGCACAGGAAATCAGTGTGAGAATTAAGAGAACAATCTGCATAATTTGAGGGAGAGAACCTGGCAGGCTTATTTTAACAAAGAAATCAAAGCACACCTAGTTGAAAGTCCAAACACTGCCCACTGCAAGCAAGGAGGAGCTCTGCAGAGGACTGACCTCGGGGAAGGAGCAGCCAAATCACAGTAGCAAAGTGTAGACCACGTACACCATGAATACTTTCTGAAGCACCAGGCCCTGGACAGTGTATGACCCCTTCTTAAGATAGCAAGACTCTCAGGAGCAGGAAGCATAACAAGCTTTCGTAACACACAAAGACAGAAACCTAGAGAAAATGACAAGGTGGAGGAACCCCCCACCCCACAAAGAAAGATCAAGAAGAAACCACAGCCAGGGATTGGCTCAAAACAGATATAAGCAATACATCTGAACAAGAATTCAGAACAGTAGGCTTGAAAAAAGCCTAGAAGACACCAGAGAAACCCTTGCTGCAGAGATAAAAGACCTAAAAACTAGTCAGGCCAAAATAAAAAATGCTATAACTGAGTTCCAAAACCAACAGGATGGAATCACAATGAAGGCGGAAGAAGCAAAGGAACAACTGGGTGACATAGAAGATAAAAGTATGGAAAATAATGAAGCTGAAAAGAAGAGGGGAAGAAAAGTATTAGATCGTGAATATATACCTAGGGAACTCAGCAGTTCCACGAAGTGCAATAATATTCATACCTTAGCAGTCCCAGAAGAAGAGCAGGGAGAAAGGGGGAGAGGGTTTATTTGCACAAATTATAACTGAGAACTTCCCTAGTCTGGGGAAGGAAGAGGCATTCAAATCCAAGAGGCACACAGAACTCCCCTGAGAATCAACAAAACAGGTCAATACCAACACCTATCATACTGAAACTTGCAAAATACAAAGATAAAGGCACAAAGATCCTTAATCTACAAGGGTAGACACATTAAGTTTAGCAGACACATAGAAACGTGGCAGGCCAGAAGGGGGTGGAATGATATATACAGCGTGCTGCAGGGAAAAATATGCAGGCAAGAATACTGAATCTAACAAGGCTGTCATTCAGGATAGAAGGAGAGGTAAAGAGTTTCCAGGATAAACAAAAACTAAAAGAGTTTGTGAACACTAAACCAGCGCTATAAGAATTATTAAAGGGGACCCTTTGAGCAGGAAAGAGAGACCAAAAGCAACCACGACCAGAAAGGAACAGAGATGATCTACAGGAACACAACTTTACGGGTAATACAATGGCACTAACTTGATATCTATCAGTAATTACTCTGAATATAAATTGACTAAATACTCCAATCAAAAGACGTAGGGTATCGGAATGGATTTAAGAAACAAGACCCATCAATATGCTGCTTACGATAGATTCATTTTAGACCCAAAGACAGCTTCAGATTGAAAGTGAGGGGATGGAGAACCATTTTTCATGCTAATAGGCATCAAAAGAAAGCTGGAATAGCCATACTTCTATCAGACGAACTAGATTTTAAATGAAAGACTGTAATAAGAGATGAAGAAGGGCATTGTATCCTAATAAAGAGATCTACTCAACAGGAATATCTAACAGTTGTAAATATGTATGCCCCAAACTTGGAAGCAGCCAAATATATGAATCAATTAATAACAAACTTAAGCTCACTGATAATCATATAGTAATAGTAGGGGACTTACAACACCCCACTTATAGCAATGGACAGATCATCTAAGCAGATCATCAAGGAAACAATGGCTTTGAACGACACACTGGACCAGATGGACTTAACAGATACTTTCAGAGCATTTTGTCCTAAAGCAGCAGAATACATATTCTTTTCAACTGCACATGGAACATTCTCCAGACTAGATCACATACTGGGTCACGAATCAGGCCTTAACCAATACAGAAAGATAGAGATCATACCATGCATATTTTCAGACCACAATGCTATGGAACTTGAAGTCAGCCACAAGAAAAAATTTGGAAAGACCACAAATACTTGGAGGTTAGAGAACATCCTACGAAGGAATGAATAGGTTAACCAGGAAATTAAAGAAGAAATAAAAAATACATGGAAGCAAATGAAAATGAAAACACAACATTCTAAAATCTTTGGGATGCAGCAAAGACAGTTATAAGAGGGAGTATGTAGGCCATAGCTCAAGATGCAAGAAAAGTCTCTAACTCACAACCTAACGTTCCATCTAAAGGAGTTGGAAACAGAACACCAAATAAGCCTAAAACCAGCAGAATAATAAAGATTAGAACTAAAATAAATGATGAGCAATTCTATGCCAACAAATTGGGCAATCTGGAAGAAATGGATACATTCCTAGAAACATAAACTACCAAAACTGAAACAAGAAGAAATAGAAAATTTGAACAGACTCATCATGGCCAGCAAAGAAATTGAATCAATAATCAAAAATCTCCCAACAAACAAGAGTCCAGTGCTGGATTGCTTCCCAGAGGAATTCTACCAAATATTTAAAGAAGAAATCCTACCTATACTTCTGAAACTGTTCCAAAAAATAGAAAAGGAAGGAAAACTTCCAAACTCATTCTGCGAGGCCAGTATTACCTTAATTCCAAAACCAGACCAAGACCCCACTAAAAAGAAAGACTACAGACCAATATCCCTGATGAACATGGATGCACAACTCTTCAACAATATACTAGAAAATCAAATCCAACAGTATATTAAAAGAATAATTCACCACAATCAAGTGGGATTTACTCTTGGGGTGCAGGGCTGGGGGTTCAAGATCTGCAAATCAATCGACGTGATATGCCATATTAATAAAAGAAAGGATAAGAACCGTGTGATGTTTTCAATAGACACAGAAAAAACATTTGACAAAATACAGCATCTTTTCTTGATAAAAACCCTCAAGGAAGCAGGGATAGAAGGAAAATACCTCAACATCATAAAGGCCATATATGAAAGGCCCACAGCTAATATCATCCTCAATGGGGAAAAACTAAGAGCTTTCCCCCTGAGATCAGGAACATGACAGGGATGTCCACTCTGCCCACTGTTATTCAACATTGTATTGGAAGTCTTAGCCTCAGCAGTCAGACCACACAAAGGAATAAAAAGCATCCAAATCAGCAAGGAAGAAGTCAAACTTTCAGGCTTTGCAGATGGCATGATACTTTATGTGGAAAACCCAAAATACTCCACCAGAGAAATTGCTAGAACTGATACCTGAATTCAGCAAAGTCACAGGATACAAAATGAACGTACAGAAAACTGTGGCATTTCAATACACCAATAATGAAGCAACAGAAAGATAAATCAAGGAATCAATCCCATTTACAGTTGCACCAAAAACCATTAAGATACCTAGGAATAAACCTAACCAAAGAGGTGAAAGGTCTGTACCCTGAAAACCGTAAAACACCGATGAAAGAAATTGAAGAAGACACAAAGAAGTGGAAAAACATCCCATGCTCATGGATCAGAAGAAAAAATGTTAAACTGTCTATACTACCCAAGGCAATCTACACATTTAGTGCAATCCCTATCAAAATAACACAGCATTTTTCACAGAACTAGAACAAACAGTTCTGAAGTTTGTATGGAACCAGAAAAGACCCCGAGTAGCCAAAGTAATGTTGAAAAAGAAAAGAAAATCAGGAGGCATCAAAATTGCAGACCTCAAGCTATATTATAAAGCTGTAATCATCAAGACAGTATGGTACTTGCACAAAAACAGACAGAGATCAGTGGAACAGGATAAAAAACCCAGAAGTGGACCCACAACTGTATGCAATTAATCTTTGACAAAGAAGGAAAGAATATCCAATGCAAAAAAGACAGTTTCCAACGAATAGTGTGGGGAAAACTGAACAGCGACATGCAGAAGGAACCTGGACCACTTTCTTACACCATACACAAAAATAAACTCAAAATGGATGAAAGACCTAAATGTGAGACAGGAAACCATCAAAATCCTAGAGGAGAACACAGGCAGCAACCTCTTTACCTCAGCTGTAGCAACTTCTTACTAAACATGTTGCTGGAAGCAAGGGAAACAAAAGCAAAAATGAACTGTTAGGACTTCTTCAAGATAAAAAGCTTCTGCACAGGGAAGGAAACAGTCAACAAAGCAAAGGCAACCTGTGTCATGGGAGAAGATATTTGCAAATGACATACCAGATAAAGGGCTAGTATCCACAATCTGTGAAGAGCTTACCAAACTCAACACCCAAAAAATAAATAATCCAGCTAAGAAGGAAATAGGCAGAAGACATGAATAGACATTTCTCCAAAGGAGACACACAAATGGCTAGAAGACACATGAAAAAATGCTTCCACATCACTCATCATCAGGAAAATACAAATCAGAACCACAATGAGATACCACCTCACACCTGTCAAAATGGCTAAAATGAACAAGTCAGGAAACCACAAATGTTGGTGAAGATGCAGAGAAAGGGGAACCTTCTTACACCATTGGTGGGAATGCAAACTGGTGCAGCCACTCTGGAAAACAGTATGGAAATTCCTCAAAAGTTAAAAAGAACTACCCTACAACACAGCAGTTGCACTACAATACAGGAATTGTATTTATACAAAGTATACAATAATACTGATTCGAAGGGGCAAATGTACCCCATTGTTTATAGCAGCACTATCAACAATAGCCAAATTATGGAAACAGCCTGTGTCCATCAACTGATGAATGGAAAAAGAAAACTTGATGTGCATGTGTATATATGTATATGTGTGTATACATGTGAGTAATGTATGTATACACACATATACATACATGCACATACATCAGAATATTACTCAGCCATCAAAAAGAATGAAATGTTGCCATTTGCAATGACGTTGATGGAGCTAGAGTGTATTATACGCTAAGCTAAGTAAGTCAGTCAGAGAAAGACAAACACCATATGATTTCAGCCATATGTGGAATTTAAGAAACTAAACAGATGAATATAGGGGAGGGAAGGAAAAATAAATAAGATAAAAACAGAGAGGTAGGCAAGCTGTAAGAGACTCTTAAATAGAGAACGGAGGGTTGCTGGAGGAGAGGTAGGTGGGGGGATGGGCATTAAGGAGGGTACTGGTTAGGATGAGCACTGGGTGTTATATGGACGTGATGAATCACTGAATTCTACTCCTGCGGCCAATACTACATTATATGTTAACCAACTTGAATTTAAATAAAATCTGGGAAAAAATAATAACTTGTTAAATAAAGATATAGCCACAAAAAAATAAAATCAAATAAACGCTTTATCACTCTTCCTGTCACTAGAATAAATATACAGCCCAGTTTGTTCAAACGTAGACAGTCCAGTGGTTACCCGTACTAACTGCAATTATTTGTAGTGCCCTCCTTCACTCTTACAAGTACCTGGTTTAAATAATAAATTACACGGTTAATATTCAAAAAAAAAAAAAAGGAAATACAGAATCGATGTCCGTAGATAAAAATTATTCTTCTGAGATGCTTGGCATTTAAAGAAGGAAATTAATCTGATACCAGTTTAAGGTAGGAAACCTATCTGTCTGCACAAGTGACACCTGAAATAGTGTCATACAGGGTACCATCACGCTCCGCCTGCCTCAGTCTACCTCAGGTACAAGCAGAGGACATATTTAAGATTATTGCTCAGGTAGAGCCTAATAGTTATGAAAAGGCTGTTCTATATGAAGGTAAAATTCCGTTATGTTAATTAAACTGTCAGCACGTTCACAAACCATAAATCCCTCAGACGCGGATGAACTTTCTGCTTTGATTTTGGGCAGTGGCAAAGCATGGGGAGCCAGACCTCAGAGGTACTGCCTCCACCATCGTACATCCCTAGATGTGTGATGTCGGAACTAATTTTACACAGTGGGCACAACAGAGCCTCTGGTAATATCACTGTCATACTTACAAAGACCAAAGTTCCGATTCATTACAGTAATGTTTGATGAAACCCAAGTCTGAATGACAAAGCCTGCAGATAAAGAAGACACTGAACATGAAACTGAAAAAAGACGATAGAAGGCACGTTGGTTTTCTTCTTTGTCCTCTTCAGGTCTCTTCTCGCAGTGAAACACAGTTTCCTACTCCAAGAGACTAGGCAAGTCTCTTTTACTGCATATACAGCCTTCACTGCTAAGATTGTTGAGCATACCTACTTCAAAAGTTTGGGGGGCACCTACTTCAAAAGTTCTGGGTGGCTCGGTCTGTTAAGCATCCAACTCTTGATTTCGGCTCCGGTCATGATCTCGCAGTTCATGAGTCCGAGCCCTGCATCGGGCTCCGTGCTGACGGTACAGGGCCTGCTCGGGATTCTCTCGTGAGCTCTCCCTCCGCCCCTCCCCGACTTGTGCACACTCGTGCGCTCTCTCTCTCTCTCTCTCTCAAAGTAAATAAACAAACATTTTAAAAATAATAAAATTGGGACGCCTGGGTGACTCAGTTAAGCATCTAACTTCGGCTCACATCATGATCTCATGGTTCATGGGTTCAAGCCCCGCATTGGGCTCTGTGCTGACAGCTCAGAGCCTAGAGTCTGCTTCAGATTCTGTGTCCTCCTCTGTCTCTCTCTGCCCCTTCCCGGCTCTCTCTCAAAACTAAATAAACATTAAAAAAATTTTTTTAAATAAGAAAAGTTTTTGGATACTTTTTCTTAACATAACCTAACATGCTGAATTTATGCAACACTTTCTAAATGCTACAATTTTTGCCTTAAATATTTGGAAAATTCTTAGATGATTAACTTATGAATTAAGAAAAGAGCATGTTACAGTATGTCACTGATTTTTTTTTTTAAGTGTAAGGTTATAAAGGTCAAACTTCTAAGCCTATACAAGGTTCTTTATGCTTATCACAGAAATAAAGCAGTAAACTTGATAACTCATGGAGCATAATATAGTCATTTAAAATAACTGCATAAAAGGGTGCCTGGCTCAGTTGGTTGAGCATCTGACTTCAGCTCAGGTCATGACCTTGTAGTTTGTGAGTTCAAGCCCCACATTGGGCTCTGTGCTGACAGCTCAAGCCTGGAGCCTGCTTCGGATTCTGTGTCTCCCTTTCCCTCTGCCCCTCCTCTGCTCACACTCTGTCTTTCTCTCTCTCTCTGAAAAATAAATAAACATTTCAGGGTGCCTTGGTGGCTTAGTCGGTTAAGCCTCAGACTTTTGCTCAGGTCATCGCCTCGCAGTTCATGGGTTTGAGCCCTGCATCGGGCTCTGTGCTGACAGCTCGGAGCCTGAAGCCTGCTTTGGATTCTGTGTCTCCCTTTCCCTCTGCCCCTCCTCTGCTCACACTCTGTCTTTCTCTCTCTCTCTGAAAAATAAATAAACATTTCAGGGTGCCTTGGTGGCTTAGTCGGTTAAGCCTCAGACTTTTGCTCAGGTCATCGCCTCGCAGTTCATGGGTTTGAGCCCTGCATCGGGCTCTGTGCTGACAGCTCGGAGCCTGAAGCCTGCTTTGGATTCTGTGTCTCCCTTTCCCTCTGCCCCTCCTCTGCTCACACTCTGTCTTTCTCTCTCTCTCTCTGAAAAATAAATAAACATTTCAGGGTGCCTTGGTGGCTTAGTCGGTTAAGCCTCAGACTTTTGCTCAGGTCATCGCCTCGCAGTTCATGGGTTTGAGCCCTGCATCGGGCTCTGTGCTGACAGCTCGGAGCCTGAAGCCTGCTTTGGATTCTGTGTCTCCTCCTCTGTCTGACCCTCCCCTGCTCATGCTCTATCTCTCTGTCTCTCAAAAATAAATAAACATTACAAAAAAATTTTTTTGATAAATAAATTAAATACCTGCATAAAGAAAATTGGGGGTATAGGAAAACCCAAACTTACTTCCTCCCATGGACACCCCAAGTCTGTGGCTGCATATGGATCACTTCCCTCTGAAAAAGACCTGAAACGAGTTGAACAGCTTCCCCACACTGAAAGATAACAAGGCCACATGAAAACGGATAGGAGAGGAGGAGTGTGTCCCTGAGGGGGTTCGAGCCCCACATCAGGCACCCCAACGCTTGGAAGCTACACTGAAGAGGTGAGCTCCCAAAACATTGAAAACCAAGGGGACGTGCATTCAAGAGATCCACAGGGCTGTAGAAAACTGAGACTCCACTCTTAAAGAACTCGTGCACAGACTCACTCACCCCAGGATTCAGCACAAAAGCAGTAGGTTGCAAAGTGCTGAGGCCGTTGATGGAGGACACTCACTGGCCAGTCTTCAAAGCACTGGCTGGAGGAGCAGATGTAGGTGGAGGGGCTCACAAGCACGAGACTTCGGTCTCATTTTAACTCGCTTCTGCTGTCTGCCCCACTCGTGCACTCTCCCGTGGCCCAGCCCTTCTAAACGTGGCAGTGGGCTTGTCCTGTTATGCCAAATTGACAGGTGTGTGCAGTCCACATAAGGGATGCCCCTTAAATGCCTGGCTCTGGTGGCCACAGAGGATTGAATTTTGGGGGCCCACATGACTAAAACAATTGAAGAGACAGTTCTTGACAGGCCACCACTCCCAGGGCACTGTGCAAACAGCTGACTGAAACACATCCCCTGTCTTCCTGTGACCACTCCATCAAGATGAGATACAGCTGTTTTGCCTCATACATAGAAACAAATACAGAGTCAAACAAAATGGGGAAAAAACAAAAACAGAGGAATGTGTTCCAGATAAAAGAGCAAGATAACTCCAGAAGAACACCTTAACAAAATGGAGATAAGTAATTCACCTGATAAAATGTTCTAAGTAATGGTCATAAATATGCTTGCCTATCTTGTGAGAAGAATGGATGAGTGCAGCGTGAACTTCAACAAAGAGACAGAAGATACAAGAAAGTACCAGACAGAAGTCACAGAGCTAAAGAACACAATAACTGAACTGAAAAATACCCTAACGGGGCTCAAAGCAGACAAGATGAAGAAAGGATAGGTGACCTAGAAGACAGGAGAGTGGAACTCACCCACACAAAGCAACAAAAAGGAAAAAATAAAATAAAATAATGTTAAAAAGGGAAAATAGTTTAAGGGACCTATAGGACAACAAGCAGAAAAACATTCACATTTAGGAGTCCCAAAAACAAGAGAGAAAGGGATGTAAAATTTTATTTGAAAAAAATGACTGAAAACTTCCCTAACCTGGGGGAGGAAACAAACTTCCAGTTCCGGGAAGCACAGAGAATTCCAAATGAGATGAACCCAGTGGTATCCATAAGACCGATTATCTCTGAAATGTCAAAATTTGAAGATACAGGGAGACTCTTAAACGCAGCAGGAGAAAAACAACTTGTATGTACAAGGGAGACTCCATGGGACTGTCACCAGATTTTTAAGCAGAAACTTTGCAGGCCAGAAGGGAGTGGCATGATATTCAAAGTGCTGAAAGCAACAAACTTTAACCAAGCATACTTTCCTCAGCAAGGTTATCATTCAGAATTGAAGGAGAGATAAAGAAGTGTTCAAACACTAAAGGAATTCGCCACCATGAACTGGCCTTATAAGGAATTTTAAGGGACTTCTTCAATCTGAAAAGGGGAGCTAATTGGTAACAAGGAAACATCTCAAAAGAAAAATCTCAATAGTCAATGCAAATGTAGTGGACAGATCACAAATCTGGCATGAAGCTTAAAAGAAAAAAGTTAAAATAACTATAACTACAACAATTAGTTAATGGGTATACAAAATAAAAACATGTTTAATGTGACATCCAAAACCTAAACTGTGCAGGGGGAGGGGAGTAAAAATGTAGGTTTTTAGAGTGCAGTCTTAACTTGGTATCAATGTAAAATAGACTGATATATATATGTTTTACACACACGCACACACACACACACACATATATATACATACATACACACATGCATACAGGCTGATATATGTAAGCTTCCTGGTGACCACAAAGCAAAAATCATAGTAGATACACACAAGACAATGAGAATGTAATCTAAACACTAAAAGATGGCATGTAACCATGAGGAAGAGAGAGAAGAAGGAAGAAACAAAGAAGAACTACAAAACAACCAGAAAACAATCAACAAAATGACAGTAATAAATACCTATCTATAATTACTTTAAATGCAAATGGCCTAAGTTATTAAGAAAAGATATAGAGTGCCTGAATGGATTTAAAAAAAAAGAGAGACCCATCTATATATCGCCTACAAGAGACACATTTCCGATCTAAGACACACAGACTGAAAAGTGAAGAGACGGAAAAAGATAGTTCATGCAAATGGAAACCAGAAGAAAGATAATAAGTAGCTTTACTTACATCAGACAAAATAGACTTTAAAAGAAACTTTAATAAAAGACAAAGATGGGCATTACATAATGATAAAGTATTCAATCCAGCAAGAAGATATAACATTTGTGCACTGAACATAGGAGCAACTAAATATATGGATATAAATCTATAAAGCAATATTAACAGACATGAAGGGAGGAATCAACAGCAATACAATCATAGTAGAGGACTTTAATACCCCCTTTACATCAGTGCAAAGCCCATCCAAAGTCATTAAATAAACATCAGCCTTAAACAACACATTAGACCAGATGAACTTGATATACACAGATATTCCATCCAATAGCAGCAGAATACACATTCTTCTTAAGTGCATATGGAATATTCTCCAGGATCGGTCACAAAATGAGCCTCAAATTTAAGAGCATTGAAATCATTATCAGGCATCTTTTCAGGCCACTCTAATATGAAACAAGAAATAGTCACAAAAACAAAACTAGAAGAATCACAGATGTTTGGAAATCAAACAGTGTGCTGCTGAACAACCAATGGGTCGATGAAGAAATTAAAGGAAAAATAAAAAAATACCTTGAGACAAATGAAAATGAAAACGCAAACAAAGCAAAATCTAACTTTATGGTAATACGGGCCTGTCTTAAGAAACAAGAAAAATCTTAATCTAACTTTACACCTAAAGGATCTAGAAAAAGAGGAACAAAGGAAGCCCAAAATTAGTAGAAGGAAGAAGGAAGAAAATAATTAAGAATCAGAGAAGAAATGAATGAAATGAAGACTAGAAAGACAATAGACGAAATCAATAAAACTAAGAGTTGGTTCTTTAAAGAGAACTACATGGGGTGCCCGGGTGGCTCGGTCGTTTAAGCGTCCCAGCTTCGGCACAGGTCATGATCTCGCAGTTCGTGCGTTTGAGCCCCACATTGGGCTCTCTTCTGTCAGCTCGGAGCCTGGAGCCTGCTTCGGAATCTGTGTCTCCGTCTTTCTCTGCCCCTTCCCCACTCTTGCTTTGTCTCTTCCTCTCTCAAAAATAAATAAACACTAAAAAAAATTGTAATAAAAATAAAGAGAACTAAAAAATTGACAAACCTTTGAATAGCCTCATCCAGAAAGAAGTGCTCAAATAAGTAAAATCAGAAGTGAAAGAAGGGAGGTTACATCTGATACCACAGAAATAGAAGGAATCGTAAGAGACATCTATGAAGAATTATGCTCCCAGCAGACTGAACAACTAGAAGAAATGGATAAATTCCTAGAAACATACAATCATCTAAGTCTGAGTCATGAAGAAATAGAAAATCTGAATTAAACTGATTACCAGAACAGAGACTGAATCAGTAATCAGAAACTTTTCAACAAACAAAAGTTCAGGACCAGATGGCTTTACTGGTGAATTCTCCCAAACATTCAAAGAACATTTAATACTTGTACTTCTGAAATTCTTCTTTTAAAAAATTGAAGAGGAGAATGCTTCCAAACTCATTTTACAAGACGACCAACATTATCCTGGCACTAAAACCAAACAAGGATATGGGGCGCCTGGGTGGCTTAGTCGGTTGAGCGTCCGACTTCGGCTCAGGTCATGATCCCGCAGTCTGTGGGTTCGAGCCCCACGTCGGGCTCTGGGCTGACAGCTCAGAGCCTAGAGCCTGCTTCGGAATCTCTGTCTCCCCCTCTCTCTCTGCCCCTCCCCTGCTCATGCTCTATCTCTCTCTCTCTCTGTCTCAAAAATAAACATGAAAAAAAAATTTTTTTAACCACACAAGGACACCACAAAGAAAGGAAGGAGAAAAGGAAAAACAGAAGGGAGGGAAGGTAAGAGGAAAGAAAAAGAAAAGAGAAAAGGATAGAAAAGAAAAGAAACGAAAAGGAGAAAATCATAGGCCAATATCCTCGATGAACATAGATGCAAAAATCCTCAACAAAATACTATCAAACTGAGTCCAGTAATACACTAAAAAATATCATAATCATGTTCAAGTGAGATTGATTTCAGGGGTGCAAGGATGTTTCAGCATCTGCAAACCAATTTACATGGTACACCACATCAACAAAATGAAGGATAAAAATCATGGAATCCTCTCAACAGATACAGAAAAAGCATTTGACAAAATTCGACATCGACTTAGGATAAAAAGTCTCTACAAAGTGGGTATAGAGGGAACCTACCTCAACATAATAAGGCCAGATATTACAAACCCACAGCCAACATCATGCTTAATGGTAAGAAGCTGAAAGCTTCTCCTCTAAGATCAGGAATAAAACAGGGGTGCCCACGCTCACTACTTTTATTCAGCATAGTATTGGAAGTCCCAGCTGGAGCCATCACCGCCGCTGTACGTGGACAGCACTATTTTATGTATAGAAAAATACTAAAGACTTTGTTGGTCAGAAACAAATTCAGTAAGGGTGAGGATAGAAAATCAGCGTACAGGAACCTGCTGATGTTTTTGTACACTAACAATGAACTCTCAGAAAACTTAGGGAAAAGTTCCATTTAAAATTGTATGAAAAAGAATAAAATACCTGGTAATAAATGTAACCAAGGAGGTGAAAGACCTGTAATCTGAAAAGCACAGTACATTAGTGAAAGAGATCAAAGAAGACACAAATAAATGGAAAGATATTCCATGCTCATGAATTGGAAGAATTAATATTGCTAAAATGTCCCTATTACCCAAAGCAGTCTATAAATTGAATGCAATCCCTACCGAAATTCCAATGACATTTTTCATAAAAACAGAACAGTCCTAAAATTTATTTGGAACCACGTGAGATTTCTAATAGCCAAAGCAACCTTGCCTAAGAAAATCGAAGCTGGAATTCTCATGCTGCCTGATTGCAAACCATTGCAAATCTACACTATAATATCGGCATAATAGCAGATGCATAGATCAGTGAGACAGAAGAAAGAGCCCAGGTGTAAAGCCATGCATATGTGGTCAGTTAAGTCATGACAAAGGAGGCAAGAATATATAATCAGGAAAAGACACTCTCTTCAGTAAATGGTACTGGTAAAACCGGACAGCTACATGCAAAAGAATGAAAGCAACTATACCACTGTCTTCCACCATACACAAAACTGACTCAAAATGCATTAAAGATTTGAATATAAGACCAGAAAGTATAAAACTTCTAGAAGAAAACATAGGCCTTTAGCTCCTTGACATTTCTCTTAGCAATATATATATATATATATATATATATATATATATATTTTTTTTTTTTTTAATCAGACTGCAAAGGGAATGGCAACAAGGTATAAATAAACAAATGAACTACAGCAAACTAAAAGGCTTCTTGCACAACACAGGAAACCATCAACACAACAAAAAGGCAGTCTGTTGAGGAGAAAATATTTGCAAATCATATTCTGATAAGAGGTTAATATGCAAAACGTGTAAAGAACTCATTCGGTTCAACACACACACAAAAGCAAAAGCAAACAATCTGTTTTAGAAAATGAGCGGAGAATCTGAATAAGCATTTTTCCAAATAAGACATGCAGATGGCCCACAGACACATGATAAGATGCTCAACATCACTAATTATCAGGGAAGCACAAATCAAAACCACAAGGAGATACCACCTCACACCTGTCAGGATGGCTGTCGTCAGAAAGGCAAGTGGAAGTCCTGGCAAGGATATAGAGAAAGGGAACACTTGTGCGTCGTCGGTGCAGATGTAAATCGGTGCAGCCGCTGAGGAAAACAGTGTGGAAGATTCTCCAAAAACTAAACTCAGAACTATTACATGATTTCGGCAGTTCTACTTGTAGGTATTTACCCCAAGAAAATGAAAACGCTAGTTCAGACATCTGTTTGTCTCAGCGTTGTTCACTATAGTCAAGCTATGGAAAGAACCAACATGTTCATCAGTGGATGAATGGCTGAAGAAGTACTACGTGTGTGTAATGCAGTATTACCGAGCCGTGAAAAAGAAGGCCGTCTTGCCTTTTGTGCCAACATGGATGGACCTTTAGGATATGTTCATGCTTCGCGAACTAAGAGAAAAACAAACACCATATGGTTTTACTTATACGTGGAATCTAGAAAACAAAACAAATGAACAAACAAAACAAGACTCCTAGACAGAGAGAACAGATTGGTGGTTGCCAGAGGAGAGTGGTTGGAGAGGTGAGTGAAACGGGAGAAGGGGATCAAGACGTACAAATTTTCAGTCATAAAATAAGTCAGTCATGGGGATATGGTATACAGCATTGTGGCTGTAGTCAGTAACATTGTATTGCATATTATGTAACTCTGTATGATAACAGAGGAAAACAAGATTTCTCGTGGTGATCATTTCACAGTATATACAAATATCAGGTCATTATGTTGTGTACCTGAAACTAATAGGTGCTATGTCAGTTATACCTCAATTTATTTTTTTTTTTTCTATCGTAAGTGCACTCCTTGATCCCCATCACCCATTTCACCCATCCTCCCATCCATCCCTCTCTGGTAACCATCAGTTTGTTCTTTATAGTTAAGAGACTGTTTCTTCGTTTGTCTCTCTCCTTTGTTTTTTTTTTCTTTGTTCATTTGTTTTGCTTCTTAAATTCCACATATGAATAAGATCGTAATTATACCTCAATTTAAAAAATTACAGCATAGAGTAAAAGGACATTTACGCTAATTATTTGAATAATTATTTCATTTCCATGGTCATTCTATTAGGAAGCTTAAGCATGTAACATTTTATATTTGAAATTTTATTCAACAAACCTGACAGTTCTCAGATCAGAACATATTTAAAGGGTATGGGATATTTGTTTTGTTTTATAAATTATCTGAATGTTCCTCCAGTAAATTTTACTTATTGCTGTTCCTACCATAAGTTCTAATGCATAATGAGAGCAAGTGATGAAAATTACTTTAATCCCCAAAACATAGATGTAACAAAGCAATATGGACAGCAAATACAAAAATAGCAGGAAATATGTTAATATAAAGCCTCTTAAAAATGTCCTAAAACATGCATCTCCTCCATTTGTGCCTTTTGGGTTATGCAGTCTGTTCACGTTTCATTAATATCCAGACCTAGAAACTGTGAAGTTGTTGCTTAATTCTCTATCCCAAAAACAAGTAAAATGCAACTCTCTGAATAAGCTGTTTCTGTCAGATAATAATAAACAATACCAGCAATGATCAAAGCTGGCAGCGGATAATCCACTTAATCTTTACCTTGATAGATAGCACATCTGCTTATTTGGGCCGAGTGCCAGGGCTTTAGAGCGATTTCTTTAAACAATAGCCTAATGACAAGTCTGTTTACTAGTGTGAATTTCTCCGTAGGTGGTCCTTTCATTTCACATCGATTCCATACTGGCAGGAAGGCTTTTGCTCTTCGTATAGTAGTGTTATAACTTTATCACGCTAAATACACCTGCTAGAGTTACTAGTAAGTACGTGTAAAAGCCTTCAGTAGAATTTATTCTTCTTGATTTTCAGTTCATGTTCTTGTTTCAGAATTTAAACTCTCATGATTGTGAAAGCAAAAATAAGTTAAATCAACCCTATATACATTTCTTCATTTTCGGCCTGTAATTGAGAATCCGGATCAATATAAATTTAAATAGCTTGGCAGTACTGTAGTAATCCTAGAATTTGTATTTGGTGAATGTGCTTGTGTATTCTGACCACTTTACTTTCTTTCTGTTTCTCTCAAAGCACCCTGATTTCTGCCACAAACTGTCGTTTTCCGTCTGCCTAGAACGTCCTATCCCCATTCCTTTGCTAGCTTTTAGCAGGCAGATCTCAGCCCAAATGTCAGGTGCTCGCAAAGAACCACCCAGAATCAACCTAGCAGTGACCCAGCAGTCTCAGAGTCCTGTTACCCCACTTTTGTTTTATCTCACTCTAGTCCTACACTTGACATTATTTGAAATTCTCTTACTGATTTGTTCACTGTTATCTCTAGTCCGTTAGAATGGAAGTTTCGTGACAGCAAGGATATTATCTGTCCTTAACTGCTATATTCTCAACACTTAGAACAGCACTTTCACTGCATGCTAGGCATTTAGCATATTGTAGCATGAATCTGTGTCATGTACAGCCATTTCAGAAAGTGTCTCAGGAAACCAGAGAGTCCTTCTGGCAGAAGAGAATACCGCCGACCTTTGAACAGCGTGGGTCTGAGCTACACAGGTCCAGCTACACGCAGATTGTTTTTACAGCACTGTAAATGTACTTTCTCTTCCTTATGATTTTCTTAATATTTAAGAAATACTTAGGAATATCTTTAGCTTACTTTATTGTAAGAATACAGTGTATAATGCACACAACATACAAAATACGTTTATGTTATCAGTAATGCTTTCAGTCAACAACAGGCTATTAGTCAGTAAGTTTTGGGGGACTCAAAAGTTATGCGCAGATTTTCGACTACACAGGTTTGGCACCCCAGCCTCTGTGTTTCTGCTCTTTCAAATGGAGCTTTTACTGTAGAATGAAATATATAGCAGTATAGTCTTCAGACTACAGTGAGACCTGGCGTAAGCCTCTCCGAGTACAGACTGAAATATGGCAGATGCGACACTAGCATGACCAGGGGTTCTTTTTTTATTATTTTAGTTTACATTTTTTTGACCGTCGCTGACACACAGTGCTACATCAGTTCCAGGTGGACAGCACAGTGCTTCAGCAACGCTGTGTTACGTTGTGGCTGCTCACCCTGAGTGGAGTTAACCACCTGTCATCATGCCGTGCTATCACAGTGGCATTAAGAGTATTCCCTTTGCTTTTATTTTCATGACTCACTCTTTCCGTAACTAGCAGCCTGTATCTCCTGCTCCCTTTCGCCCAGGTGCCGTCCCCCCATTGCCCTCCCCTCTGGCAACCATCAATTTGTTCTGTGTATTTATAGATCTGATTCTGCTTGTTCGTCTATTCATTTGTTTTGTTTTTTAAGTTCCAATATAAGTGAGATCATACGGTGTGTCTTCCTCTGACTTACTTCACTTAGCTTAATACCCTCTGGGTCCATCCATGTTGTCACAGATAGCAAGATCTTGTCCTTTTTAATGCCTAAGTAATATTCCATTGTATGTGTATCCCACATCTTTATCAGTTCATCTGTGGATGGACACTTGGGTTGCTTCTGTATCTTGGCTATTATAAAGAATGCTGCACTAAACATAGGGGTGTACATATCTTTTCAAAGTAGTGTTTTTGTTTTCTTTGAATGAATACCCAGTGGTGGAATTATTGGATTAGGTGTTGTTTCTGTTTTTAATTTTTTGAGACACCTCCATACTGTTTTACCAATTTACCAACAGTGCACGAGGGTTCCTCTTCCCTGCGTCCTCGCCAATACTCACTGTCTCTTCATATGGCAAGCTTTAGCTTTATGCTTTATGCTTTAGGACAGACCCTTATTCTAAATTCCCCACCATATTGGAACAAGCCAATATTGTAATACGCCTCCTAAAAAATTCTCATTTCAGTGAACTAATCCTATTTGCTTTGTTTTGTTTGTAACTATGTAATGACTGTGTGAAGATGATAACAGCTATATTAAATGTCATAATAAAAGAAATGTTTTAAGTTTTGTACAAAAAAGTATAATCCTTATGGGTAACATCTGTTTTTACTTTTAAATTGTTACCTGTATGATAAACTTTGAATAATTTTCAGTACGGGATCTAATTTTAGAACTTGAAGAGGGTCCAAATTACCAATGTTAGAAATGAAAAGAAGATAACACCACAGATTCTGCAAATATCAGAGGACTAAAATGGAATATTGTGAACAGCTTATTCACATGTGACTGTAAATTTGATAACTCAGATGAACTGGACAAATGCCTTAGAAAAAAAAAAATACTTACCAAAACTAAGAGATAGAAATCTGAATAGCCCTTTACAAATGGATTTAATTTATCAAAAACTTTCCCACAAAGAAATGTTCAGGCCCAGATGGTTTTACTGGTGAAATCTATCAAGCATTTAAGGAGGAAGAAGTGTCAGATTTTCACAAAGTCTTGCAGAAAATACAAGAAAATGGAACAATTCCCTCTCATCACTGGCATATCCCTGATAACTAAAATTTGGCAAAGATCTAACAAGAAAAGTAAATTATAGACCAAATTTCATCATAAACAAAGATACAAAATACTTAGATAGAGCAAGACACATTGTATATTATATAAAAAACGCACCAAAATCAAGTGATATTTATGCAGAGAATAGAAATTTGTTTAATGATTAAAAATCAACTCAGTTCAATCCATGAGATCGACAGTAACATAGAGATCAACATGACCCTATCACTATATGCATATAAAGCGTTCAATAGAATAAGCACGTTCATGACAAACCTCAGCAAAGGAGAAACAGAAGAAAACTTTTTCAGTCTGATAGAGGGCATTTACAAAAGGCTTAAAGGTGACATCATGATACAGGATTAAATATAGGGGCGCCTGGGGGGCTCAGTCAGTTAAGCGTCCGACTTCAGCTCAGGTCATGATCTCGCAGTCTGTGAGTTCAAACCCCGCGTCGGGCTCTGTGCTGACAGCTCGGAGCCTGGAGCCTGCTTCACATTCTGTGTCTCCCTCTCTCTCTCTGCTCCTGCCCCGCTCATGCTCTCTCTTTCTTCTCTCAAAAATAAATAAAGATTTTTTAAAAAAGATTAAATATGGAATGTTGTCCCTTTATGATCAGAAAGAAGGCAAGGATGTATTTTCATATCTCTTCTATTCAACATTTTACTGGTGATTCTAATGATAATAGCAATACAGGTTGGGGGAAAAGGGATAGAAGATTGGAAAGGAAGAAGTAAATTTGACTTTACTCACAGATAACATGATTGTGCGTAGATAACTCTGATCAACAAGAAAAGGAAAGCCTATTATAACTAAAAGCAAATTTAGGAAGATCAATATGGAGAAATCAATTGTATTTCCATATACTAGTAGCATAGTTGGAAAATGAAATGAAAATCAGTTCTTTGCATGATATCAAATAACATAAAGTAAGTAGAAACAAATTTAACAAAAACCATTCACCAAAAACCTCAGACATTGCCAACAGAAATTCAAAGAGACTTAAATAAATGGAGGAATATACCATGGAAATGGTTAGAAGATTCAGTAGTGTTAAGATGTCAGTTCTTCCCAAATTGGTCTAAAGATTTAACTTTCCCAAGCGAAATCCCAGCAGGCTTTTTTTTTTTTTTTTTTTTTTTTTTGGTAGAAAGTACAAGCTGATGTTAAAGCGGATATGTAAAGGCAGAGAACCTAAAACACTGCAATCAATTTTGAAAAATAAGAACAAATCTGGATAACTCACCCTGACTTAAGACTTATTGCAAAGCTACAGTAATGGTAACAGTGTGATATTGACTTAAGGATGGGCAAGTAGATCAATGGAGGATAATAAAGAACCGACACTTAGATGGTCCTTAATTCTCAATAAAGTCTCCAACCCAGTTCATAGAAAAGAAAAGGTCTTTTCAATAAATGACCCTAGAACAATTGGATATGTATATGAAAAAAATAGTTACGACCCCTGCTCACACCATATGTAGGCATAGCTTGGAGACACCTCCCCCCTCTCTCTGTCTCTTCCCACCTCACACTCTGTCTCTGTCTCTCTCAAAAATAAATAAATGTTAAAAATTTTTTTTTTTAAAAAAAGGAAGAAAATGAATAGGCGAACTGTAGGATGGGAGAAAATATTTTCCAAACATATATCTGACAAAGGACTCATTCAGAATATATAAAGAACTCTTACCACTTAATAACTTAGAGTTCAGAAGGAATTAACTCTTCCCCTCCTAGGAATTCATCCAAGAGAAATACTAAAACATACATTCACATACATAAAATAAGAATTATGCAAGAAAGTGTATGGCAGAGATCTGCTGTACAAACATAGTGCATATAGTTAAGACTATGGTGTTGTACATTTAAAAACTGAAGAAGGGCACCTGGGTGGCTCAGTCGGTTAAGCATCAACTTCCGCTTATGTCATGATCTCACGGTTTGTGGGTTCCAGCCCCGCATCGGGCTCTGTGCAGATAGCTCAGAGCCTGGAGCCTGCTTCAGATTCTGTCTGTCTCTCTCTCTCTCAAAAATAAACATGAAGGGGCACCTGGGTGGCTCAGTCGGTTGAGCGTCCGACTTCGGCTCAGGTCGTGATCTCAGTTTGTGAGTTCGAGCCCCGCGTCAGGCTCTGTGCTAACAGCTCGGAGCCTGGAGCCTGCTTCCGATTCTGTGTCTCCCTCTCTCTCTGCCCCTCCCCTGCTCATGCTCTGTCTCTCAATAATAAATAAACGTTAAAAAAAATTTTTTACAAAAAAAATAAACATGAAAAAAAGTTTAAAAAAAAGAAGGTACATCACATGCTAAGTGTTGTTAGACCAAGGGAAAAGGAAACAGGGACACGAATCTTTTGGAAGTGATGGGTATGTTTATTACCTTGATTGTGGTGATGTATCTCAGATGCATGCATGTGTCCAAACTCATCAAGAGGTTTATACATCAATGCGTGCAATTTTTTGTATATTAAGTATACTTCAGTAAAGCCGGGGGTGGTGGGGAAAGAAAATTTATGGGAGCTTGATTCACAGTAGTCAAACACTAGAGACAATGCAAACATCTGCCAACAAGTGAATGGACAAGTAGTGATCTATTCAGACAATGGGACACAACTCAACAATAAAAACAGACTACTTCTATTCAAACGTAAATGAATCTCAAAACCGTTATGCAGAGAGAGGGTTGATAGCACAAAAGAATACATACTGTCATTTATTCGATATCATTTATTTGAATTTCTAAAATAAGTGAAACTCATTTAGATGGAGGAAAACAATCAGAACTCTAATATTCCTCTGTGGGGATGAAGAGAGAAAGGATCGACTGAGAAAAGACACAAAGAACTTTCTGAGAAAACAGAAATGTTCTGTACCAGGGTAGGAGGATGGGTTACTCAGGTATCTCCACTTGTCAAAATTGTATGGCCATAATTTGTACATTCAATGTATATAAATTTTTCCTCAAGAGCTATAAATAACAATTGAAAAGGAATTGGGAATGGGCAGAATCCTGATGATTGTTGAAGGTGAATAATGTGCGGTTTATGACAGAGTTCTCTTTGCTGTGTTTGAAATTTTCCATCATAAAAATTGTTTAAGGTAGTGCAGTAAGCAAAGGGAGAAAGACATTGAAGTTGGCATTGTACTATTTGATTGTCAACTTAAAAAATAAGGGTAAAACAAATGAAGACTTTTCCACACTTTTTCTCTAAGGTAAGTATGAGGGAGGAGATGTGGAAAAGTTTGAGGGACTTAGAGAGAAACTGTTTACCTAAAACAAACATCATAGAGGCAGCCAAACTTGAGATGATTAATTTGGAATTTACCAATTCTCAGATTATTAACAAAGAAGTAGCCTAGGAAAAAAAGTGAGTGAAGGTTTGTCTCCTAATCCGTTCAAATCCATAGTTTCAGATTTTGTCTGCATTTAATTTTTGTTTTAAACCTTTTTTTTTTAATTTGCTTTCCTTTTGAGGATTGGTACAAATGACTCTGAAAGGTAGGTTTCTAAATGTACTCAGTCTCAAGGTACTATTGACAATTTTATTAATGACAGAAATGTAGGTTTTTAAATTATTTTCATGTTTTATGAGTGCATATGGGGAAGAAGACCATTTGTATGATATAAGTGGCTTTTTAAGAGCTACATACTTGAAAATGTGGCCATAAATTATCAATGATACAAAAATTAATTATGAATGAAAATTCTGTTGACGAATGAGGATAATTATGAAATTCTTATAGAGTGATATCTTTAGAATATGTATGTATTAAGTAAACTAGCTTTCTTAGGAGGAAAAAATGATTCAAATTATAAAAATGGTAACATTAATACTTGCATATCAGCTTTTCCTTCGATTCCTACCTGATTTAAGAAAAAATAAATAACACTATTAGCTATAATGCAGAAGGAGTTTAAGTTAATATTTAACGACTCGTATATGTTTTAAAAGGAAAACTCAGTATCTTTTTCTTAGACTATTTTGAAAAGTCCAGTAGATACACACATGAATTCATGTTTGCCATCTTTCCAGCTGCAGAAGATCATAAGTAAACAAGATGATTTGAAGACAACAGCCAGTGAAACGGAGTGCCAGGTATGTGCAGATAAACTCATATTTCCAGACAGATGATATTTACAGTAGCTTCTCTATTTGTTACATAAACATCCCGACAGAGTTGGGAAACTTATCAGTAACTTTATTTGGCCAAACACCTTGAAGCAATGGGCTGCTATCCTGTAGGAAGTCAGAAGGCAGTTACAGTGTTTTAAGTGGCCAGTAGATTTACACTGGCTTTTAATAAACATGGTTAGTAAGTTCCAAAAGCAAATATTGTAGGTAAATCAACACAGTTAATATGGTATAAAATGTTACCCTTTATTTATTTTTTTAAGTTTATTTATTACTTTTAGGAGAGAGAGTGAGAGCAGGGGAGGGGCAGAGAGAGAGAAGGAGACACAGAATCGGAAGCAGGCCCCAGGCTCTGAGCTGTCAGCACAGAGCCCGACGCGGGGCTCGAACCCACGAACCATGACATCATGACCTGAGCCGAAGTCGGACCCTTACCCGACTTAGCCACTCAGGCGCCCCTAAAATGTTACCCTTTAAAATAAATACCATACTCTATACCAGAAGCATGAAGTAGAATGTGTTTTGATGTGGCTTATATTAATGGCACTGAATGTTTAATAACTGACTAGTTGTTGAGGTATATGAAAAGTAAAGGTTAAGAATTTAAAGGTCTAGGGAATAAAACATATAGTATGGGGAATATAGTCGTTTCTTGATAGGGTCATACGGCGACAAGTGGCAGCCATGCTTGTGGGCGTGGCATAATGTACAGAGACGTTGAAGCCCTGTGGTTCCCCGAGACTAATGCAACATTGGGGGTCAACTAGGCACAGATAGACAAATTCAAAACCAAAAACGAAAATACTTGAAAGAACATACATGAAAGAAACTATAACCACGAATTTTAACTGAGGAACATAAGAGAAGATTGGAATACATAAAAAGAGACGCTTTATTCTTAGCTAGGAATAGTGAGCACTGTAAAGTGGCCAGGTCCCACGAAATCAATCTGTGAATTCCATACAGTCTGGGTCAGAACTCAGCGGCTGAGAAATTGGTTTGGGTTTGGTGTGTTTGGGTTTTGGGTGGATTTTGGGCGATAGTGGTTAGAGAGGAAGTGGATGCAGGTAAGAGGTGTTCAAATACTTTGCAAAATGGTCCTTAACTTCATCTAGAAGAATAAACATGAGAGGGAATAAGAACATTCTGGAAAATGCAGGTAATGAGAGGGATAATGAAGTGGTGTAGTGAGAAATAGAATGGTCAGAATACAAACCCAAAGACATATGCCTGTACCATGTAGATATACAATGTAGATATTTTAAATCAGTAGGAAAAAAACGAATTACCAAATTACTTTTCAGTGACCCAGAAGCCTGGAGGTCTTCCCGATATCTCCTTACCCCTCCCATCCAGTTAGTCACTAGTTGCTGCCTCCTCCATCCCTTTGGCTTCTGTTTCCACCACTGTCATTATCAGACCAGCTTCATTTCCCACTCGAGTTACTGCAGGGGCCTCCTGACTGACCTCTCTGCATCCACCTGGGTCATTTTTTTTCAATTACTCAATTTATTTTTTAATTTACATCCAAGTTAGCATGTAGTGCACTACTGATTTCAGGAGTAGATCCCAGTGATTCATCCCCTTTGTATCACACCCAGTGCTCATCCCAACAAGTGTCGTCCTTAATGCCCCTCCCCCACTTAGCCCATCCCCCCTCCCACCACCCCTCCAGCAACCCTCAGTTTGTTCTCTGTATTTAAGAGTCTCTTCTGTTTTGTCCCCCTCCCTGTTTTTATATTATTTTTGCTTCCCTTCCCTATGTTCATCTGTTTTGTATCTTAAATTCCACATGAGTGAAGTCATATGATATTTGTCTTTCTCTGACTAATTTCAGATAGCCTAGCATAATACTCTGTAATTCCGGGGCGCCTGGGTGGTGCAGTCGGTTAAGCGTCCGACTTCAGCCAGGTCACGATCTCGCGGTCCGGGAGTTCGAGCCCCGCATCAGGCTCTGGGCTGATGGCTCAGAGCCTGGAGCCTGTTTCCGATTCTGTGTCTCCCTCTCTCTCTGCCCCTCCCCCGTTCATGCTCTGTCTCTCTCTGTCCCAAAAATAAATAAACATTGAAAAAAAAAAAATTTAAAAAAAAAAAAAATACTCTGTAATTCCATCCACGTTGTCGCAAATGGCAAGATTTCATTCTTTTTGATCACTGAATAATACTCCATTGTGTGTGTGTGTGTGTGTGTGTGTGTGTGTGTGTGTGTGTGTTTGTATATATATATATGTGCATACCACATCTGTATCCATTCATCCGTCGATGGGCATTTGGGCTCTTTCCATACTTTGGCTGTTGTTGAAAGCACTGCTATAAACATTGGGGTGCATGTGCCTCCTTGAAACAGCACACCTGTGTCATTTCTAGTTCATTTTTCACATTATAGACAGGTGACCTAAAAGCACAAGGAAAATGTGACTGCCCTCAGGCCAGCCATTCTTCCAGCCTCCAGCTGTCCCATTTTCTCTGTAGTATATACCACAGTGGTTAAGAACTCAGGCCCAGGAACACTGTTCAAATGCTGCTTCATCTGTTAATAGCTGTGTGGCTCTGGGCAAATTAGTTTACTTCTCTTTGCATAAAATTGAGTTTCTTCATTGTAAAGTGAGAATAATAGTAATCTACCTCAGGTGTTTTTGAGGACTAAATTAGTTAATATATTTAAATCTCTTAGAACTATGCTTAACACATAGCAATATATATGCATTTGCTATTATATTTATTATTACTGCTTTCTACACCCCAGCCATACAGCACCATGCTCTGTTGTTCCTGTTTGCAAAGTTTATTCCCACTTCTCTTTATTTGTAACTTTTTTATTTATTTCGAGAGAGGGTGCCAATGAACGAGGGGCAGAGAGGACAAGAGAGAGAATCCTGTGCGGACTCTGCTCTGTCAGTGCAAAGCCCAAAGCGGGGCTCGAGCTCACCCGCCGCGGGGCTTGAACTCATGAGCTGAGATCGTGACCTGAGCAGAAGTCGGATGCTTAACCGACCGAGCCACCCAGGTGCCCCCCCACCACCACTTCGTATTTTCTTAACTTCAGTTCAAACCTTAGATCTCCATTTAAATGGTATTTTCCTTAGGAAAGCCTCCCCTGAGCTGCCCTCATAGCTCCTTGAATTTCTTCCCAATACTTCTATGGTTGGATTACTATTTTTAATAACTTGTTTAATGCCCAGTTACCCAAGAGGAACAGGAAACCATGGAGCCCCAAGGCCTGGCATCGTGTCTGACACCTGATGGGCATTCACTACATCCTTGTATGTGGCTGACTCCTGGGGTGACTGGCTAAACAGTTCTGAGTGTGTCTATCAGTTCTCATAGCAAAATAAATTCCAGAGAGATCAAAAATAATGTCACAATCAAACTGTGGAAATACTTTAGAACGGGCGGGGCTCTTCTCTCAAGATAGCAGCGTAGGAAAATGCAGAACTCCGCCCATCCCACACAGACACGCAACCATAAGTGCACGTGGGTCATTTCCCTCTGAGGAAGATCTGAAACTGGAAGAACTGCTTCTCCACAACAAAAGACAGACAGACCGCATTGAGGTGGGTGGGAGAGGCAGAGACAGGGTCTCACCCCAAACCCCACCCCGACACTGCAGCATAACAGTGAGGGTTCTCACCAGTCCAGCGCTTCTCCCAGAAAAGTGATGGGCTGGTGCCCCACTTAAGACACCCCTGTCCCTGGGACCTGACCCAGAGACACGAGCCCCCAAAACATCTGGCTTAAAAAATGCAAAGGGCCGACATCCCAGGGGCCCGAAGTGCTATAGGAAACCGAGATTCCCCTTTTAAGGAACTCACATGCAGTCTCGCTCTACCCACGACCCAGCAGAAAAATAGCAGTTCGGAAAGCACCACGGCTCTAAAAGAAACCAGTTGATAATCTAAGAACATCTGTTGGGAGAGCAAGGGACCATTGAAACTCTCCCCGGGGACAGAGGTGCTGGCAGAAGCCAACTTTGCACTCTTCACCGACCCTGCTAGCACCAGTGGGTGGGCTCAGAGGCGGCACCCTCCTCCTGCATTGCGAAGAGGGGTGGGGGCAAGCGGTCACCATGCCATCCCACTGCCTCGAGGAAGCTGGGGAGCACACAAGGGGTCGCTGCCCCCCTCCCTAGCTGGGGCAGGCAAGCACAACATCCATGGCATCCTCTCACTCCCTAGATAAAGCTGGGGAGTGGAGACACTTGCAGCACTCCCCCACTGGCCGGGCTGTCATTTTCCCGGCTTAAAGCCAGCATGCGTGCACAGACAGGAAGGTCTCCCACGACATTCCCGAAGTCCACAGGTGCATAGTCAAGACATTTTCCCCTGCTTGTCTGAAGCCAGCAAGCATGCCGTACCCCGTACACCTTGCCTAGCTAACGCCAGCGGGTCCACACAGGGGCCACCACTCAATCACCTGGCCCTGGTGGCCGAAGTGGCCAACAATCCTGAGCTCCACAGGAACGCTAACACGGTTCTTGGCAGACCACCACCATCAGGGCACTGCATAGACAGCAGACTGAAACACAGCCCGCCTTCTGGAAAAAAGGCCTATGTACTTAGCTCGGAGCTTCAGTCTAAGGGACAGGCTTCGGGTTTCCCATGCATATATAGATTAAGGAGGTGCTCCCAGAGAACCTAAGCAGGGGCACACCGTCCTTGCACACCCCTCGGCCTTCCAGGTCTCAACTCTGAGAAAGGAGCTTTTACACTTATCTGGAACCCCAATTTTTTACAGCTGCCACCCAGGGGGCACCTCTAAATCTCCTGGTCTGGAGGCAGCAGGGACTATGATTGTAGCCCCACAGGACTATATATACTTTTATATTTTAAAACTTTTTTTTTTAAATGTTCAATTATTTTTGAGAGAGAGAGAGAGACAGAGCACAAGTCAGGGAGGGGCAGAGAGAGAGGGAGACACAGAATCCGAAGCAGGCTCCAGGGTCTGAGCTGTCAGCATAGAGCCTGACGGGGGGCTTAAACTCACGAACCGTGAGATCATGACCTGAGCCGAAGTCGGACGCTTAACCGACGGAGCCACCGAGGCACCCCTATACTTTTATACGTTAAAAGCTGCTGCCTAAGAGTGTGCTTCCAGTCAACCTGAAACTCGGTGTAAATGAGATTCCTCTCTTGGAACAGACAGGTCTTGGCACACCCTAACACCAGGGACATATCAAGAATGAATCAGGTGGTTTGGACAATTACAAAGGTTCAAGAGACGGCAAAGAGCAAGGTTGGAAGAGAAATTTCATCACCTACACAGGGCACTACTTGAAGACTGAGAGCTGTTTCACCTAATACATAGAAACACACCAAGAGTCAAGCAAAATGAAGAAACAGAGAAATACGTTCCAAACAGAAGAGTATGACGAGACCTCAGAAAAAGACCTTAATGAGATGGAGAAAAGTAATCTAAAAAGAATTTAAGGTAATGGACATAAAAATGCTCATAGAACAGGTCCTGGGTGGCTCAGTCAGTTAAGTGGCCAACTTCAGCTCAGGTCATGATCTCACGTTTCACGAGTTCAAGCCCCACGTCAGGCTCTCTGTGCTGACAGCTCAGAGCCTGGAGCCTGCTTCACATTCTGTGTCTCCCTCTCTCTCTGCCCTTCCCCCACTCACACTCTGTCTCTCTCTCAAAAAGTGAGTAAACATTTGGAGGGGAAAAAAATGCTCAAAGAACTTGGGGGGAGAATGGATGAACACAGTGAGAGCTTCAGCAAAGAGATAGTGTAAGAAAGGACCAAGAGGGGTTCAGTGGCAGATTAGATGAAACAGAACAGATCAGTGACCTAGAAGACTGCAGTAGAACTCACCAAAGCAGAGTAATGAAAAGGAAAGAAGTTTTTAAAAATGGAGGTAACTTGAGGAACCTCTCAGACGACATCAAATAGAGTAACACTTACGTTATAAGGTCCCAGGAGAAGAGAGAGGAGAGACCAGGAAAGTATTTGAAGAAATAATGGCTAAAAACTTCCCTCACCAGGAGAAGGAAATAGACATGTAGGTCCAGAAGGCTCAGAGGGTTCCAAATAAGAGGAGTCCAAAGAGATCCACACCAAGACACATTATAATTAAAATGTCAAAAGTTAAAGAGAGAATCTTAAGAGCAGAAAGAGAAAAACAAATTGTTACATACAAGGGAAATCCCATAAGGTTATCAGGAGATTTCTTAGCAGAAACTTTTTGCAGACCAAAAGAGAGTGGCATGGCCTATTCAAAGTGGTGAAAGGAAAACATCTTTGAACTAGGAGTGCAGGCACATGTCAAATATTGCAAAAGATTGAATCAGTAAGCAGAAACCTCCTAAGAAAAGTCCAGGACCAGATGGCTTCATTGGTGAATTCTACCAAACATTCAAAGAACATTTAATGCCTATACTTCTCAAACTCTTCAAAAACATTGAAAAGGAGGGAAGCTCCCAAGCTTATTTTTCAAGGCCAGCATTACCCTGATACCAAAACTGAAGAAGGACACAGGGAAGGAAGGAAGGAAGGAAGGAAGGAAGGAAGGAAGGAAGGAAGGAAGGAAGGAAGGAAAATGAAAGAAAATGAAAGTAAATAAAATTACAGGCCAATATGCCTAATGAACATACATGCAGAAATCAACAAAATATTAACAGACCAAAATAACAATACATCAAAAACATCTTACATCGCGATCAAGTGGGATTTATTCCAGGGATGCAAGTATGGTCAGCATCCGCAAATCGATCAAGACGGTATACACATCAGCAAAATGAAGGATAAAAATCATATTATTTTTGTGAATGCACAAAAAAGCATTTGAGAAAATTTAACATCCATTTATGAGAAAAACTCAACAAAATGGATATAAAGGGAATGTACTCCAACATCACAAAGGCCGTAAATGACAGACCCACAACTATCATCATCCTCAATGGTGAAAAGCTAAAAGCTTCTCGTCTAAGATCAGGAACGAGATAAGGATGCCCACTCATGCCACTTTGATTCAACATAGTATTGGAAGTCCTAGCCAGAACAACTAGGAAAGAAAAAAATCAGTGACATCCAAATTGGAATGGAAAAAGTAAAACTTTCACTATTTGCAGACAACATGATATTGTGTATGGAAAAAGACTCTACAAAAAAAAAAAACTGTCAGAACTAATAAGTGAATTCAATAAAGTTACAAGATACAAAATTAATATACAAAGATCTGTTGCATTTCTATACACTAACAAAATACCATGAAAATCAAGAAAATAATCCCACTTACAATTGCATTAATAAGAATGAAAAACTTAGGAATAAATTGAACTAAGGAGGTGAAAGACCTATACACTGAAAACCACAAGACACTGATGAAAGAAATTGAAGATGACACAAATAAATGGGAAGATATTTTGTGTCAGGGGTTAGAAAAATCAATGTTGTTAAATGTCCATAAACCCAAAGCAATCTACAAATGCATTGCAATCCCTGTCAAAGTTCAAATGACATTTTTTGCCGGATTGGAATCATTCCATAACTTACGTGGAAGTAACCACAAAAGACCCCAAATAGCCAAAGCACAGTGTTAAGAAAGAACAACAAAGTCAGAGGTTACTGTGCCTGGTTTCAAATGGGATTATAAAGCTGTAATAATCAAAACCGTGTAGTGTTGCCACAAAAATGGACACAGAGAACAATGGAACTATACATGTAGATAACCCACATATAAACCCACATGTATGTGGTCAGGTAATTTTCAACAAAGGAGGCAAGAAAATACAATGGGGAAGAGGCAGTCAGTCTATTTAGTAAACAGTGTTGGGAAAATAGGAAAGCTACCACACACAAAATAATGAAACTGGACCACATACAAAAAATTAACTCAAAATGGATTCAAGACTTGCATGTAAGACCTAAAGCCATAAAATGCCCAAGAAGAAAACATAAGCAATAAGCTCCTTGACATCAGTCCTAGTAATTTTTTTTATCTGACTCCAAAGGCAAAGGAAACAAAAGCAAAAATAAACAAACGGGACTACATCGAACCAAAAAGCTTCTGTACAGCAAAGGAAACCCTCAACCAAACAGAAAAGCAACCTATGAATATCAGAAGATATTTGAGGGGCGCCTGGGTGGCACAATCGGTTAAGTGTCCGACTTCAGCCAGGTCACGATCTCGCGGTCCGGGAGTTCGAGCCCCGCGTCGGGCTCTGGGCTGATGGCTCGGAGCCTGGAGCCTGTTTCCGATTCTGTGTCTCCCTCTCTCTCTACCCCTCCCCCGTTCATGTTCTGTCTCTCTCTGTCCCAAAAATAAATAAACGTTGAAAAAAAAATTTAAAAAAAAAAGAATATATTTGAGAATCATATGTCTGAATGAGGGTTAATGTCCGGAATATATATATAGAAAGAACTCACATAACTCAATAGGAAAAATAATCCAGTTAAAACATAGAGGATTTGCATAGACATTTTTGTACAGAAGACACACAGATATCCAACAGGCACATGAAAAGATGCTCAACATCCCTTATCACCAAGGAAATGCAAATCAGAGCCATAATGAGATAGCACCTACACCTGTCAGAATGGCTAGTATCAAAATGACAAGAAACAACAAAATGTTGGCAAGGATTTGGAGAAGAGAGAACCTCGTGCATTGTTGGGATTGTAAATTGGTGCGGCCACTATGGAAAACCACTTGGAGGCTCCTCAAAATTGAAAGTAGAACTACAGTATGATCCAGCAACTCTGCTACTGAGTATCTGTCCACAGAAAACAAACACTAATTCAGAAAGGTGTGTGTACCCCTTTGGCTTCATTGCAGCACTATTTTCAAAGCCAAAGTGTGGAAACAACTTAAGTGTCCATTGAGAGATGAGTGGATAAAGAAAATGCGGTTTATGTACCCAGTACTGTTCAGCCATAAGAAAATATTGCCATTTGCCACAACATGGATGGACCTTGAGGGTATCATTCTAAGTAGTATAAGTCGGAGCAAGACAAATACTACAGGATTGCACTTATATATGTAATCTAAAAAACAGGACAGAGCCCCAAGATTCATAGATACAGAGAACAAGTTGGTGGTTGCGGGAGGGGACGGTGTGTTTTGGGGGAGTGACACGGGATCAAGAAGTACATACTTTGAGACTCTTTATTTTGGCTCGGGTCATGATGTCACGGTTGTGAGACTGAGCCCCACATCAGGCTCCACGCGGAGGGTGCATTCTGTCTCTCGCTCTCTCTCTCTGCCCCTCCCCTGCTCGTGGGCATGTGTGTGTACTCTCTCTCTCAAAATAAACATTAAAACAAATAAGATAAAAATGGAGAGGGAGGCAAACCATAAGAGGCTCTTAAGTACATCCAAGTGAGTAAAATAAAATGACAATTCCACTGACCACCAGATGCGGGGAAGCCGGATCACTCATCCACGGCTGGTGGGAACATAAAATGATGCTGCTGCTCCGATAAAATGGTAACTGCACTCCTGGCCATCCGTCCCAAAGAAATAAAAACCGTGTTCACACTAACATCTGTCCACAGAGGTTTCGAGCAGCTTTATTTGTCATAGCCCCAAACTGGAAACAACCCAGATGTCCTTCAACAGGTGAATGGTTCAACTGGTAATCCATACAGCGGAACACTGTTCTACAAGAAACAAGAGCAGACGATTGATACGGCAACAGGCTGAGTGAATATCCAGAGAATTGTGCTGCACAAAAATGCCAATACCAGAAGGCTACATACTGAGTCCACGCATGTGGCATTTTGAAATGACAAAATTATAGAAAAGGAAGTTGATTAGTGGTCGCCAGAGGTCAAAGAGAGGGTCGGGGCTGGAGAGAAGTCAGTGTGGCCCCAAGAGCAGACGAAGGGTCATCGCAGTGAAGAAAATGTTCTTCTGTGTGTTGACTGTATCGAGTTATCTGATGATGTTTTGCAAGATGTCATCAGTCACCCCTGGAGGAAACTGAGTAAAGGGTACAAGAGATCGTTCTGCATTATTTTGTACCGTTGCATGTGAATCCACCATTATCTCAAAATACAAGAAACTTTTCATGTAAATAAGGGGCTTATGGGGACACGCATTTGTTCCTTGTATTATGTGTTACGGACCGCAAGACCGGATGTTCTGTGTCTTTTGCTGATCTGTTCTGTTTCCCGCTGTGGTGCCTGTGCTTAGTTGTCTTCCTGTTTCTTTCGTTCCTGCCCGTGCCCTGCCCAGACCTCATGGCTGCGGTGGAGCACAAATGGAACTCTCTCTGCTACTCTTCCCACCTGATCTGGAACTAATTTATCTTTGTCCTTCTCCGCTGCTGGCATTGCATTTCGGTGCGCTGTTCCATGCACAAAAGGGGTGGAGGCAAGGGGGAGGAGACTCCCCTGGGCAAATCAGCCCTTGCTGAAGAGCCTGTGTTCTGTGGATCTTCCTGACCTCCTTAAGGCTCTGAGGCACAGCTCACTCCTCCCCGCCGAAGTACATTCAACTCTGTGGGCTTAGGGTTGGTCCCTCTGTAACATGGTCCCCTGAAAGAGTCTGTGCCCTCGAGACCTCCTTCCCTCTGCATAAGTCTCCCCAAGCTCTAGAGGAGCTTCTTTTGGAGTTGGCCTTACTTGTCCCCACTACTCTGCTGTCACTAAATTAACGTTTTTAATGAGTTTCTAATGTAATGGTCTCAGTGCCACTGCTATTTCTGAGAAGTAGGATTAGAAGGTAGGATTAGGGGACATGGGACCATACAGCACCTGAATCTGGGGTTTCTTTCTCCAACTGCCCCTTTTCAAAATATTTGGTTTAAATTTGTAACCCTTTTTGTTTTGTTGCAGCCGATCATCTTTTTAGCAGTTTTGTTGTGTTATTGTTGTTTATTTTGTTAGAGATTTGAAGGAGGAAGAATCCATGAATCTGCTTTACTCATTAATCGAATTCTTACCTGTTAGTTTTGTAATTATGAAAAGCAGATGCTTTTCAAGTATTTCTAATATTCGGCAAAAACTCAAAGACCTTCTGGCTTTAGTTCTCAGTCCTGCTTCATTAAAAAATGCCTAGAGATCCCATTTTGAAATAATTTTTTTTCACTATTCTAAGCTTTCTTTTTGGACTGATCTAAGGTTTTGCTTACTGCTGAAGTCCATCTTGAGTATTTGGAGAATTTTAGCCCTTGTTGTTTTTCTCCTGCTTGAGCAAAGACAGTTACAGAATAGTATGATGCGAAGTAACAGATAGGGTGGCCACATCTCATTCTTCCACCCCTATTACGAGAACCTTTTACGGATATTGTCCTAAGAGTTCCAGGCTACGGGGTCCATTTTTGTTCTTGGTTATAATTACTTGGAATTATCGTCTCGTTTTTTATAGGAACCAACAGTGAAAGAACCTGAAATTACCACAACCCTTCAGATACATTTCTTTGGAAAAAGAGGAGAAAGAAAACTTCATTATAGAGAATTTCGAAGGTAAATGTAAATATTTATATTCATTTAGGGAAATTTATAGCTAAGAAGTTACAAAACAACTGAATATACTCCTCTCACAGATCTGCAGACAGTAACACTGAACATCATATGCAGAACTATGTAGTATTTATCTCTGAGAACAAAACCTATGAAATATAAACTAAAGTACTCTGCTCAAAAACATCTAACCTATATGAAAAGTAATATCTGTTTTATAGCATACCATAATTTTTTTTAAGTCAATGCTGTCATAGATGTATAGAGTTGTCTGGTAACACAGGTCACTAATGTACTGGTTTGGAGTTGGGGAGTGGGTGATCAGGGAAGGCTTTCTGAAGGAAATGGTGCATAAACTGAACCTTGACAGATGAGCAGGAAATACCCAGGCAAAAATGGTTTGGCAGGAAAGCATCTGAGGGAGCGAGAACAGCGTTAGAAAAGACGTAGAGGCATGAAAACGTACGGTTTGTAAAGGGAATTATAAGCAGTCGCATCTAGAGTAGTAAATGGAAGGTGGCGTGGTGAAAGGTGAGAAGAGAAGCTGGAGAAGGGTGTGCTTGCCTGTGGGAGATTCTGTACTCCACGGGATCAAGCTTGAATTGACTCGGCGATGGAAGATCCTGAAGGGTGATGCCCGAAGGATACCTGGTCACATGTGCCCATCGCTGTGTGTGGTAGCAGAATAAAGGATAGATCTTATGCGAGAGAAGACCATTCAAATATTCCAGACAAGAAATGATGAGAGCCTTGAACCAATGCAGTAACAAGGATTTTGAAGTGGGAGAGTTTTTAAGACATAGTTAGGACATAAGATTGTAAGACCCAGAGGCGCCTGGGTGGCTCAGTTGGTTAAGCATCTGACTCTCGGATTCGGCTCAGGTCACGGTCTCACAGTTCATGAGTTCAAACCCCACGTCGGGCTCTGAGCCGACAGCCTGGAGCCTGCTTGGGGTTCTCTCTCTCCCTCTCTCCCTCTCTCTCTGCCCCTCCCCTGCACACGCTCTCTCTGTCTCTCAAAATAAATAAATAGACTTAAAAAGAAATTTTGTAGGGCCCAGTGATTGAGGAATGAGGAATGCCCAAGTTTCTGAATTCTGTCCAATCATAATGTACCCCATAGCTGAACTCCAGTAAGTCATTTAACCTCTCTACAATAGTTTTTCTCGACAAACATTTTTTAAAATGTCTTTTCTTATACTTGAAAAATATTACTGTCTCAACACTTCTTAAAATTTCAAAATAAATACCATGATTTAAAGCCAAGCCAGGCTATTGTATCAGCTGTACTTATTCAGACTAATACACCACTCCCCTTCACTTTAGGATTCCCTAAACTAGTTAATTTTAAAGGTGTTCTGGGAAGCAAATGAAATAGAAGTATTTATAAATAAATTAACTAAGAAATGTAAAAACAGTTAAGAGTATCTATTAAGACAATTAAATATTTAGTTTATGTGGATTCCCAAATTGTAATGAGTGGGGAAAGGCGTAACATTAGGTAGGAAGAAGTAAGGGACCTCCAGGAAGGCAGGCTGCAGCTGCAAGGGGGAACCTGGCTGAGGAATTGGCAAAGGCGGCAGAGTTTGGGGGAAAAGAGGTTAAGATAAAAGTATTCTGGACCTGCCCAGTCTAGGTGCCACGCATGAAATCTCACAACTTTCTGGTAAGGTCCCAATAAAAAGTCAGGGACAAAAATCCTCGGCGGCCACCCAGTTGCGACCCCTCTCACTCTTGAGAGCTTTATACTTTCTCTCAATAAACTCTATTGCTTTACTCAAAAAAAAAAAAAAAAAAAAAAGGTGTTCTAACTTTAATTTTCTTTAAACAGAATAATTTTATTTAAAATTCTTACTTTAAAAAAATGTTTGTTTATTTTTGGAGACAGAGACAGAGCATGAGTAGGGCAGGGGCAGGGAGAGAGGGAGACACAGAATCGGAAGCAGGCACCAGGCTCCGAGCTGTCAGCGCAGAGCTGGACGCAGGGCTCGAACTCACAGACCGCAAGATCATGACCTGAGCCGAAGTCGGATGCTTAATTGACTGAGCCACCCAGGCGCCCCCAAAAAAATTGTTTCAAAGAGATGTTTGTCCTTGGTGTCAGCCACCTTCTTCCAGCTTCTCTCATAAAGGGATATTGTTTTAGAAGGTACAGCTTATTAGTTTCAAGGAAAGGCAAGGAAGGTGCCACCAAGTTATAGCTTTGGGGCTACTTAAAACATTTGCCTATAGATGTTAGCTTCTCATTTAGAGAAACAGTATCGATTGTGAAAAAAACATATTTGTGATTTAGACAGACCTGGGTTCAGATGTGGAACTTCATCATTTACTAAGTGGGACTTGATGAACAAGCATTTTAACCAGAGGCTCCATTCTCCGTTCCTTCATTTGTGAAGTGATGATGATAAATATCTACTTAATAAGGTTATATATGTATATGTGAATTTGTTGTGTGATTATCCATTATTCATTATCATATATTATTGTATCCTATATTGCATCATATCATATAATTATTATTCATGTAATGAATGTGTTGATTAATATATGATGATTAATATGTCGACTTACTCTATACAAGGGTCGGGCTCTAAGTAGGCACTCATAATAGAATGTAAACATCGATATCAGAAGTGGGTAAGAAAAACGAACAAAAGAAGAACAGTGGCGGTGTCATAAAATGGAGCCACTAATTAGGCTAGTACACTAAGCGCAAACCGTGAGATTCTGTGCGCTTGCTAAGAACACACCGCAGATTTGACCGCGCTTTCTGGCAGGCACCATGAAGGGGGATACACGTCAGTTGCCCAACTCACCGTGTCCCTGAGTTGGAAGCTCACTGGTTCGGCGTAAGGGGCTGGGGGGGCGGAGACATTCGGTCCTCATCATAAGGTCAGAAAGAAATCTTCCGAAGGGGCTTTATAAAAAGGACACTGCGTAACATGAAGAATTCTATTCTTAACAATTATAGTAAGACCAGCGATAAATTTCACGGGCTTTTTTTTTTTTTTTACAGCATCCTGTCAGTAGAGAACAACTAAAATCACAGTTTTAAGCAAGGAGGCATACTTCACTTCAGCTTCTAAAATTCAGCTGCTTTTTCTCTAAAACCACTTTAAGCTTTACTAAGCAAGTAGAAGTGCTAACAATTAAATGCCACAGTCCGAGAAGTTGGTAGCAATATAGAAGGGAGAGAACACTGGACATGAGGTCCAAATGGCTGTAAATGCTAGGTGTGCGATTTATTTAGCTGTATGGTCTTGGGAAAATCATGTACCTTTTTCTAGTCTTTGTAAAAATATACATGGCAATATTTGTCCTGCCCACTTTAAAGAGTTGTGAGTAAATTTAGGGGCACCCGCGTGGCTCCGTCGCTTAAGTGTCCGACCCTTGATTTTGGCTCAGGTCGTGATCTCACGGTTCGTGAATTCAAGCCCCACGTTGGGCTCTGCACTGTGAGCACGTAGCCTGCTTGGGACTCCCTCTCTCCCCTCTCTCTGCCCCTCCCCTGCTCACTTGCTCCTCTCAAAAATAAATAAATTTTAAAATAATATATTTTTAAAAAGTAAATTTAAAAATTACAGATTATAATTTTAAAATATAATAAAGGAAAAGAGCAAATCTCTAATTCATGCAAATATCCTCCTTCCTAATCATTTTTATTTCTACTCTCATTTACATTAATATACTATCCCCCAACATGAAAAGTCTGAGGTTGATCTGACAATTAAATGAGATACTATAGGTTAAAGTATACACAACATAACACACGGTAAGCATTCAGAATACGTGCCAAACTCACGTCACCTTAGTTTTAGAGTTTCTAGTGAGTTTGTTTCCCCACTCCCACATCTGTCTCCGTACGGAATTCTTTTCTTCTGGCTTCTTCCTCTGTTTGCATTTCCCCAGCTCTCTTGGCCAAGAGACTTCTTCCACTAAGAGTTTCCTCAGTCTCTTTTCCCAAAGGCTCCTTAATCCAACATCTAAAGAAAAAAATCAAAACTAAAAGTATATTCTCATCTTTTCCCCCAAGGACTGACTGCTTTAAAATTCAGAGAGAAGGATTTTTCAAGTTAGAACAGAAAGCTAGATACTACTTGTATTTTTCATCACAGATGACAAAGCTATTTCCAATTTTATTATCAATTTTTGTATTTGAAAATTCAGTAGTGTCACTTTAAGACAAAATATTGAGAACTTGTATCAGTTTTATGAAGGATCCCTAGTCCTTATACAATCTGCTGAAAATGCTCTAGTAATATAATTAAACTTATGAACAAATACAAAATTAAAAAGCAAGAATTAATATATCTAAAGTGTCAAGAAAAGGCAAGGCTAAAAACACATTTGTTTTGCGATCTTAGGAACTGCATCAGGAGACAGACATTAAGGCAACAACCCAGATCATGGTTCAAAGAGACAAAGGAGCTCAGATTTTTAAAGGCAAAGGAGGAATTTTAGGCACATTACATAAGTTGGGGGGTTCTTTGTTTGTTTCTTAGGTCGGTTGTGGCAGGCTTAGGGTAACACTGTCCCGTACGCGATTCGTTGCCCAGATCAGCGCTGGGCAGAAAGTCCGTTTTAGTCCATTCTTGCATGTGACACACACTGGTCTCGAATGCTTGCAGTTTGGCAACGAGCCAAGGTTAGCATTCTTCCAAGAACTGAGCCGGGAAATATGCATAGGCCCTACCTCTTCAGTGTCCTCCCCGCTCCATTTGAAGTGACTTTCTTCCTCAGTGCTTACTCCGTTCTATTGTTCTTCTATCAATAGGAAAAGATAGGTCAGATTGAACCAGTCAATATTCCAGATTTTGTTTCATGCATTATTAATTTAAATTCTAGAATTTGTTATAAGTTTAAATACTTCACACAAAAGAATTTACAAGTTTCTGGAACAAAAACACTTCTTAGTAAATGTAGACTTGACACTAAGGAAAAAGCAATTATTTAAAAATCTGTTTTACATCCTGTAAAACAGTAATTTGTTTAAATCTCCAGGTCAGGGGCACCTGGGTGGCTCAGTCGGTTGAGCAGCCAACTTCGGCTCAGGTCACGATCTCGCGGTCCATGAGTTCGAGCCCCCTGTTGGGCTCTGGGCTGACAGCTCAGAGCCTGGAGCCTGCTTCATATTCTGTGTCTCCCTCTCTCTGACCCTCCCCTGTTCATGCTCTGTCTCTCTCTGTCTCAAAAATAAATAAACGTTAAAAAAAATTTTTTTTAATAAATAAATAAATCTCCAGGTCAATTTTTACTTTACAAAATATTGATGTTTCTATCTAACTCTTGGCCCTAAATTCTTATTATACCTGATAATATGCAGAAATCCTGTACTAGACAGGTTCATTGTGTGATACAGCCAAAACACAGTGAATTTAAGTTAGAAAAACATCATCAGAAATATGTTGAGTTACTGTCATTCCGCAGAAGAATTTAACTGATGTACTGTAGACAGACTACTGCTGTGTTCAGACACTTCGTTTTTAATTTCTCAGGAAGAGTCCAAATTTGCATAATGTTGGTAGGAATTGTCAACCAGTGTTATCTGAACCCAGCGATTACTAAATAGATAAAGTCTTGTGTCTGAATGCAGAAGACATGGCAAATTCAGAAACGAGAAGTTCACGTGGCTGAAGCAGAAGTAAGAGCGGAAGGTGGGAAGATCAGCATAGGCACAGCTGTGAAGGCCTTTGTGCCTCATGGAGAAGGGCGGAGAGTCACCAAAGACCTTGAAGCAGGGGGGAGGGAGGCGGTCACCGGAGCCGGCAGCTTGGCCGGGGAAATCCAGCAGAGGGCAAGGAGATCCGTTGGAAGCCGTTGCGTCAACAGAGAAGAAAGGACGGTGATCAGACCGAGGTGGCGGCGGCGGGAACAGAAATGAGTGCAGCATCCAGGGGATTATTTAGGAGAAGGGAGTCAGTAACAGTGGTGACGGACGGGATGAAGCGTGAGGGGCAAGTCCAGGCCGCCGCCTGGTGTGCGTGTGGAGCCGGTGAACAACGCGATACCTGTTCACTGAGACAGAACACGAGTAGGAACAAGCTCAACAAGGAAGGTGATGCATGCAGGGGAGACATGCTCAGGGGGAGCAGAAGGCAGATTGCCGTGGGGCGAGGAGGGGGGGAGGGGTAAGAGTGACCACAGCACAGGAAGTGGGGGCAGGAGGCGAGGAGGGGGGGAGGGGTAAGAGTGACCACAGCACAGGAAGGGGGGGCAGGAGGCGAGGAGTGAGGGAGGGGTAAGAGTGACCACAGCAAAGGAAGGGGGGGACAGGAGGTGAGGAGGGGGGGGGTAAGAGTGACCACAGCACAGGAAGTGGGGGGCAGGAGGTGAGGAGGGGGGAGGGGTAAGAGTGACCACAGCAAAGGAAGAGGGGGACAGGAGGTGAGGAGGGGGGGGGTAAGAGTGACCACAGCACAGGAAGTGGGGGGCAGGAGGTGAGGAGGGGGGAGGGGTAAGAGTGACCACAGCACAGGAAGGGGGGGGCAGGAGGCGAGGAGTGAGGGAGGGGTAAGAGTGACCACAGCACAGGAAGTGGGGGGCAGGAGGTGAGGAGGGGGGGAGGGGTAAGAGTGACCACAGCACAGGAAGGGGGGGCAGGAGGCGAGGAGTGAGGGAGGGGTAAGAGTGACCACAGCACAGGAAGTGGGGGGCAGGAGGCGAGGAGTGAGGGAGGGGTAAGAGTGACCACAGCAAAGGAAGGGGGGGACAGGAGGTGAGGAGGGGGGGAGGGGTAAGAGTGACCACAGCAAAGGAAGAGGGGGACAGGAGGTGAGGAGGGGGGGGGTAAGAGTGACCACAGCACAGGAAGTGGGGGGCAGGAGGTGAGGAGGGGGGAGGGGTAAGAGTGACCACAGCACAGGAAGGGGGGGGCAGGAGGCGAGGAGTGAGGGAGGGGTAAGAGTGACCACAGCACAGGAAGTGGGGGCAGGAGGCGAGGAGTGAGGGAGGGGTAAGAGTGACCACAGCACAGGAAGTGGGGGGCAGGAGGTGAGGAGGGGGGGAGGGGTAAGAGTGACCACAGCACAGGAAGTGGGGGGCAGGAGGCGAGGAGTGAGGGAGGGGTAAGAGTGACCACAGCACAGGAAGTGGGGGGCAGGAGGCGAGGAGTGAGGGAGGGGTAAGAGTGACCACAGCACAGGAAGTGGGGGGCAGGAGGTGAGGAGGGGGGAGGGGTAAGAGTGACCACAGCACAGGAAGTGGGGGGCAGGAGGGGGGAGGGGTAAGAGTGACCACAGCACAGGGAGAGGGGGACAGGAGGTGAGGAGGGGAGGGGTAAGAGTGACCACAGCAAAGGAAGAGGGGGACAGGAGGTGAGGAGGGGGGGGGTAAGAGTGACCACAGCACAGGAAGTGGGGGGCAGGAGGTGAGGAGGGGGGGAGGGGTAAGAGTGACCACAGCAAAGGAAGAGGGGGACAGGAGGTGAGGAGGGGGGGGGGTAAGAGTGACCACAGCACAGGAAGTGGGGGGCAGGAGGCGAGGAGGGGGGGAGGGGTAAGAGTGACCACAGCACGGAAGTGGGGGGCAGGAGGTGAGGAGGGGGGAGGGGTAAGAGTGACCACAGCAAAGGAAGAGGGGGACAGGAGGTGAGGAGGGGGGAAAGGGTAAGAGTGACCACAGCACAGGATGGGGGGGACAGGAGGTGAGGAGGGGGGGAGGGGTAAGAGTGACCACAGCAAAGGAAGAGGGGGACAGGAGGTGAGGAGGGGGGGGGTAAGAGTGACCACAGCACAGGAAGGGGGGGCAGGAGCAGGAGGGGAACGTAAGAGGTTTCCACACGTGTTTGAACGATGATGTAAAGAGGAAGGACTGAATGCAGGAGTGAACGGGAGTCAGCAGAGCAGCAAGGCCCCTGAGGAGGAAGAAAATAGAGGAAACTAGAGGTGGAATTCAGAGCGCAGGTAGATAAATCGGCCGTCAGCGGGAAAGGGACTCCTGTCACTGGGACAGAAAGGAGACGGGGATGAGTGTTGTTACGTCCCTGGAGTGACAGCCAGAAAATGAGAGGGTGTCCTACGCAGTGACCGCTGGTTGCTCTGGGAACTGGAGGCAAGCCATGTGCTGAAGACAAGTAGCCATGGGATAGATTTGTCGAGAACGAACGCAAGCTGAGATGGCCACCGCGGGAAAGAACGAAAGAGAGCCCTCTGGCCTAGCGGAAGGCTGTTGGCGGCGTTGAGGACCTGGTTACGGCTGCAGACCATCCGTTTATGCCGGCAGCACTAGGCGCAGTTTCTGAGGGATTTTCTTCAAGGTGCCCCCGAAGAAGGCCTTCGACAGCCCGAGGAAGCCGAGGGCTTGGGGTCTGGGCTTGAGTGAGGATCAAGAGGGAGGTGGTTACCTGCAGCCTCAGTGCCGTCCCGCGGCTGACTGCTGAGTGCTTCCACGCTCCTGGACTTGTCTGGGTATTTCGCGTATATTATTCCAGCGGTCCTTGGAAAGCGAGGCAGGAGTTGGATGAGATTCATAAGGGACTCCGTCCAGGGTTATATATCTTAGAAATTGAAGACATGAGGTCCAGACCCAGGTTTCTCTTTAGAGGCTTCAGTAGCCACAAAGTTTCTGAAAGGAGTAGTCCCACAGTTCCCTGGCAGGTGGTTGGGTGCGTTGAATGGGATTTCAAGGAGCTGGGGCTAGACCAGGTGACCGAAGGGACAGACCCATATTAAGCAGACACTACCACATGTCGAGAGAAACGTATCAGTTAACGAGGGAGCATGTGGATAAATCTGTGATTTGTTGGGGCGCCTGGGTGGCTCAGTCGGTTGGGCGTCCGACTTCGGCTCAGGTCATGATCTCACAGCTTGTGGGTTTGAGCCCCGCGTCGGGCTCCGAGCTGACAGCTCGGAGCCTGGAGCCCGCTTCAGATTCTGTGTCTCTTTCTCTCCCTCTGCCTCTACCTCGCTCATATTCTGTTTCTCTCAAAAACAAATAAACATTTAAAATTAAAAAAAAAAAAGAAATGTTATTGCCTGTATCCCCGAATAGAGCTTTCATACATTCAAAGATGTCTATAAGCAGTGTTGTGCTAATAAATACGCGTGACAGTCTGCTCTCAGGAAGAACAGCCTGATTTGTAGCATTTGGTCATAAGAAATGTAAGTACTCTACCAGGCCAATTTCAAGCTGCCATACATGAAATACAGGCGGGAAAACGTGTGTAGACAATTCTCAAAGCTGGCGTGAGTCAGCTCCAGCGCCCCATGACCTAAAGAATTTTTAAAAATTTTTTAATGTTTTATTTTTGAGAGAGAGACAATGCACGAGGGAGAGAGACAGACAGTGGGGGAGGGGCAGAGAGGGAGGGAGATGCAGAATCCAAAGCAGGCTCCAGGCTCCGAGATGTCAGCACAGAGCCCCACGCGGGGCTCTAACTCACGGACCGCGAGATCATGACCTGAGCCGAAGTCGGACTCTCAACCGACTGAGCCACCCACCCATGACCCAAAAAATTTTTTAAAAAATCAGGTAAGAAAAAGATTTTTTTTCCCAATGTTCCCACTTAATCCACTAATTTATAAACTGTTTAACTTGTTCAGAATTTATCTGGAGACTATATAGTATGAATTCTTCAATTCATGCATTTATGTCCAGTATCACGTTCCATATTTTCAAGTCATAACAAGATCTATAATTTTAGAGTTAGGAAAGATGGCTATCCTAAAATTTACTTTTGTTCTTCAAAAGTAACGTAATGAGCGAGGTGCCCGGCTGGCTCAGTCAGTGGAGAACCCAACTCTTGATCTCAGGGTTGTTCGAGCCCCACGCTGAGTGTAGGGATGACTTAAAAATAAAATCTTCAAAAAACAAAACAAAACAAGTGTAATTAGTAAGATGAAAGTAGCTGAAGCCAAACAATGTGTAGTTTAACAGCAGTTAATTTTTTTAACGACCCTAATAAGTTGAATGTCATCACAATATACAGTATAATAAAACTCAGTAAAACAGAGAACAAGGTATATCAGCAAAAGGTTTTGTTGATGTGTTAGCCCCCACTGGAAATGCTTCAAGTGGTAGATAAAATTCTGCCTTGACCCGGAAAAACATGGCATTGATAAATCTGTGTCTCCAGTACATTCAGAAACTGTTGCAGGTAACAGACTCTTACCTATCACACAGATAGAAGCCTAAAATCAAACTCCCCCATGCTTTTAAGGTTTATGGGATAAGCATAGAACCGAAAGCAAGTCGTTGTTTAACAGTGACTCTTTTTCTCCCATTGAGCTGGAATAGACCTGTTTTTTACCCCATGTATAATTCCATTAAATTGTGGCATGACAGTACATTTCTTTTAACATGTAAAAAGGTGAATAAAGCAATCTTCAACGTATTAAAACACATGGAGATTATACTTTTCACATGACTTAGTTTATAAATAAATCAAGTGCAGTGGTTTTGAGTTCTTGTTCAAAGACAATATTTTTTAATCTGATATCCTTTCAACTTGTACTTTTCTAGGGAGCTGTTGATGAGAGTTTGCTCAAAGTGCCATGTTTTTATTTTAAAAAGAATGTTGAGTCATATATTCACATGTTATTGTCCAAATGATTATAAATATTTTTAAGTAAATCTAAGCTTTTGATGTAAAGCCATTGATTACTTGATCAACTTTGGTATCCAAAAATATTAGGAACCATTAATTATGATTAACATTCTTTTTTTTTTATTTTTTTAACATTTATTTATTATTGAGAGACAGAGACAGAGCATGAGCAGAAGAGGGGCAGAGAGGGAGAGACACAGAATCCAAAGCAGGCTCCAGGCTCTGCGCTGTCAGGATAGAGCCCGACACGGGGCTTGAACTCATGAACTGCGAGATCGTGACCCGAGCCGAAGTCGGACGCCCAACTGACTGAGCCACCCAGGCGCCCCTAATTATGATTGACATTCTAAAGGCAGTAACCCAAGTGAATTTTAAGTTTCTCTGATCTTGACAATTTTTCTACATTGGAAAAAAAACTGTTACAGATGCATCAGAGCAACATTTTACATAATTTTTATAAATCTCTATCAGAAGTAGGTTACCAAGTATAAGTTGCACAAACAAATTGAGTATAGAGTGTGACAAATTGGAGCAAGTATGGACTTAAGCAGCTTCTCTGGGGGCACCTGGGTGGCTCAGTCGGTTAAGCGTCCAACTTCCGCTCAGGTCATGATCCCACAGTACATGAGTTCGAGCCCCGCGTCCGGCTGTCCGCTGTCCGTGCAGATCCTGCTTCGGATCCTTCTGTCTCCCTGTCTCCCTGCCTCTTCTCCACTCATGCTCTCTCTCTTTCAAAAATAAACATTTAAAAAAAAAAAAAGAGTTCCTGGAAATGAAGAGGAAAGCTCTTGAGAAAGACAGTGGTGCGTGCCAAAAGTTAGAACAAATAATTTTTTTTTAAATCAGCTTCTCTTCATCTTCTCCCCACACCCCTTTCACCACACTAATGCTTTGTTTGATTCAGCATGTCAAGAGGCCAGCCGCTCCGTGGGTACCGCCGGAGGTGCCTCGCGGGCCTACTGACAATATTAAAATGGAATGCCACTGGTTCCTGACATCAAGTTTATATTTTAACACTTAGATTTATGGAGAATTTACAAACAGAGGTCCAAGAAATGGAGTTCCTTCAGTTTTCTAAAGGTTTGAGTTTCATGAGAAAAGAAGACTTTGCAGAATGGCTACTTTTTTTCACTAACACTGAAAATAAAGACATCTATTGGAAAAACGTAAGAGAGAAGTTGTCAGCAGGAGAGGTTCGTATGCCTTTTTATTATGCTTTTGGTAAAGATGAAATCATGTTAAAAACATTTATATAATTAAATAAAGTAACTTTCAGAGTAACCCAAACCATGTTACTCTCTTATTTGAGTGTAAAATCAAGGTGAGAAATGGTGTTTACATTTTCTTATGAATGAATTCCTGCCCAGATGGAATCAGTATTCCAAACAGGAGTTTTGCATTTCCGGTAAAGTCAGTAAACAATGTCCACTGTCACCACTGTTGTTCTGGAAGTCTCAGCCAGTACAAATTAACAGAATAAAAGAGTATGAACCTTTGGAAGGAGGGACAGTTGCCTTTGTTTGCATAGATGTGATTCTATGCCTAGAGAACCCAAGAGAATCAAACTGAAAAGCTATTAGAAACAGCAAAAATTCAGTGAAGTGCCTGTTACAATGCTAGTATGTTAGCAGTAGCTGCCCTATGTGCAAATTACAGGTTAGAAAAGGTAATGGCAGGGGCACCTGGTGGCTCAGCCAATTAATCCTGATGTCAGCTCAGGTCATGATCTCACTTGTTCGTGAAATTGAGCCCCACATTGGGCTCTGCACTGACAGCGTGGAGGCTGCTTGGGATTCTCTCCCTCTCTCTCTCTGCCCCTCCCACATTCTCCCTCTCTCACTCTCAAAATAAATAAGTAAACATTAAAAAAAAAAAAAAAGAATATATAATGGCGTGTGTATATATACACTTTCTTTTTTTAATGTTTATGTGTATGTTTATATATATGTATATTAAGTAATGATTGCCAAACTGTTAATAATGATTAGTATACTGTTGTAAGATTTGAAGTGACTTTTTACTTTATATATTGCTTTTACTTTATTGTTCCATAACATAGTATTGGAGTGGGCATATGTTTTTATATAATTTTTTCTTTTTTTTTTTAATGTTTATGTATTTTTGAGAGAGACAGAGAGTAAGCAGAGGAGGGGCAGAGAAGAGAGGGAGACACAGAATCCAAAGCAGGCTCCGGGCTCTGAGCTGTCAGCACAGAGCCCGACACGGGGCTCGAACTCACGAACCGTGAGATCATGAGCTGTGCTAAAGTGGGAGGCTTAACCGACTGAGCCACCCAGGCGCCCCTATATAATTTTTTAAAGCTATTTCTATAGTGAGGGAAAAGATAATAAAATATAATTAAGATCTCATTTGTAATTGAAATAGAAACACATAAAATTAAAAATGAATTTAACAAGAAATACATGAAAATGAAGCTTTAAACTCTTGATAGATATAAAAGAAAACTTGCCTAATTATAGCGCTGTCTCCTATTATTGAACGGGAAGTCTTAGTATTATAGATGTAGCACTTGTCCCTTGGAGTCATCTATAAATGTAACGCCTATACTGGAAGAGCCTGGGTCTGCTGCAGTTCTAAAACTGCCGTGCTGTCCCCGTGGCCAACATAAGGAAGATCTCTTTCTCAGTCGTGCTACATTTCCACTGTGGGCTGCCAGGCGCCTCTGCCCACTCAGTTGCTCAGGTACCCAGACTCTTCAAGCTCTGCCACCTTGGAGCTTTACCGGCTGGAAAAAACATCATCTTCAGAGGCCATGGCAGGGAAAGAAAGGAGTGAGTACATTCCAGCAATTAAGTGTGTTGGCCTAGAAACATCACACTTGGCTACCGGCCAGACTAATCACATGACCCCACATAGCTGCAAAGAAGCAGAAAGGTGTAATCTTTCCTATGTGCAGGAACCAAAAAGTATTGGTGGACAGTGATGGGTTTCAATAAAAATGTCATCAGATTGTCATGAGTGAACTAGACAGGCCGTAAAAGTTTCTATGAAAAGAATGCTGCAGGGACAAGAGATATCCAGGAAATCTCTGTAACTTCTCCTGTTTTGCTGTGAACCTGAAATGGCTTTTAAAAAACTAAGTCTTTGGGGTGCCCGGGTGGCTCAGTATGTCAAGTGTCCGACTTCAGCTCAGGTCATGATCTTGCCGTTCTGAGTTCAAGCCCCGCCTCGGGCTCTGTGCTGACAGCTCAACCTACTTAGAATTCTGTGTCTCTCGCTCTCTCTGCCCTTCTCCCACTCACACCCTGCCTCTCTTTCTCTCAAAAATGAATAAATGTTTTAAAATGTTTAAATAATAAAAATTTTAAAAATAAAATAAAAAAATTAGGTCTTTAAAAAAAGAATATTGAGATATTAAAATATATTACCAAATATTGATAACTAGAACAGCCTGTTACAATGAATTTGACAGACCTATCAATTGAACAGAATATAAAGTCCAAAACTAGACCCAAATACACATGGAAATCTAGTATATGTGAATTCATATTGTAAATTAGCTGGGTAAAAGAGGAATTATTAATAAATGGCACTAGGTTAATTGACTGGCCATCTGAGGGAGAAATGAACGTAAATCTCTGCCTCACTCCTTACTCTAAAATTCCAGATAGATCTAAGAATTAAATGTTACAGGGGAAAATGAAACTGAGTATGTAGAGAAGGAAACTTGGAAACAATCATCTCAGAGTAGGGTATGCATATTTCTCTAGGCAAAACTCAGAAGCTTTCAAGGAAAAGTTGATGAAATTGCTGTCTAAAAGTTAAAAATTCTGTTGCTTTCCCCTCATCCCCCTCAAAACTAAGATCAAAGTCAAAAGAAAAAAATTAACAAATTGGGGGGAGGGAAGAAATATTGGCATCATATGTAATGGGCCCATTTCTTTAATTTATCATGAGATCTTTAAAAATCAAGAACTTTGAAAGGTCTTAAATTTTGTCCTATTTAATGTATAAAGGGATCCTAAAAACCAGTGTGTTGATAAATGTAAAGTATCTGAGATTTTATCTATTTGGAAGTTAGCCTGTACCATTTCATGGATGCTGACCGAAGATACAAGACTATTGGGTCAGAGACAAAGAACATTATTATTCATAGCATAGCAACAGCATGAGCATCATGTTTGTGTCAGTCCTCCCTCGCCTCCCAAGTCCCATGGGGACCATGCTGAGTACCCTGTGGATGCTGCCCACACACATAGCCAAGAAAGCTCATCTTCAGGAGTCTGAATCTTTTATAATGGGCAGTAAGCAAAACTGTGCTCTACTTCCAAAGCAGACATCGTCAATATTCTAGGCTGTTCGCTATACAAATGCCCTTAGGAAGATAGTCTGGAATAATAAAGTAGTTGGAGCTTCTCTTTGAAAGATGTGCAGAAACGTGAGAGACGTTCTTCATGGAGACTTGTCTCTCAGCAGTAAGCCACATAACAGCTCATTAAAAATCTAGGCAGAGGACATAAAAAAGACACAAGAATAGAAATCCACAAATCACCAATAAGAACAGAAGAGAAAAGTGTTTAAACCTCATTCACAGTTAAAGACCTACAGATTCAAACATTGATGGCATGCTATTTTTCACCTATCAGTAAAGGAAAAATCAGAAGGTTGCACCGAGTGGCGGCTTTGAGATTACGATACAGAGGAACGGCCACTCTTCTGCTAATAAGATGTATTCTTTTTTTTTTTTTTTTTAATTTTCTTTTTTTCAACGTTTTTATTTATTTTTGGGACAGAGAGAGACAGAGCATGAACGGGGGAGGGGCAGAGAGAGAGGGAGACACAGAATCGGAAACAGGCTCCAGGCTCCGAGCCATCAGCCCAGAGCCCGACACGGGGCTCAAACTCACGGACCGCGAGATCGTGACCTGGCTGAAGTCGGACGCTTAACCGACTGCGCCACCCAGGCGCCCCAATAAGATGTATTCTTAAGAGTACAAAGCAAAGTGTAGAAATGTGTGAAGAGGACACTCCCACTGTGTAAAACAGGGGTGTGTGTATGCTCTTTTATATGAGTAGAATATTTCTGGAAGCATACACAAAGAATTGGTAACAGTGCTTTACCTCTGGGAAAGGGAACTGGAGGTCAAAGGAGGGAAAAAGACTTTTTGTTTTTTATCCATTCTAGAATTTGTTTTTTTACCATGTGTATATGTTACCTCTTCAAAGACTTAACTAAATTTTAAAAGTAAAACTTCCATGAATTTACCAAGGCTGCGGGCAGTGAAACTTGAATAAGACCACCACCTGTATGCAGAGGACATGATCCTGAAGGTGCCTACAAAAGAAACCATATATATATATATATATATATATATATATATATATATACACGCACACACAGAGAGAGCGAGTGTGAGCAGGGGAGCGGGCAGAGGGAGAGAGAGAGGGAATCTCAAGCAGGCTCCCTGCTCAGCATGGAGCCTCACAGAGGGCTCCATTCCATGACCCTGGGATCATGACCTCAGCTGAAATCAAGAGTTGGACGTTCAACCAACTGAGCCACACAGGTGCCCCAAGAAACTTTTTTTTTTTTTAGGCAGGGAAGAATTTACTTTCAAATTAACAGTTTTCATACTTTGTTTACTTTTTCAGTGGAAAAACTAGTTTTTCTAACTTATTTCTGTTTTGTTTTTATGGGCAGAGGTTTTGAAGTTAGGAACCAAGGTTCAAATCCTGATTGTTCCACTTGGTAGATCTTGAGCAAATTCCTTCCTTCCTGAAAGGTTACTTCGCTGAGGCTTGGAGAGGCTAAGACCATGTACACAGTAAATGGCAGAACTGGAATTAAAGCACAGCTTTTCTGTCTCCAAAACCCAGTGCTCTTACTCCGTGCTGTGTCCACGGATAAAGCAGAAAAGCAAGGAGGCAGAGCACTTAACGGGGTATTAGTTTCCTCAGCCTGCCGTAACGAAATGCCGCAGGCCGGATGGCTCAAACAACTCATTCATTTGCTCACAACTCTGGAGCCCGAAGTCCAAGATCAAGGTGCCGGCAGGTTGGTTTTTGGTGAGGCCTCTCCTCCCAGCTTGCAGACCACCACCGCCTTCTCACCCTGTCCTCACGAGGCCTGCCGTCTGTGCTTTCGTGCGGAGTGAGCGTGCGCTGCTGTCCCCTTCTCTTATCGGGACATCGGTGCTATCAGAGTGGGGTCCTACCCTTGTGACCTCATGTAGCCTTAATTGCTTCCCTAAAGGTCCTGTCTCCAAGTACAGTTACGTTGGGTGTTTGGGTTTCAGCCTGTGGATCTTGCGGAGACAATTCGGTCTGTGACACAGGGCCACCCCAGTTCTCGCCCTGCGCGATCCAGGAGACGCCGTGCACACAGTGTGCAGTCTGCACAACCATGCACGGTGGCCCTGCCCGTCTTTTTAATAGACTTTCTTGGAAGGCCATAAAAGTTCACAAGCTTTATGGTAGAAACAGGACTTACGCTTCTGCTTATATTCTAAGATCAGTTTTACAAAATCGTAATTAACACTCACTTTTGTTATTTTATTAGAGTATTAGTTTGGATGAGTTCAAGTCCTTTTGTCATTTTGCCACCCACCTAGAAGATTTTGCTATTGCCATGCAAATGTTTAGTTTAGCTCACCGTCCTGTCAGACTGGGTAAGTTACGTGACTTCGTTTAATTTTTATCATCTACAAATAACATCACTCTGTTCTTCAACTAGAACATACCAGTCAAGGAGCCAATTACCAGTGAAACAGTTGATTAGCCTTTTAATTAATTCAGTGTGGTTACTCTAGACTTACAAGGACTCTCACATTTAACAATTACGTTATTTGCTTTTACTTTCTTATTTCCTAAAAAGGAAAAGGGAATATTTAAATATGTTCTTTAGAACATTGATTAAATTAAAATAGGCTGCCCCTCTTTCCGTTACTTTCAAGACATTTCTCAGCCAAATGTATTATTTCAACATATCCTTCATGAGTATTTTTTGTTTTGTTTTACTTCCGTGATAATGAACATTTAGACTTAATTTTGCTTCTCAAATAATAAAATTTAGGTTAATTCCACTTAGACTATTTCACACAGTTGATGAGTTGTTTTATGTTTTCTTTTTTCAGCGGAGTTTAAGAGGGCCGTGAAAGTAGCAACAGGGCAGGAACTCTCAAACAATATTTTGGACACCGTGTTCAAGATCTTTGATGTGGATGGTGATGAATGTCTTAGTCATGGAGAGTTTCTCGGGGTGTTAAAAAACAGGATGCATCGAGGTTTATGGGTAAAGATTTTGAGTTTTTAATAACTACATGTTTACATGTAATTAAGTGAATGGCATGACACCTAGAATTTGGGCGATGTGTGTGTGGTCGTAAGTGGAGGTTTTATCATTTGTGAAGAGATTATAAGCCATGATCACAAACGGAGATGTCTCCTTCAGATGGGATCCAGTATTTTCCTTTGCTTTTTTTTTTTTTAATCTGAATCTAATCAGAAACTGCTATTCAGAAATCATTTTACTTTGGGCTCTGTAGTTAGACACACCTAAATTCAAATCCCAGCTCTGTCACCAGCTGCCTAATCTTGCAAAGCCACTTAACTTTTCAGAGCCTCCCATTCCTCATCTGTACAATGAGGAAGCTAATAGAATCTACCAGAAAACAATGTTGTAAGAATTAAGCGTAAAATACTTAGGATAGTGCCTGAGACAGTTGAAGTAAATGTTAGCCATTGTTATTGTATTCAGATTCTTCACATATTAGTCTATACCTGTGGGACAAATAAAACTCAAAATTTTGTTTAAATTGGAATCTGCTTAGAAGCACCATCATAAGGGTATTACGCTAAGCGAAGTTAGAGGAAGGCAAATATCATATGACTTCACTCATATGAGGACTTTAAGAGATAAAACAGATGAACATAAGGGAAGGGGAAGAAAAATAATATAAAAACAGGGAGGGAGCAAAACATAAGAGACTCATAAATATGGAGAACACACAGGATAACTAGAGGGGGTGTGGGAGGGGGGATGGGCTAAATGGGGGAGGGGCACTAAGGAATCTACTCCTGAAATCATTGTTGCACTCTGTGCTAATTTGGATGTAAATCAAAAAGTAAATAAATTATTAATTTAAAAAAAAAAAGCACCCTCATAAAAGCAGTCTGCAGGTTGAAAACAAGGGTGGAAAGAAAACTGGGTGGAAAGAGGCAGTTCGGCCAGAAGAAAGGAGAGAATGAGGGAGAGAATGTGGTGGATTCATGAACAGCCCCCTTCATTTACTCCTCAGAAAAGCCCATCATTTTCCTGCTACCCACATTATTAATGGAAAATGAGTAAATATGATTTCTGTTAGCAAATGTGTCTCACAAGCTTTGTGGGCATCCATCATCTCATCGTGAATAATCCTGTCCCTGAAAATGAAACCAGCCTTTGCAGTAACGATTTAATATACCCACGAGCCTCCGCCATTTCTCGAAGACATTAAATAGAGCTGGAAATCGATCAGGAAAAGAATATATGTAAAATCTAAAAGAGGGACACCTGGCTGGCTCAGTCTGTTAAGCGTTTGACTCTTGATTTCGGCTCAGGTCATGACCTCACCAGTTTGTGAATTCGAGCCCCGAGTCAGGCTGCACCCTGATAGCTGATAGCGCAGAGCCTGCTCGGGATTCTCTCTCTCCCTCCCTCTCTGGCCTTCCCCCACTTGTGCACGCATGCTCTCTCCCTCTCTCTCTCTCTCAAATGAATCAACTTTTTAAATAAATCTAAAACTTTAGCAGGGCACTGGTGTGGCTTAGTTGGTTTAGTTTCCAACTCTTGATTTCGGCCCAAGTTGTGATCTCACCGTCGTGAGATAGAGCCCCATGTCGGGCTCTGTGCTGGGCATGAAGCCGGCTTAAGATTCTCTCTCCCTCCCTCTCTCTCCCTCTCTCTCTCTCTCTGCCCCTCTCCTGCTCACACACGCTAGCTTGCTCACTCGTTCACTCTCTCTAAAAAAAATTTTCAACTGGCAGATTTGCTTCCATTTGGGAGATATCCAGCAACGCTGTCCTCCTGTGCTCACCAAGGACACAAATGTTTTTTAGCCTTTACTTTCCTCTTTAACAGACGAATAATACTCCTAGAACTTTTTAATTCACAGAGCACTTAGGTGAATTACAGTCTTTTTTCTTAAAGCCTCTTATAAAATATGTTGTTTCTTTTTAACTTAGGTAGTTTTAAATCAGAGTTTTAGGCTTATAATTTATATTCCACATAGCTAAATTAAGTTCACCGTAAAAAGGAAAACATTATAAAATAGTATAAAGCGTCATGAAATAATTACATTTTTTAAAACCAATATATGAAAGAAATCGCCCACGATCTTCATTATCTTCTTAGGGAAGAGGCTCCAATCACGTGCACTTAGCCTCCACTCTTGAGTCACCCAAGGCTGTTCTTACACCTCGTTCACGTTTTATCCTTTACCCCGTCCTGCGTACAGTTTTGTTGGAATCCTCCTTCACAACATAATCCGTCTCAGGGACTCTCTGGAGGCACATGGGAAATAAATGGTAACAGAGCTCACGTGAAATCGTGTTTAACCTTGAAGAGAATGATCTCTTTACTTTCACTTTGTGTTAACAGGTACCACAGCAGCAAAGTATACAAGAATACTGGAAATGTGTGAAAAGAGAAAGCATTAAAGGAGTAAAAGAAGTCTGGAAACAAGCCGGAAGAGGTCTCGTTTAGAAAAAGATAATACGGGAATTACATTGCTCCAAATGTCAGAATTTGGAATTGTTTTTTAAGTACTAGCTGTTTGTCTTCTGGAGTCTTCATTGATTTTCCTTGTAATAGCAAGACGCCTTGTATTTACTTCCTGATTCAGTAATTTCTTGATAAAATTTCATTAAAGAACTTAGTAAATACAGGTACCAGATCCTGTCAGAGGGCCTAGAATTGAAGTCATGCTTTGTACTTTGATAAGATTGAAAACCTCGTTATTCACTGATTTCTTAGACAAGTAGTAAAACATCTCTTTGGAAGGGTGTCAGTTAGTAATTACAGAAAAAAACAATTGACACACAAGGCTAAGATCAAGGCCAGGAGTCCTGGTGTTCCCAGTAGCACAAATTCGGTTAAGAACATTTCACATTTTCTTGTCTGCATCTCATATCTCATAAGCTTCTTGTACATTTTATTTCAGTTAGCTGTATATTAATTGTCCTAAAAATAATGTGTAAATTTCAATATCGTATGTGGAAACCAAATAAAGTATTTACACAGATACAAAAATTACATTTTTAATGTTTTTTTTTAAACTTTTTTATAAATATAAATACTCTCATCCTTGCCAACCACATTAGTTCAGATTCTTAAAAACTAGTAATTGGGGGATCCCCTGGCTGGCTCGGTCGGTGGAGCAAGCAAGACTCTTGATCCTGGGTCTGTGGGTTCAAGCCCCACACTGGACGTAGATGTCATTTAAAATAAAATTTAAAAAAAAACAAACTATAGTGTTTTGGGGAGAATCTTGAACACAAGATCGGGGTCTCATGGCATATATTGGGTTGTGGGTAAATGTTTAAATGGCACTAAAAATTAATTGGCATTAAATACAAAATGCTGTTGTAAGTAAAATGGCATTTTTAAACACAATAAGTGAAAATTACTTAAAAAAAATTTTTAATGTGTATTTGTTTTTGAGAGACAGCATGAGCAGGGGAGGGGGAGGGAGAGAGGGAGACACAGAATGTGAAGCAGGCTCCAGGCTCCGAGCTGTCAGCACAGAGCCGAATGCAGGAAAATTATATTTTAAAAATAAGCTACTTAAATAAGAATATTGCAAATCTTTGAAACATGTTTCAGGGTGCCTGGGTGGCTCAGTCAGTTAAGTGTTCCACTCGATTTCAGCTTGGGTCCTAATCTCACTCATGAAATTGAGCTGGGCGTCGGGCTCCAAGCCGAGCGCAGAGCCTGCTGAAGAGTCTCTCTCTCCCTCTCTCTGCCTCACCCCTCCATTTCTCCTTCTGTCTCTCTCTAAAATTAAACAACAACAAAAAAAAAGGTTTAAAAATAGTAATAATAATAAATAACTAAAACATGTTCCATTCCCTGGTTAAATGGCTGATTCTGAGACCAGAGCAGGGAAAGTACAAGATGAGCCCGGAAGTAAGAGGTAATGATGAGGACGTCCCAAATGTAGCAAAAAGGCAAGAGCGACTTGAAGGGGCTCCCCCTGGCCGAATCCGGTACAATCTGAGTATCAAAGTAATTAATGTCAGCAATGGATCGAACCTACTGACTAAGAATCCATGAGGCCAACAGGCGGAGAAGCAGGGGCATCCATACGTCCGGCGTCTCTCAAACAAAGAAGTGCCGAAGCCAAAGGACTTTGAGCACCAGAGCCTGGGAGGAAACGAGTCTGAATCTACCAGGAGGAAAATGGGAAAGCAGGTAAAGAGAGAGGTGCGTAACTGCGAGCCGGGGGAGACAAACGGCCGCGCGGGCGCGGAGGGGAGGGACCCCCTTCTGCGGAGGGACGAAGGGAAGAGAAAGAGTGGCCAGGACAGTGCAGGACCTTATCCGGACAGGAGACAGGCCTCGGACTGAGACAGAGGGATCCGATCTCTGCCTGGGGGGCTTTCTTTGGACTGGGGCCTGGGGCCCGCTCCCTGTTCGTGCACCTGGGGAGGAGGGGAGCCAGGGGCCTGGGTGCGGGGGTAGGTCAGGGGCTCAGTCCGCAGCTGGAGAAAGCGGTTCCCTGCCTGGAGGGCTGCGCGATAGCACAGAACCCGCCTGCGTCCACCCACCCCCACCCCCACCCCCACCCCACCCCTCCACTCCACCCCAGCCCCGTGCAGTGGCTGGGCCAAGGGTGCAGTCTGCAGGAGGAAAAGGCCGCCGTGTCCCTGGAGTCCGCCACCCCGGGGCTCGCAGGGGCAAGGGCAGCGGCTCTCCGTCTGCAGTAGGAGAAGGCGGTCGTCCCTGAAGCGCGGCGGCAGAGACGAAGCCACCAGGACCACACGTGGCCACGATGAGAGGCGCTTCCCCAGCGCCAGAGCGCACGGAGCGGGACTTGGAATCCTAGCCAAGCGCAGGGTCAGGGGTATTGGCGGAGAGAGAAGGACCCCACCCCACCCCACCCCCACCCCCCCGCCACGTCTGCGCCCCTGGCACAGTGAGGACGACTCAAACGGAGGCCACCGGCTGGGCTCCGTGGAGAAGAGACTGGGGCTCACCCTTCCCCCCTCCCCCCAAGGAGGGGACTCAGGGATCACCACCCCTGGGCCCATACTGGAGGTGGGGCCAGATTACGCCAAGCCACGCCCCTTTGCCCTGGGCAACTGCGTATCCACCGGAGCAGCACCGACCCTGCGGACAGCTCCTCCCCACGAGCGCTGCGGCGTTGCCTGGATTGACTCTAGGTCAACTCTGGATGAGTAGATCTATTCTCCCCCCACCCCCACCCCCGCCCCATTTCTCCTCCTTATCTCCTCCCTCCCCTAGGCTGGTCACTCTGGTCATTGTCTCTCTAAACAGGCATAGTTAATCCATTGTCTTGCACATGTTCGACACCTCCTTTACACTCCTTTCTCTCTCTCTGGAATTATCAAGCCATAGAGTTGCTCTGAGTAACTTTCTCTTTGTTTCATTTTCCCTGCCTCCTTTATTTTCCTTTCTCTCTCTCATGATTAAGCCTTTTAGTCTCTCAGCCTGGTCAATGTTTATTTTTTCTCCCCCCTGTCATTTCTCTCTTTGTACTCTTCCATCAGCACCGCCCCCACCCTCTTCTCTACTTGTAGTCGGTGTTTTTTGGGTTTTTTGGTTTCAGTCTTTAGGTTTTTGTTTTTCTTTGTGTCGTTTATGTGTTTGCATGTTTTTGTCTCCTGTTTGTCTATCTGTTTTCCTTTCCAAGGCTACTCCAAGGAACAAATCAAAGCACACCTGGTGGAGGGTCCAAACTGTCACTACGAGTAGGGTAATAAAATAAACTCACAACAGAGAGCAAGTAACAATCGCCAAAAAAACACCTGCTGAAGGGCCAGGCCCTGGACAGTGCATGACCCTCCTTTAATACAGCAGTGCTCGCAGGTGCAGAGCACACAACAAGCGTTTAAAACACATGAGGGACAGAAAACTAGCCAAAAGGACGAAACGGAAGAATTCTCCTCAAAAGAAACTCCAGGAAGTAGAAGTAGATCAAAACCAATTTAAGCAATATAATGGAACAAGAATTTAGAATAATAGTCATAAAATTAATTGCTGGGCTTGAAAAAAAAAAACATAGAGGACAGCAGAGAATCTATTGCTGCAGAGATCAAGGGACTGAAAAATAATCATGATGAATTAAAAAATTCTATAAATGAGGTGCAAAATAAAATGGAGGCGGCCACAGCACAGACTGAAGACGCAGAGGGGAGAATATGTGAGGTAGAAGATAAAATTATGGAAAAAGAGGGGGCGCCTGGGTGGCGCAGTCGGTTAAGCGTCCGACTTCAGCCAGGTCACGATCTCGCGGTCCGTGAGTTCGAGCCCCGCGTCGGGCTCTGGGCTGATGGCTCAGAGCCTGGAGCCTGTTTCCGATTCTGTGTCTCCCTCTCTCTCTGCCCCTCCCCCGTTCATGCTCTGTCTCTCTCTGTCCCAAAAATAAATAAATGTTGAAAAAAAAATTTTTTTTTAATTATGGAAAAAGAGGAAGCTGAGAAAAAGAGAAAAAAAATCCAGGAGTATGAGGGGAGAATCGGAGAACTAAGTGATGCAATCAAACACAACAATATCCGTATAATAGGAATTCCAGAAGAGTAAGAGAGAGAAAGGGGCTGAAGGTGTACTTGAACAAATCATAGCTGAGAACTTCTCTGATCTGGGGAAGGAAATAGGCATTGAAATCCAAGAGGCACAGAGAACTCCCTTCAGATGTAACTTGAATCGATCCTGCACGACATATCATAGTGAAACTGGCAAAATACAAGGATAAAGAGAAAATTCTGAAAGCAGCTAGGGATAAACAGGCTCTAACCTACAAAGGGAGACCCGTAAGACTAGTGGCAGACCTATCTACTGAAACTTGGCAGGCCAGAAAGGAATGGCAGCAAATCTTCCATGTGATGAACAGAAAAAATGTGCAGCCAAGAATCCTTTATCCAGCAAGTCTGTCATTCAGAATAGAAGGAGAGAGAAAGGTTTTCCCAAACAAAAACTGAAGGGAATTCATCACCACTAAACCAGTCCTACAAGAGATCCTAAGGGGGACTTTGTGAGTGAAATGTTGCAAGGACCACAAAGTACCAGAGACATCACTACAAGCATGAAACCTACAGACATCACAATGACTCTAAACCCGTATCTTTCAATAATAACACTGAATGTAAACGGACTAAATGCTCCAACCAAAAGACATAGGGTATCAGAATGGATAAAAAAACAAGACCCATCTATTTGCTGTCCAAAAGAGACTCATTTTAGACCTGAGGACACCTTCAGATTGAAAGTGAGGGGATGGAGAACTATCTATCATGCTACTGGAAGTCAAAAGAAAGCTGGAATAGCCATACTTATATCAGACAAACTAGACTTTAAATTAAAGGCTGTAACAAGAGATGAAGAAGGGCAATATATAATAATTACAGGGTCTACCCATCAGGAAGAGCTAACAATTATAAATGCCTATGTATCGAATATGGGAGCCCCCAAATATATAAAACAATTAATCACAAACATAAGCAACCTTATTGATAAGAATGTGGTAATTGCAGGGGACCTTAATACTCCACTTACAACAATGGATAGATCATCTAGACACAGGACCAATAAAGAAAAAAGGGCCCTGAATGATACATTGGATCAGATGGACTTGACAGATATATTTACAACTCTGTATCCCAAAGCAACAGAATATACTTTCTTCTCGAGTGCACATGGAACATTCTCCAAGATAGATCACATACTGGGTCACAAAACAGCCCTTCATAAGTATAAAAGAATTGAGATCATACCATGCACACTTTCAGATCACAATGCTATGAAACTTGAAATCAACCACAGGAAAAAGTCTGGAAAACCTCCAAAAGCATGGAGGTTAAAGAACACCCTACTAAAGAATGAATGGGTCAACCAGGAAATTAGAGAAGAAATTAAAAGATATATGGAAACAAATGAAAATGAAAATACAACAATCCGAATGCTTTGGGATGCAGCGAAGGCAGTCCTGAGAGGAAAATACATTGCAATCCAGGCCTATCTCAAGAAACAAGAAAAATCCCAAATACAAAATCTAACAGCACACCTAAAGGAACTAGAAGCAGAACAGCAAAGACAACCCAAGCCCAGCAGAAGAAGAGAAATAATAAAGATCAGAGCAGAAATAAACAATATAGAATTTAAAAAAAAAAAACAGTAGAACAGATCAATGAAACCAAGAGTTGGTTTTTTGAAAAAATAAACAACATTGATAAACCTCTAGCCAGGCTTCTCAAAAAGAAAAGGGAGAGGACCCAAATAGATAAAATCAGGAATGAAAAGGGAACTATTACAACCAATGCCTCAGAAATATGAGCAATTATCAAGGAATACTACGAAAAATTTTATGCCAACAAACTGGACAACCTGGAAGAAATGGACACATTCCTAAGCACCTACACACTTCCAAAACTCAAACAGGAAGAAACAGAAAATTTGAACACACTCATAACTAGTGAAGAAATTGAATCAGTTATCAAAAATCTCCCAACAAATAAGAGTCCAGGACCAGATGGCTTCCCAGGGGAGTTCTACCAGACGTTTAAAGCAGAGATAATACCTATCCTTCTCAAGCTATTCCAAAAAATAGAAAGGGAAGGAAAACTTCCAGACTCATTCTATGCAGCCAGCATTACTTTGATTCCCAAACCAGACAGAGACCGAGCAGAAAAAGAACTACAGGCCAATATCCCTGATGAATATGGATGCAAAAATTCTCAACAAGGTACTAGCAAATCTAATTCAACAGCTTATAAAAAGAATTATTCACCATGATCAAGTGAGATTCATTCGTGGGCTGCAGGGCTGGTTCAACATTTGCAAATCAATCAATGTGATACATCACAGTAATAAAAGGATAAGAACCATACGATCTTGTCAATCGATGCAGAAAAAGCATTTGACAAAATTCAGCATTCTTTCTTAATAAAAACCCTTGAGAAAATTGGGATAGAAGGAGCATACTCAAACATCATAAAAGCCATTTATGAAAAGCCCACAGCTAATATCATCCTCAATGGGGAAAAACTGAGAGCTTTCCCCCTGAGATGAGGAACACGACAGGGATGTCCACTCTCACCACGGTGTTTAACATAGCGTTGGAAGTTCTAGCATCAGCAATCAGACAACAAAAGGAAATTTATCAAAGGCATCCAAATTGGCAAAGATGAAGTCAAGCTTTCACTTTTTGCAGATGACATGATATTATACCTGGAAAACCCAATAGACTCCACCAAAAGGCTGCTAGAACTGATACATGAATTCAGCAAAGTCGCAGGATACAAAATGAATGTACAGAAATCAGTTGCATTTTTATAAACTAATAATGAAGCAACAGAAAGACAAAGAAACTGATCCCATTCATAATTGCACCAAGAATCATAAAATACCTAGGAATAAACCTAACCAAAGATGTAAAAGATCTGTAGGCTGATAACTATATAATGCTTATGAAGGAAATTGAAGAAGATACAAAGAGATGGAAAAACATTCCATGTTCATGGATTGGAAGAATAAATATTATTAAAATACTTAACAAAGTATTAACAATACTACCCAAAGCAATCTACACATTCAATGCAATCAAAATTGCACCAGCATTCTTCTCAAAGCTAGAACAAGCAATCCTAAAATTTGTATGGAACCACAAAAGTCCCCGAATAGCCAAAGTAATTTTGAAGAAGACCAAAGCGGGAGGCATCACAATCCCAGAATTTAGCCTCTCCTACAAAGCTGTAATCATCAAGACAGCATGGTATTGGCACAAAAACAGACACATAGACCAATGGAATAGACTAGAGACTCCAGAATTGGACCCACAAAAGTATGGCCAACTAATCTTTGACAAAGCAGGGAAGAATATCCAATGGAAAAGAGACAGTCTCTTTAGCAAATGGTGCTGGGAGAACTGGACAGCAACATGCAGAAGAATGAAACTAGACCACTTTCTTACACCATTCACAAAAATAAACTCAAAATGGATGAAGGACCTGAATGTGAGACAGGAAACCATCAAAACCCTAGAGGAGAAAGCAGGAAAAAACCTCTCTGACCTCAGCCGCAGCAATTTCTTACTGGACACATCTCCAAAGGCAAGGGAATTAAAAGCAAAACTGAGCTATCGGGACCTCACCAAAGATAAAAAGCTTCTGCACTGCAAAGGAAATGATCAGCAAAGCTAAAAGGCAACCGACAGAATGGGAAAAGATATTTGCAAATGACATATCGGATAAAGGGCTAGTATCCAAAATCTATAAAGAACTCACCAAACTCCACACCCAAAAAACAATCCAGTGAGGAAATGGAGAGAAGACATGAATAGACACTTTTCTAAAGAAGACATCCAGATGGCCAACTGACACATGAAATGATGCTCAACGTCACTCCTCATCAGGGAAATACAAATCAAAACCGCACTGAGATACCACTTCATGCTGGTCAGAATGGCTAAAATGAACAAATCAGGAGACTATAGATGCTGGCGAGGATGTGGAGAAACAGGAACCCTCTTGCACTGTTGGTGGGAATGCGAACTGGTGCAGCCACTCTGGAAAACAGTGTGGAGGGTCCTCAAAAAATTAAAAATAGATCTCCCCTATGACCCAGCAATAGCACTGCTAGGAATTTACCCAAGGGATCCAGGAGTGCTGATGTATAGGGGCACTTGTACCCCAATATTTATAGCAGCACTTTCAACAATAGCCAAATTACGGAAAGAGCCTAAATGTCCATCAACTGACGAATGGATAAAGAAGATGTGGTTTATATACACAATGGAATACTACTTGGCGATGAGAAAGAATGAAATCTGGCCATTTGCAGCAACGTGGATGGAACTGGAGGGTATTATGCTGAGTGAAATAAGTCAGTCAGAGAAAGACAGATGCCATATGTTTTCACTCATATGTGGATCCTGAGAAACTTAACAGAAGTCCATGGGGGAGGGGAAGGGAAAAAAAGTTACAAACAGAGAGAGAGGGAGGCAAACCATAAGAGACTCTTAAATACGGAGAACAAACTGAGGGTGGATGGGGGGTGGGACGGAGGGCGGGGTGGGTGATGGGCATTGAGGAGGGCACTTGTTGGGACGAGCACTGGGTGTTGTATGGAAGCCAATTTGACAATAAATTATATTAAAAATAAATAAATAATCCATGAGCTTACACTGATAACTGACTGACTGATTAATGGGACAAGAGAAACCCCTCCCTTTCCAGCTGTCAAATGGTAAGGCCTTGAAATATGCCAGCCTGCTAAGTGGGAGACTCGTGTGATTTAATGCTTGAGAATGACAAGGGGTAAAAACTTTTTGTCCAATTATTATAAAAAAAACACTTATTTTGCTGCTGATTAGGAAACAAACTTGTTCTCATTTTAGAAATAACTAATTCTTGTATTTCTCTATTGTAGAACCAAACCAAGAGAAAGGAGAAACAGTACAAATGGAGAATGTGCATCCGCCATCATTTCCTCTGTTAGCCACGAAAATACTGTCTAATTCTCTCCTACCTGTCTGCTCACTTGTACTTAGGGGTATAAAAACCAAAAACTAGGATAGTTTCTGGTGTCTTCAGAGTCTCAACTTTTCCAGCCCCTCCCCTGGTGCTGACCCCCCTGACTACTTTCCACAGCATCCCATGAATACCCTGCTCCCACCCTATAAAACCCTTGGCCTTTCCCCACACAGGCCACGTGCTTTTCATTGTCACGTTTCCCTACCCCCACACCTTTACACACACCCCAACTTCTGATGGCAATGCTTTTCCCTCTCCTGTCCTTCTGGTGAAGCTTTAGACCTCAAGTTGCTGTCTACATATCAAGTTTGTGTCTACTAAACTGTTAAAATTAGGAGCAGGAACGGTGACTTTGTCATCTTTATATAATCTAGCTGACTACCTGACACAGAAGGCATCCAACAAATATTGGTTAAACAAAGGAAGGGAAGAGGAGAAAAGGACAAGAGAAAGGCAAAGAGTGGAAGAGAAAGGAAGGAAGAAGGGTTTTAACGTCTGTCAGCCAATAACGGTGCAAACGAGGACCTACGAGGTTGGTGAGCATAAAATGGTGAATTAAGACAAATGGTCACTTATGGAACACAGTCGAATGTTTATTTCTAAAAAAGCAAAAAAATTCAAACATACCATTATAAATTGATTGTTTAAAAATAGAGTAATGTTAGGGGCGCCTGGGTGGCTCAGTCGGTTTGAGCGTCCAACTTCGGCTCAGGTCGTGATCTCCTGGTTTGTGAGTTTGAGCCCCGCATCAGGCTCTGTGCTGACAGCTAAGAGCCTGGAGCCTGTTTCAGATTTCACACTCTGAAATTTTCAGAGCTTGCACTGTCTCTGCCTCTCAAAAATAAATAAACATTTTAAAAAATGTTTAAGAAATAAAGCAATTTGGGAGAACTGCAATAAACTTTCTTAAACCAAGAGTTTTCAGGAATTGAGGATACAGTTTTCAATTTTTCTAAGACAAAAAGTGTTCTAAGCAAAAAATCTGAAAATGAATAGTTCATTATCACTGTCTATGATTGCTGCAAACAACTCGATCCCATTTGAAAAGAATATGGATAAAATATCTGTATCAAATAAGCAAATTAGATTTCCCAGTGTCTCCTTGTAGGAGTCTGGAGACAGTCACCTTGAAAGCAGCTGCACTTCCTAATCTGACCTGAATTTTCAGGCACTTCCTTTACTGTGATTATGTTGAATAAATGATCATTAAGTCTCCTACTATTTTGGTGGTTAGCTTGTATTTCTCTGCTTCTCGAAGGCAGGGAGGGGGGCGGTTGTCCATTCCTGAGCCCTGCCTCCACCTGTCTTCTCGTCCACTGCCATCTCATGAACACCTCTGGCTTCTGTTGCCTCCGCTGAATTCCTGGCCCAGTTACATTCAGGATGCCTGCATTTGGTTGGTGCAACTCAGCATGTCCAAAATTGATCTGGTCATCTCCCCCTCTTTTCCCAAACCTTCTTCACATGTGTTCCTCTATTTCAGCAAGTTCCTCTATTTCTATTTCAGTGACCAAACCGGGAAGCAGGGAGTTGTCCTAGAATCTTACTTCCCTATTCCTCCATATTGAATGAAGTTCTGTCAATTCTACTTCCTCAAAATCTCCCAAACTTGCTCTCCACCTTCCAGCCCCATTGCCACTGCCTTAGTAGAGGCCTGGAGCAGTTAGTTATTACTGACATCGCCACAGTAGAATCCTAACTGTTACCCTCCAGGCCCCACCCCCAGTAAAAGCACAGTGATTAAGCATCCAAACTGATGTTAGACTGGATTTAAATCTCCATCACTTACCAACTTTCTAGCCTTTGGCAAAGTACTTAACTTTTAAGTGCCCCCGTCCTCATCTAAAAGGTGGAAATGATTATCATTCCAGTGTGGTAGTGTTTTATGAGGATTAAATGAGATAATATTTAAAATGCATGGGAGTACATCCTCATTATGTGTTAAACTACTGTTGTTAACTTCTTTCAAATCCGCCTTCAGAACAGATTGATTTTTCAAAAACAAATCTGATCACATTACTCCACTACTACCATTCCTGTGACACTACAGTCCCTACAAAATAAAATTCAAGGGGCACCTGGGTGGGTCAGTCTGTTAAGCATCTTCGCAACTTCGACTCAGGTCATGCTCTCATGGTTTGTGAGTTCAAGCCCCGCGCCGGGCTCTGTGCTGACAGCTCAGAGCCTGGAGCCTGCTTCAGATTCTGTGTCTCCTCCTCTCTCTGCCCATCCCCTACCCATGCTCTGTCTCTCTCTCAGTAGTAAATAAATGTTAAAGAAAAAAATTTTTTAATAAAATAAAATTCAATTCCTACCTGATCTCGCCCCACCTACCTTTCTGGCCTCATCTCCTAACCCTCCCTCCCCGGACCCCACACCTCACACCAAAATTACTTGTTAGCACTCCAGCTGGCTGTGTTCTCATTCTGCATGTATTTGGACTTGGTGCTTCTGCTGAAGATGTTCCCACCTGGCTAACTTCTTCAAGTGCCACTTCATTTGTGAAGTTACTCGTTTTTCTCCCAGCTTTTCCCTCAAACTCATTTAGGAAGTCCCTCTCTTAGCTCCCTCAACATCTTTTCCACCTCTTTCAAACCTCACCAAGTATACTGAAATTTTTCTCTTGCCTCTAGGACTCAACTAGCAGCTCATTAAGAACAAGGATCTATGGTTCTTTTAAGACCATCTCCCCAGCATCCATCAAAGAGCTGGCACATCGTGGTTGCTCAAAAATATGTGAGAAATCAGAAAGAAAAAGGAGGGAAGGAAGGAGAAAGAAAAAAATGAGACGAGTAATATCCCCATATGTGCATGGCCTTTCCTGGTAGTTCAGCTTTTCTGTTATAGGATGGACAGGAAAAAGAAGACCACTCTCTCAGGATCTGTCTTAGCGGAACTACAAGACAGTTCTGGTTTGGCCTCTGCCTTGGACATAGAGGGCAAGTGAGAGAATCTGGCCAGGGCTCTGATCTGGTCGAAAGGCAGAACAGGTGCTGCACACAGAAACAAGGCGAAGTTCCCTCCCGAGACAGAAATAGGTTTACCGTCAGGGAGTTCAAGAATATAAACAAACATAACATAGAGAACGATGTCAGGAAAGATGGCAGAGTAGGAGTCCCAAGAATCTGTCTCTCCACATAAACAACTACTGAGCTGGCAGGAACTGTCTAAAGTTACTATTGTGGAACTCAAGTTCAGCATCTGTGGGAGAGCTCAAGGAAGAGGCTGACAAATTTTGGTGAATTTGAGCCTTTTGCAGGGTTGCAGTTACCAGCCTACATCCCAGCAGCAGGCAGCTGTGGATGTAGCAACCTACATTCCTTGTGTGGCCTACTAGAGCCAGGAGGGGCAAAAAGTTTGTCGTGTTGATGGCTGATTGCTGCCTTTGGTCACTGAAGGCCCAACACAGAGGTCAGCCATTTTTCAATGCCCATTTCCTATGAGCAGCTTCTGAGTCACATGGAATTTAACGAGGCAAGACTTTTTCCCCCTTACTCTTAGGAGCCAGACATGTAAGGAAATCTTTGTCAGGTCAGGGCTGACCACAGAGAAAATTGAAAAGAAACTTCGATGACTACAAAACAAAAAGTATACACTTCAAAAAATAGTTTGGAAAAGCCACAAGTGGATGGATCTAATCCAAAGAAAAAAATCTCAGAGGAGTGGAAGAATTTAGGTTTCCAGAGTTCCTATAACACAGACTATCGAGTTTTCAACAAAAAGTTATAAAATATAAAAAGCAACAAGCAGGTATGATCTTTTCACAGGAAAAAAATTCACAAAAATCATCCCTGAAGAATCCCAGATACTGGAATTAATACTCAAAGACATTAAATTAACTGTCCTAAATATGTTCAATGAGCTAAAGGCAACGATGGACAAAGACCTTTAGGACAATTTCCTTTAGGAAATCAGGAAACTGATGTCTGAACAAAATAAGAAGGTCTATAAAGAGAAATTATGAAAAGGACCAAAATAGATCACTAGAGTGACTTAGCAGCAGACTTGAACAGGCAAAACAAAGAATGGGTGAACTTGAAGACAATGCATTTGAAATGATGTGGTCTCAGAAATGGAAATAAAAAAGAATGAAGAAAAATGAACAGTCTGAAGGACCTGTGGGACACTGAAACATACCAAGGTATGCATAGGTATCCCAGAAGAGAGAAAAAAGCAGGAGCAGAAAACATATTTGAAGAAATAATAGCTGAAAACTTCCCAAATCTAATGAAAGCCATGAATATACACATCCAAGGAACTCAATGAACTTTAAAACTATAAAATTCTTAGAAGAAAACATAGGGAGCAAGCTCATGACATTGGATTTGGCAATAATTTCTTAGATATGACACCCAAAGCACAAGCAACAAAAGAAAAATTAGGTAAATTAGTCTTCACCAAAATTAGAAAGATATATTTATCAAAGGAAAGTATCAAGAAAATGAAAAGAGGGGTGCCTGGGTGGCTCAGTAGGTTGAGCTTCCGACTTCGGCTGGGCTAATGATCTCACAGTTGATGGGTTTGAGCCCAATGTCTGGCTCTGTGCCGATAGCACAGAGCCTGGGGCCTGCTTTGGATTGTGTGTCTCCCTCTCTCTCTGCCCCTCCTCCACCTGTGCTCTGTCTCTCCCTGTCTCTCAAAATTAAATAAAAATGTTAAAAAAATGAAAATAACCCATAGGATGGGAGAAATATTCACAAATCATATACTTGATAAGGGATTAAAACCAGAATATATGAAGACCTACAACTCAACAACAAAAACAACCAGATTCAAAAAATATGCCAAGGACTTGAGTAGACAATTCTCCAAAGAAGATATACAAATGGCCACTGAGCACATGAAAAGATGCCGAACATCATTAGCCACTAGGGAACCAAATCAAAACCAATTCACACCCATTAAGATGCCTATTATCAAAAAAAAAAAAAAAAAACCCTGAAAATACCAAGTTTTGGTGAGAATGTGGAGAAATGGGAACACTTATTCATTGTTGGTGGGAATTTAAAATGGTGCAGCCACTCATGAAAAACAGTTTGGTGGTTCCCCCAAAATGTAAACATAGAGTTATCATACGATCCAAGAATTCCACCCCTAGGAATTGAAACAGATATTTGCATGACAATATTCATTATTGTTCATGCATCATTATATACTTAGCCAAAAGACACTCAAGTATCCATCAACAGATGAATGGAAAAACAAATATGGTATATCCATACAACAGAGTATTATTCAATCACAAAAAGAAGTGAGGCTCTGCCATGCTACATGGATGACCTTGAAAACATGCTAAGTAAAATAAACGAGACACAGAAGGACTAATATTGTATGATTCCACTTACATAGATACTTCATAGGCAACTTCATAGAGACACAAAGTGGATTAGATATCACCAGGGGTTGGGGAGGAAAGAGAATGGGGAAATGCTTAAGGGTACAGAATTTTAGTCTGGATGATGAACATTTTTGGAAATAAATAGTGATGATAGTTGCACAAATTTGTGAAGGTAATTAATGCCACTAATTATATACTTAAAAATGGATAAATTAGGAGGGCACCTGGGTGGCTCAGCTGGTTAAGTGGCCGACTTCAGCTCAGGTCACGATCTCACAGCTCGTGAGTTCAAGCCCTGTGTCAGGCTCTCTGCTGACAGCCTGGAGCCTTCTTCAGATTCTGTGCTTCCCTCTCTCTGCCCCTCCCCTGCTCATACTCTGTCTCTGTGTGTGTGTCTGTGTGTGTGTGTGTGTGTGTGTGTCTCAAAAATAAATAAAACATTAAAAAAATTGTTTTTCAAATGGTTAAAATAGGGCACCTGGCTGGGTCAACTGGCTAAGCATCTGACTCTTGGTTTTGTCTCAGGTCATGATCTCATGGTTTGTGACTTTGAGCCCCACATCAGGCTCTTCACTGACAGCATGGAGACTGCTTGGGATTCTCTCTCTCCCTCTCTCTCTCTCTCTGCCCCTCTCCAGCTTGTGCTCTCTCTCTCTCTGTCTCTCTCACTCAAAAATAAATTTAAAAATAAACATTAAAAATGGTTAAAATGGAAAATGTTGTTATACATTTTACAGAATTTTTAAAAATTAGTCATGTTATATACCAATGAATGCTGAAGTTTATCCTTTTCATGGTTGAACCATATGGTATGTGAATTATATCTCAATCTATTTTTTTAAGAAACCATAATGTATAATACAGACCAGGTTAGCCAATGGTAGGTTGAGAAAACATATTTGGAAATGTCAGAAGTCAACAAGGTATTAATATCTAGATCAGTGGTACTCAATCTGATGAGACTCAATATCTTCCCTACCACCATCACTATTTTTTAAAAATATTTTGTAATGTCCTTTTTCCTCTCCTGAAATAAAATTCATAGGTAATATAACCTTCTTACACACAGGTTTTTTAAAAATAACATAAAGCACTAACAAATGTTTTAAAGAATTTATAATAACATAACATGTAATCAATATGCATATGTTCAGGCACTACTCTACTAGAAGATCCAAAAAAGAAAAATATCTATATATTTCCAAAATACCTCCAAGGGTCAGTACAATATTGAATATATATATATAACAACAAAAAAATAACTAAATGAGGGGTGCTCGGATGGCTCAGGTACAACATGCAACTGTTGATTTTGGGGTCATGAGTTCAAGCCCCATGTTGGGCGTAGAGCTTACATGAAATGAATGGATGGATGGATGGATGGGTGGATGAAAGAAAGAAAGGAAGAAAGAAAGAAAGAAAGAAAGAAAGAAAGAAAGAAAGAAAGAGGCTCTTGGTAGGAAAATAGGCAGTTAATACCGATTTGGGTAACTCACGAAAGGAAAATGAAGTAGTAAGTAGGAGATGGATCTGAGTGACTGAAAAAGAAATCTTTGCTCACTAGCAATCAGAGAAATACAAATTAAAACAACAAGATATCAATTTACACTTATCAGACTGGCGAAAAATAGGAATCTGATAATACCAAATGTTCATGTAGACATGGAGAGACGGAGTCCCTCTAAGCTGCTGTTTTCTAAAACAATCTGGTGGTCTTAAGTGAAATTAAGTATGTGTTCACCCTGTGACTCAGAAGTCTCACTCTTGGATAGATGCCCTAAGAAAAACAAGCACACACCTCCATGAGGGCATGTACAAAGATGTTCATCCCAGTATTAACTGGGGGAAAGGTGGAGGAACACAGGTGTCCACCACTACGAGCTGCATAAGAAAAATGTGGGGAGTGCATGCTGTGGAATACTAGGTACAAAATAGAGCTACAAAATGGAACAACATGAATAGGTCTTCAAAATATAATATTGAGTTTAAAACAGAAAAAAAAATAAGATTGATAGCAAATACAACTTACATAAATTTAAAATACAAGAGCAACCACATTGGCAGAGGGGAGGAGGGGAAGGAATGGCGATGAGAAAAAGGAATAAAGAGGAAAGCGAACAGCAGTGAAATAGAATGAGGCCAATAATGATGGCGTGCCTCAAAATAAGGAGTATGACTAACTCAACGCTATGGACCTGAGGTCCAATATAAAGCAAAACGAATAGGATCTGATGCAGGCAACATCACCTAATAAGATGGCTTCATGTTATAATTTAATAGAATATTAATCTATCCAAAAACTTTTTTCTCTCAGGCTCATACACTGGATTTCTCTTCAGAAACCATGTGAGCAAGAAGAGAATGGAGTGAAATATTTATAAGAGTTGGAAGAAAAAGGAGGCACCTGGGTGGCTCAGTCGGTTAAGCGTCCAACTTTGGCTCAGGTCATGATCTCACAGTTCATGAGTTCGAGCCCCACATCGGGCTTTGTGCTGACAGCTCAGAGCCTGGAGCCTGCTTCATATTCTGTGTCTCCCTTTCTCCCCCTCCCTGCTCATGCTCTGTCTCTCTCTGTCTCTCAAAAATGAATATATGTTAAAAAAAAAAAAAAGAGTTGGAAGAAAAAAACCCCACCAACCTAGAATTTTCTATCTAGCAAAATCATCCTTCAAAAGTGAAGCAAACAAAAATTCAGGGAATCTGTTGCCAGGGTTCCAGCTTTGCAAGAAATGTTAAAAGAAATTCTTAAGAAAGAAAGAAAATTATGTAAGTCAGAAACTCAGCTCTACATAAAGGGAGAACATTAGAGAAGGAATAAGTGAAGGTTTTTTTTTTCTTATTCTTTATTGATTTAACAGATGACGGTTTGCTCAAAACGATAATAGCAACAATGTCTTGGGTGATTCTGGATCACCAGTTTATAGATAAGTGAAATGAAATGACAGCAATACTATCATTATTGGGTGTGAGGGAGAAATTGGGAACACCCTGTCGTACATGAAGTGTATAGTGTTCTCTGAAAGAGGGCGTGATTAGTTGTAAATGTATATTGAAAACTCTAGCACAACCACTAAAAAAGTAAACAACATATTTAGGTTACTTTCGAAGGCCTCCTGTAACAATAAAATATGAATGTTACCATGGTCTCAAGGTTCTTCCAGGCCCCGCCCCGACTGTCCCCATCCTGCCGCCCATTCTTCTTCTTCTTGCTTGGCCATCGTGGCCATTTTGTTTCTTCTGGAACTACAAGCTCACTCCTGCCTCGAGATGTTTGCCCCTGCTATTCACTTAGCCTACACTGTTCTGACGCTGGGTCTTCCATGGGACCCCCTCTCTCAGCCTCTACCCTCTCTCAAGCTATTCTTACCAAAGAGACTCTCACAATGTCCATCCTCTTGTGATCTCCAACCCCTCTCCGTCTTCTTATTCCACTTTTTCTTCATAGAACTTTATCATCACCTAAAAGGGCATATGCACATATCTTTTTGAAATACTCTGGTCTGGCCAACCTTTCCTGATCACTCTGTGACCTTGATGTGGTCCTTCCATGTGTATTCATTCATTAAGACTCTTGGACACAGACGGTAGAAAATTATTCTTTTTTTTTTTTTTATGTTTGTTTATTTTTGACAGAGAGACAGAGAGAGACAGAGCATGAGCAGGGGAGGGGCAGAGAGAGAGAGAGACACAGAATCTGAAACAGAATCTGGAACAGGCTCTGAGCTGTCAGCACAGAGCCCGACGCGGGGCTCGAATTCACAGATCGCAACATCATGACCTGAGCCGAAGTCGGACACTCAAGCGACTGAGCCATCCAGACGCCCCTGTAGAAAACTACTCTGAAACAGGTTAGACTTAGACAAAAGAGGAACTTTTTGGAACTGTGTCACATAGTCAAGCCCTGGGAAAGTCAGAGGAGCAGCTGAGACTTAGAAAAACTCCAACCAAGGACTTGAAAACCACCAGAACTTTACCATCCTTTGCTCTGCTCTGTCTGGGTAACAATTTCATTCTCTTTCACTGCACATGCACCAGAAAAGGACCAGTTCTGCTCTCTCTGAAGTTCAGAAACTCCTGGGAATGGTGCTGATTGGCTGGCCAGCCGGATCAGGTTCCAGCCCAGGCCAATCAACTGTGGCCAGAGGGTGCCAGCTTCTAGGAGGCCGCGTGGTCGGAGTGTGGCCGAGCAGGGGCCTTTTCTAAAACAGCGGACTGCCGCTCTCAGAAGAATGGGAAGGTACCGGGCAGGCACACAGTAGATTCTTTCTCCTCAAAATGAAATTATGTAAACTACAACCAGTTCAGGAGTCTCTAGAGGCATGCAGGGCAAGGTAGAACTCAAACAGGCTTCAGGAGAACTTTCAAGAAGTTGGCTGCCTGGCCAAAAAAAGGATACAACTAGGCAAATTCCTCCAAAAATTCAATATGCTTAACCTTTTTCCACAAGTGGATTCGAAAGGAATAAATTAAGAGCTATGGAAGAGGTCTGAATCTGACTTGCATACTTCATTTTTTTCCTCCTCTTGCTACGGCACGTCTTCTACTTCTGCGTGGGGCCAGGAGGTGGAAGAGAAGGAAGATTTGGCCAGAGAGCAGCTAGCGAGGTCTTTGGGTCCTGCGTCTTCCTTTCTAAGCCCGTAAGGATCCCACATACGAGTCAAAGCACTAGGGCCTGGAATCTTTCTCTTACTGACGTGTGCAATCTTTCTCCAGACCCCACCCTCCCTACCAACAGGGTACCAAAGAGAAGCAGAATCGGTATCTGCAAATGCACGTGTTGAACATTAAATTTCATTTCATGGAAATTACCTGTGCTCAAAAGCTGGGATGCAAATCAATACTAATACTACCCCAATGCCAAAAGGATGAGATGTTTAAAAAGAAAAATTAATATTGAGAAAAATGTAAAGAATCCTGCAAATGTTTTGTAGTAGCTCTACAGTTAATTTAAAATCATGAAAGAAAGAAAGAGAAAAAGGGAAAGAAGAAAATTAAATACCAACGTTCCACCAGATGGCACTCTTGCTTTTCCAAAATGTTTCACCTGCCCTGAGCACCAAGCATGATCTTTAAGAGAAAAACCAAGCAAATGTATAGAAAATTACAGAACGTTTCAAAGAGGACTTCCTTGTTAAAGGAGAAGCACTCTGGGAGACCTTGGACTGACCTTGGACTGACATGCCTTAGCTAAATATTTACCAGCTCTCAGAGAAATAAACACAGTAAGTTACCATATTTACCACTAACATGTGCTATTTGTGTTTGGTTAGATTCAGCGAGGAAGGAAATTAATCTTTGGAATCTGCAGCTAATGCACCGGAATTGGGGAGGTTACGTCCTCAGCAGCACTGCCATCAAATCTTTATTGAAACTCTCTGTTCAGGGCACTCCCTGAGGGGCTAATCGTCCTTCTGTAAGAGTTTTATTCCCAAAAGGATGGGAACAGAAGATATTTTGGTTATAGCATTTATACCACCTGGATTTACATAATTATGAGACATCCAATATTGCAGGAAAAGAGTACAGATTAATAACTCCGTTATTGTTTGTGGAACGTCATAAAGCCCTCCCCAACTGCAAGTTTTACAATCCAAAGAATATTAAAGAAATGCTCATTGCAGCATCATTCCAGATAATAAAACCCTGGACCCGACTTGAATATCCAGCAGCATGAAAATGGATAAATAAACTGTGTCTACAGCTGCACCGTGGAATTCTAGGCAGCTGCCAAAATGATGAATGAATCGAATAGAGTTACATGATTTCGCTGGTCACTAAGCTATTGTCTCTGGCTCCCACCCCTCCCTTGCACACCCTCTGCTTTCTGATGCTGGGCAGACCCTGCAAAGCCTGTTCCCCTTTGCTGGGAGGTTCTTCAGGGCTGGAGCAGCTCCCGTTGGCCTGCTGTCCTGGCGGTGTCCCCACGGTCACAGCCTTCGCCCTGGCAGCTGCTGGTACCAGTCTCGGGCTCTTGTTGTTATTGTTGTGAAGCTCCCAGAACCAGCCCATTGTGTCCTGGAGGGCCAGTACTGACTGGCAGGCGCCCCCCTCCCTGAGCAGGACAGGGCCTTTCCCCCAAGCTTCTAGATCGTAACACACCTGACCTCTCCCTTTGTGCCCCTGGCCTTGGGAGTGGTAGCCCTTGCTGCAGATGCTTTCCCTGTGCTTTCCCTTTGCTTTGTTAGTTCTCTAACACCTGTTTGACCCATTCCTTCATAGTACACTTTGTCTGTTGAAATACTTAATGTGGCCCCTGACCGATACAGTTGCTATATATACACCAGGAACTATAGATATATAATATAGGTAGATGATAAACAGACGGATTCATATATACATATGAAACTGTATGTGTGTATATACATGTGTGTATATATACAGACAAGTATATACATATACTTGTTTTACGTATACTACATGAATACCCATATGCCTACATTGTACTTAAAACTTCATCTAGTCCTGGCAAATGCTAAGAGATAGATACTATTACCCCTGTTATACAAAGGAAAAAAGTCTCAGGGAGCTGAGACAAATTTCCCAATACTACATGGCTGATAAGTGACGAAGCTGGAATCTGAGTCCAAATATCACTGACTCCACAATCTTTTTTCTAGTCTGCCCAAAGTCAATTTATCCTGAATAGGGCTCTATATTAAAGTTCAATCCCTAGGCTCATCCACAAAATTTTTTTTCACCTCATAATATAAACTATAACACTATTCTAATAACCTAGAGAATATAACCATCATATACAAGACTGCCTCTGTGATTGAAGTTATGGGGAGTTCTAGAAGAATCAGGAAAGCATGGACATACATAATTCCAGGGTACTTATCATTCATTTGATCATTTAATATGATTTAGTGCCTTTTATGTCCCTGGCAATGCGCTGGGCTATCAGTGCTGAGCAAAACAGACCTAGTCACTCTTTTAAAAAGCTTGCAGTCTGGGGAAAGTGACTATGTTTGTTTGTTTTGAGAGAGAGAGAGAGAGAGAGAGAGCAAGCACACGCAGGCGAGCGGGGTAGAGGGGCAGAGAAAGTGGGGGGAGAGAATCTTAAGCAGACTCCACGCTCAGCACAGAGCCCGACTTGGGGCTTGATCCCCCAACCCTGGGATTGTGACCTGAGTCAAAGTCAAGAGTTGGAGACTTAACCGACTGGGCCACCAGGCACCCCAAAAGTGACTGTGTTTAATTAAATAATCATACATAGGAGAGATACCTGAGTGTATTATATAGGGACAAACAGAATGATTACAGGACAGTTCCAAAAGCTGGACCCCCTGTACACACACATTCACACTCACACTCGCTCACATACACACACACACACACACACACACACACACACACACAATGTGGCGTCTATCCATCTCCTGTCGAGTTGGTGTGTCCTTTCTGCTTTTGTTTTCCGAGAACTTGTCAGCTCTTAATTCAAAGTGATCAGAGAGAGAGAGAGAGAGAGATCACGACAGTGGAGACTGTGGAGTTGTGAATGTTTCCTGAAATCTGCTCTCCTCCTACAAGGAGTCAATCAATGTTTCCAACGGCAGCAGCCACACCCAGACTCTTCTCTGTCGGCTAAATGCAATCAGTGACACATGCCTGGACTGATAGATGAACAAGCGGCCGAGAAGCTTTCTGGAGGACAGACTTCCAGATGTGCAAACATAAACGTACCCAAACCAGAAACTCTTGCGGTCATCAGGGTCAGGAATCTATCTGTCATCTCATCGTGACAGCTGATCGTGACTCCCTTTTTGGCCGTATCTCATTAGTCAAGAAACAGATCATTAGTCAACGATGCAGCAAAGCAAAAGGCCTCGCCGCAGCCCAGGTCCCCAGATGGATGTTAACATTTGAGAAACCTCACAGAGAAACAGGATATTTGCATAGCCTCAAAGTACCTCCAATTACTGTTAACGGTTGGAATAGATGTCCACACATTCTTTGACATTCCTCCCTCCGGGAGGTAGAATTTAACTGCCCACTCCGTGAGTGCGGCCAGACTTAATGACTGTTTTCCAACGAATAGTGTAGGGAAAGAGAGAAATTGTGACTTCACGGTAGCGACAGCATCTTATCCAAGGGATGAAGGCCAGACTAATATTACCAGTAAGAGCATGTCCACACCGACATGATCGGAGGGGAAAAGCACATCATCTCTGCAGTTTTCTTCCCCAAACCCATAGCCCCAGTCTCGTCAAGGGAAAGCATCAGACAAACCCAAATTGAGGGGCCTTCCACAAAATACCTGACCAGTCCTTTTCAAAAGTGTTTTTCCATGCAAGGCAAGGAATGTCTGAGAAATGGTCGGAGAAAGAAGTGTTGACTGAAAGCCAACCTCCAAGTAGGTTAGGAAGCACTTTATTCATTATCCTCCTGAGGACAGTAGACTGGGAGTTTTTCAGCTTGCCCTGAAGAACTGCTCCACAGCTTCCAGAATTAAAAACGATTCTAGAATTAAAAACAGAGGATTCTAGAATTTAAAGCGTATAGGGGTATATGTGCTTGTAAGCTTCACAAGGTATACTTTGGTTGTAAAACTTAAGGTTTTCGGATTTCCACATAGACATGAGAAAGACCCTTAGGGCATCTTAATACATTATGTTTCTATCACATCTGATTGTCCAAAATTATTGCCTGCATGCTTCTGCTTAACTGGCTTCCTGGTTCTTCCTGCTTTTGATATTTCTTTGAGGTCTCTTGAAGGTGTCACAGAAGGCTGACATCAGTCACCTACTGCAGTTTGAGTGCACAGGAGACTAAGAAGACATGATAACTAAATGCAAATCCTGGACCAGAAAATTACATTAGCAGAAAAACTGGTAAAAAACAGCCTGTAGTTTAGTGAAAAGTGTCGTACCAGGGTTCATTTCTTACTTTTGAGAATTACGCCATCATTGCGTAAGATACTAACATTAGAGAAGCTGGGTGAAGCTTATATGGGAACTCTCTGTAGCATCTTCGTAACTTCTCTGCATATTGAAAATTATTTTCTAATAGGGGCGCCTGGGTGGCTCAGTCGGTTAAGCGTCCAACTTCAGCTCGGGTCACGATCTCACAGTTCACGGGTTTGAGCCCCACCTTGAGCTCTGTGCTGACAGCTCAGAGCCTGGAGCCTGCTTCAGATTCTGTCTCTCTCTCTCTCTCTCTCTCTCTCAAAAGTAAACATTAAAAAAGTGAGATTTCATTAGGAACATGTGGTGATAATATCTGTAGGGTAAGTGCTGATTAACTACTTGTCCTACAAGTTCCTTTGATGATAAGCAAGCATTCCCATCCCTTGAGCCTAGGCCTATGTGTTCTTGGTTCCTTCAGCTGTGCCTGGGGATGAAATGACCTCTAGTGCTCTGAACTGATAAGATGGGTGTTTGGATGGTGTCTTCATTTCCACCTTTCAACAATTGTGAATGGTGCTGCTATGAACGTGGGTGTACAATATCTGTGTGAGTCCCTGCTTTTTTTCTCTGGGGGATACACCAGAAGTAGATCATAGGATCATCCCGTGGTTAATTTTTTGAGGGATTGCCATATGTTTTCCACAGCAGCTACACAAGTTTTATATTTTCTGTTTATATATAAATATATTTTATATTCCCACCAGCAGCATACAAGTGTTCCAAGTTTCTTCATATCCTCAAAATTTGTTATTTCCTTCTTTTGTTGTTGTTGTTTTTTATGTATTTTGAGATAGAGAGAGAACGAGTGGGGAAGGGGCAGAGACAGAGGGGGACAGAGGCTCCAAAGCGGGCTCTGTGCTGACAGCAGAGAGCCCGATGCGAGGCTTGAACTCATAAGCTGTGAGATCATGATCTGAGCAAAGCCAGATGCTTAACCAACTGAGCCACCCAGGAACCCATGTTGTTTGTTTCAGAATAGCCATCCTAATGGGTGTAAAGTGGTATCTCATTTTTTTGTTTTGCATTTTCCTAATGGTTAGTAATGTTGAGTGTCTTCTCATGTGCTTATTGGTCATTTGTATATCACTTTTTGGAGAAATATCTATTCAACTCCTTTGCCCACTTTTTAGTGTATGTGCTGCAGAAGTGAGCACTCCTTTGCTCACTTTTTAATGGAGTTGTCTGGTTTTGTTGTTGTGCAGTTGTAGGGGCTCTTTATATACTCTTGATATCAATCCCTTAGCAGATATATGATTAAAAGTATTTGCTCCCACTCCAGTAGGCATTTTCAATTTGTCTTTATTCTTAAGTAATCGTTTCTCTGGGGATAAAATTTAAGGATAGTATTTTCTCTCAGCACTTTGAAAATATTACTTCAGGGGCACCTGGGTGGCGCAGTCGGTTAAGCGTCCGACTTCAGCCAGGTCACGATCTCACGGTCTGTGAGTTCGAGCCCCGCATCGGGCTCTGGGCTGATGGCTCAGAGCCTGGAGCCTGTTTCCGATTCTGTGTCTCCTTCTCTCTCTGCCCCTCCCCCGTTCATGCTCTGTCTCTCTCTGTCCCAAAAATAAATAAACGTTGAAAAAAAAAATTAAAAAAAAAAAAAGAAAATATTACTTCATTCTCTTCTGGCATCTGTCATGGCCAATAAGAAGTCAGCCATCAGTCTAATCGGTGTTTCTTTGGTAATTTAACTTTTATGCCTGGAATTCTATAAGAGTTTTTTCTTTTTCCTAAACATTCAATAGTTTCACTACTCTTTGTCTAGGTAAAGATTTATCATTATTTATCCTGGTTGATATTCAAGTGCCATTTTAACATAAGACTTACATCTTTCTTCAATTATGAAATACTCTCATGTATAATCTCTTCAAAACTTGCTTCTTTAATATTATTCTCATTCTCTTTTTATTTTTAAATTTTTTTAACGTTTTATTTATTTTTGAGACAGAGAGAGACAGAGACAGAGCATGAACGGGGGAGGGGCAGAGAGAGAGAGAGACACAGAATTGGAAGCAGGCTCCAGGCTCCGAGCCATCAGCCCAGAGCCCGACGCGGGGCTTGAACTCATGGACCGCGAGATCGTGACCTGAGCTGAAGTCGGACGCTTAACTGAGCCGCCCAGGCGCCCCCTCATTCTCTTCTTTTGGAACTCTTTTTTTTTTTTAATAAAAAGTTTTTTAGTTATTTTTTGAGAGAGAGAGAGAGAGAGAGAGAGAGAGCGAGAAGGGGAAGGGCAGAGACACAGCGAGAGAGAGACAGTCCCAAGCAAGGCCCCACACTGTCAGCACAGAGCCCACTGCAGGGCTTGAACTCATGAACCATGAGATCATGACCTGAGCGGAAATCAAGAGTTGGAAGCTCTTGATGAAGTCCCAATAATTTGTTTTTGCTTTTAATTCCCTTGCCTTTGGAGACGTGTGGAGCAAGAAATTGCTGCGGCTGAGGTCAAAGAGATTGTTGCCTGTTTTCTCCTCTAGGATTTTAGGTATCCACCCCCCAAACCAAAAGCACACTGTATACACTGTATGTTAGCCAACTTGACAATAAATTATATTAAAATAAATAAATACAAAAATAAAAAGAAGTTAAAAAAAAAAAAGGATTGGAAGCTCAACCAATTGAGCCATCCAGGCACCCCCTTCTGGAACTCTTAGTAAAGATTTATGTTGAAGCCTGCTAATATAAGTGTTTTTCCATGTGTTTTCATATTTAAAGAAAACTGTCTGTGTTGTGTTCTGCATGAGTTACTCAGCACTGTCTTCCAACTTGCTAAGTCCCTCTTCTCTGGTGTCCAGATTACACTTATTTTATCGATTTTTTAAATTTGACAACAATATTTCATTATCTTGAAGATTCCTAAATATTTTTCAAAGCCACCTGCTCTTTTTCCATTTTTGTTTATTATGTGTTTCATATTTTCTTGTTCTATTTAGATAGAAGTTATTCTTTTACCTCTTTGGGCATGCAATATAGAGTTTGGAAGTCTTTTTAAGATTGCTTCATAAAATTAATTTTGTTTTGAATGAATTAATTTTTTTGTGTGATCATTTTTTTTTTTTTTTGGAGGGAGAGAAAGTGCAAGCAGGGGTGGGGCAGAGGAAAAGGGAGAGGGAGAGAGAGAATCTCAAGCAGGCTCCATGCCCAGCACAGAGCCCAACATGGGGCTCGATCCTGCAACCATGAGATCATGACTTGAGCTGAAATTAAGAGTTGGACACTCAACTGACTAAGCCACCCACACGTCCCTGCATTCTTTCTTAGTATCTTTGTGGGTTTGGGCATTGTTACTTGATTCTGAATTTGTGAGTTTGTATTTTTTTCTTCACTTTTTCCATATCCACATGGTTTCTGTAAACCCTGTCTAATGGTTCCATAGCTGCCTCTAGCTGTCCTTACTCTTCTCCATCTTGTAGTTCAAAACTTGAACTTGAAATGGCATTTTGAGGTTCCTAGATGGTGGTAATAATAGGGACACCATATCGAGTCACAGCTGGCAGTTTGGTCTACTTCCAGGGCAGGGAGCTGCACTGTGTCCTTCGGCCTCTCCTAAAAGCCGTGATCCAAGGGGTTGAGCACTTTTTTCTGTCCCCTTTATTGAAGGCTGGGGACAATAGAAGTTGGGACTGGAGGTTTGAACCTGAGTTGGTCTGATTAGTTTTCTATGTTTAGATTTATATTTCCTATTGATGTGCTTTTGGAGCAGAGTGGGTATGTCAAAGTTGATCTGAAGCCCTAAATAGCTTTCTTATCACCCTCTTCACTGCCACACCCAGTTCGGTCCACCATACCTGTTGCCGGCATGACTGCAGCATTATCCTAACTGGTCTCTCTGCCTCTAGTCTTTCTTTCCTCCAGTCCATTCTTCCCCCTCAGGCCGGGGGATTGTGAGAAAATGTAATTCCACTCACACCACTACCCTGCCTAAAGTCTTTAATGATACTCTGTTGTCACAATCAGTAGCAGAGATGGTGAGAAATCACCAGCCCAACGTGGAGAAGGAAGCAAGGAATCTAAGTTGCAGGTTCTTTTTTTTTTTTTTTTTAATTTTTTTTTCAACGTTTATTTATTTTTGGGACAGAGAGAGACAGAGCATGAACGGGGGAGGGTCAGAGAGAGAGGGAGACACAGAATCGGAAACAGGCTCCAGGCCCTGAGCCATCAGCCCAGAGCCCGACGCGGGGCTCGAACTCACGGACGGCGAGATCGTGACCTGAGCTGAAGTCGGACGCTTAACCGACTGCGCCACCCAGGCGCCCCCCTCTCTCTCTCTCTTTTAAACAATTTTCTTTTTTTTTTTCTTTTCTTTTTTTTTTTTTAACATTTATTTATTTTTGAGACAGAGAGACAGAGCATGAATGGGGGAGGGGCAGAGAGAGAGGGAGACACAGAATCGGAAACAGGCTCCAGGCCCTGAGCCATCAGCCCAGAGCCCGACGCGGGGCTCGAACTCACGGACGGCGAGATCGTGACCTGAGCTGAAGTCGGACGCTTAACCGACTGCGCCACCCAGGCGCCCCCCTCTCTCTCTCTCTTTTAAACAATTTTCTTTTTTTTTTTCTTTTCTTTTTTTTTTTTAACATTTATTTATTTTTGAGACAGAGAGACAGAGCATGAATGGGGGAGGGGCAGAGAGAGAGGGAGACACAGAATCGGAAGCAGGCTCCAGGCTCTGAGCCATCAGCCCAGAGCCCGACGCGGGGCTCGAACTCACGGACCGCGAGATCGTGACCTGGCTGAAGTCGGACGCTCAACCGACTGCGCCACCCAGGCGCCCTAAGTTGCAGGTTCTTAGTGATTCCAGGCAAAGGAACATTAACTCATGTCTCGTCATTTAAGAGAGAAAAATTCTCAAAAGAATGAAAATGTTATTACCTCCCTGAAAATGTGGAATGATCTCAGGGCAAGGCAATTAGATCAGAAACATTCTCTCGATCCCATGTAGAATCGACACCTTCTTAGAACACGTGACAATCATTTAGAAATCAAAACTAATGTGATCCGGTTGGTGGCTCCAAAAGTTAGGCAGAATAGCTAGATCATAACGGAAGCATTTAAACATCCACTCAAGAAATAGCTATTGAAAATTTCCCACTCACAAGGCACTGTGGAGAAAATCAGATGTGTAGATACCATCTACCTTCAAGGATCTCACAAGGTAGTAGGCAAGGTGACATTTACAATTAACTACCAAAAATGTGTGTGTTGTTGTGGGTCGGATGGTGTTCCCCAAAAGATATGTTGAAGTCCTAACCGCCAGTACTTTAGAACGTGACCTTACTTGGAAATAGAATCCTTGCAGATATTGTTACTTAAGACGCGGTAGTATTGGAATAGGATGGGTCCTTAATCCAATAGAGAAAGACGGATATGGACACAGGAAGGGAAAACATCATGCGACAATCGAGGCAGAGATTAGAGTGATATAGTACCAGAAATGGGCAAGGACTCTCCTCTATAATTTTCAGAGGGAGTACAGCCCTGCTGTCACCTTAATTTAGGACTTCTAGCCTTCACAACTCTGAGACAATACATTTCTGTTGTGTTAAGCCATTCGGTTTGTGGTACTTTGTTATGGCAGTCCTAGGAAACCAATACGTGTATTATGAGCAAAACGGCACGATGGAAATGAATCATTCCCAGATTAAGAATGACTTCTAGAGGACATGGCATTTGTACTGAGCTTTAGTGGGATGATTTTTATATACAGAGATGGCAGGAAGGAAAAAGGCTTTAAGTTATGGTCTTGCCTGTCAATCCAAATTCCAGCCTGAAGCCTAAACCTCCTTGAGAAGCCTCTCTGGACGAGCAGCTGAATTTGCTCGACTTTAATGCCTTCAACCTGCTGTCAGTTTTGCCACTAACACCACTTTCAAGACACAGAATCTGGGACAACAAAATATTTCCCACATCCTTTATTGTTCCTAGCACCGGTGTGCGGTGGTTAAATATTATTTGCTCTCACTAGCTTTTTATCACACCCATAAAAGGGGGAAATCCATCTCACGGAGACGTGGAGAGCAGTAGCTAATTAAAATCTTAGTCTAACCAAAATAGACATGAGAGCAACTGGAAATGCGGCTTGGAATAACTCGTCATGCTCCTGACCTTGTATTATGATGTCTTCACAGTGATGCTTCAGGGTTGTTATGACTACAGGCATCATTTAGCAAGGTGCCCCAGTTGTAAATAAATTCTCGAAGATTCAGTAGTCGTTTGGGGGGCAGGGAGCCGGTGGTTCCCCCACTTCTCACAACCCGATCTTAAATTTGGGTTCCAGACCAAATTGCCAGATGCTACATGGCTTCTATACTAAATCTCAGGCAACTACCAGTTCCATCTTCGAAAAATGCTAACGCCCTGGGGTCTGAGGTCGCCCCTGGGCACCTCTTCCTCCTGGGAAGGAGGGATCGATCAAAGGGGTGTTTTCATCTGTCAGTTCTGCCTGCAATACGGAGCATATTACTTCCAAGTACAGGGGTTCCTAACCTGAGATGTCATCGTAAGCATCGGAGGAGCTTAAAACAATACCCATTCCTCGCCCGCACTTGACGGGGGCACGGTCTGCTCCTTATCGGAAAATGGGCCCGGACCAGTCAGAGTCCGCAGGACCCCAGGGGAGCAAGTTCCGTACTTCGTGGCCCGAGGCCCACGACCCGGCCAAGGAAATCATTCCCAGCTGCCCCCCGACGTGAGACGCAATCCCCGAGAGCCACGTCCTCTCCCGGGCAGCCACCCAGGAAGCGTCCGTCGCCGCGCGCACCGCGCCGGGCTCGCTTCCTTCTCGGCCGCCGCGGCCTCCCCCGCCCCCCGGGCCGGTCCGCACCCAGCCCCGCCACGCCCCAACGGCCGCCGCCGGCGCAGGCCCCGCCCCCACGCCCGGGCCCCGCCTCCTCTGGCGGCGGGAGCCACGCCCCCGGAGGCGCGGCGCGGGCTGCGGCGCGCGGAGGCGGGGCGGGCGTGGGCGCGGGGGCGGGGTGGGGGCGGGGGCGGCGGGATGCACGACCGGGGCGGGACCCGGCCGGGCGAGGCGCGGGGAGGAGTCGCGGAGGGGCCTCCCATCTACTCTTCCTGGGGCTCGGGCTCGGGCTCGGCCTCGGAGGCGGGGCGCCTGGACGAGGAGCGGCCCGGAGCTCCCGAGTCGCCGCCGCCGCCGCCGCCGCCGCCGCCGGGGGCCTGGCGCTCCCCTCGACCGTGGGGCGCCCGCTTCTGCAGCCGCCAGCGGAACATGGCGCCGTGGACGTTCTGGCGCTGCTGCCAGCGCGGCGTGGGCTGGGTGCCGGTGCTCTTCATCACCTTCGTGGTCGTCTGGTCCTACTACGCGTACGTGGTGGAGCTGTGCGTGTGTGAGTACCCGGCGGCCGGGCTGCGGGCGGGCGGAAGGCCGGGCCTCTGCGGCCCCGCGCCCCGCCGGCCGGCGCCTGCGCTCGCCAGGCGGCCGGGGTCCGGCCCAGACCCGGGAGGAAGGCCGGGCCGCCGCGCCCGTGGCTTTGTCGCGGCGGTGCGGGGCGGCGCGGCCTTCCGGCGTGCGCGACACCCCGCGCCGCGCTCCTCGGGGCCGAGGTCGGGGCGGAGCGAGGCGGTGTGTGCGTCCTGGGGTCTGCGGTCCCCCGCGGGCGCCTCGTTCTCCTGGGGCGGAGCGCTCAGAGAGGGGCTTTCCTCGAAAGGAGCAGCCGCACATCGTCCAAGTGTGTGTGTGTGTGTGTGTGTGTGTGTGTGTGTGTGTGTGTGTGTGTTGCATTCTTTGCTTTTGTTAATGTTGGCAATAAAGAAATCTGTCCCTCCTAGATCGCCTAACCAGCGCGAGAGGAAAACTGTGCCACCCCAAGAGCCGGCTGGGGGCCGGGGTGGGGGGTGGGGGGGTGGGGACAGGTGGTCTGTTCGCTGTCCCCTGCTGACCGCAGGCAGGTGAGCGGCGCAAGAGTGAGCGCCCGCTTCTGATTTCTCGTGGCGCGGGACCCGTTTTAAAGTTCATTTCTTTCGAGTCTGAATCCAGGAACTTACAGAAAATGCCATTTTTAAGACCGAAAGAATGAGTGATGAGACCTAGCCCGATTCTCTTTTATATTACGTCCATGCTGGGGGTTTGAGGTCTTATGTTCGTTACTGCCGATTCTCTCGTTAGTTCTTCGTACCCAGTTTCTCACCAGGTTCCCTGGGATTTAAAAAAAAAAAAAAAAGGAGTAGCATGGCGGTACGCTTCGAGGATGTACGATTCCGATTTGAATAAGTTGCTGTTAAGATGGAAGGGAATTGTTTGTAATCAAAACGTTGTTTGAGGGCTCCGACTGTGTGTGTCACAGTGATTGGTTGCTCAGCCTTAAATGTTCGTAGGCTTTGGGTGTGCGGCTGTTCTAGGGTTAGGCTAGACGGTTAGACTAGCCTTCTGCTTTCCCGTATGTCTGCTGTTTATACCAGTGCTTCGTGAAAACTCAGGACCGAGTGGGAAGTGGTGTTAGTAAAAGCAGTCCCTTGGCATCCCAGAATGATCTAGTTCGTCCCCAGACTGAGGCCAAAGCTATCCAGAGGGCTCTTGTGACATGCACTTAATAAAAGAGCCACCTGAGCTAGACTGATCCCAACAGGATGAAATGAAAAGTAGTTACACCACCCAGTCCTCTTGCAAGTGGCAAACCCGGGACGAGTCGGGTTGTGGCTCTGGGATCTGTGCAGCTCTCTACTTGGTTTGGACCGAGTTCTGCACGTGAAAGAATGCTTTGGTTCAGGAAGTTTCAGGGTCGGTTTTTAAATGAAAATAACCACCTTCAAAAAAATTATACAGGGGAGCCTGGGTGGCTCAGTCGGTTAAGTGTCCGACTTCGGCTCAGGTCACGATCTTGTGGCTCATGAGTTCCAGCCCCGCGTCGGGCTCTGGGCTGATGGCTCAGAGCCTGGCGCCTGCTTCCGATTCTGTGTCTCCCTCTCTCTCTCTGACCGTCCCCCCATTCATGCTCTGTCCCTCTCTGTCTCAAAAATAAATAAACATTTAAAAAAATTTTTAAAAATTATACAGAAAACTACCCCTGCGACTAGGCCCAGAATAAATTAGCTGTCAATAATAATAGCATTCATCTGTTGAATGTGATTGAAAAATGATGTTTGAATCCGTTAAAATTGACTAGATTTAGGTATTTCTTGAAGCTGCTTCCCAAAAGTGATAGTGATCATAGGATTGATTCTCTTCCGCTTTTGATAATACTTGGTCTTATTTACTCTGAAGTGGGCGTTTATTCCAGAAGTGGTACCAGTCTCATTTAATTCTGTCAGAAGATTATTCCCACGCCATTCTAATGCCACAGTGGCTTCGAAGTGCATCTTGTGAAGGAACGCTGTTACGTTGAAATCACACGTCTTAACCTATAGTTGGGTTTTGTCCAGAATATCAAAAGGTGACATTAAACATAAGGAAAGGGAAATGAATATGAATTGGGAAGTGCTGGGTGCGAGTGTGGGTGGAGGGGACATTTTATTCATTCTCTCCTTTAATCCTCAGTATCTCATAGCATAGATGTCTCTACAGATGTAGGAAATGAGACTGAGCACATAGGTCGTCCTTTGGTCACACAATTGTTGAGTGGCCGTTGTACTGTGATGCACATCTTTATATTCTCCACGTAACCTTTAGTGAGTCAGTGCAATGATAATTGTTCCATGATTGGGGAAGGGGTTTCGGTGGGGATAAGTGGTTGCCCTTTCTGGAGATCGTACCTTGAGTTAGGCTTTAGGCCCATCCTTTAGAGAGCATACCCCAGGATTTCATGAAGTTACACATTCTGCAACAATTAAGGCCCAGTGCTTGACAAAATTTTAAAATATTCAGTAGTGAAAGGTCTTCCATAGGGCCTGCATTCAGTACTTCTAAGTTTGGGACGCCTGGGTGGCTCAGTCAGGTAAGTGTCCGACTTTGGCTCAGATCATGATCTCGTGGTCTGGTGGTTCGAGCCCCACGTCGGGCTCCATGCTGGCAGCTCAGAGCCTGGAGCCTGCTTTCGGATTCTGTGTCTCCCTCTCTGCCCCTCTCCCACTCACACTCTGTCCCTCTCTTTCTCAAAATAATAAATATTTAAAAAAATTTTAATACTTCTAAGTTGTCTGAGTTTAACTAGGGAGGATTTGGGAGGTGTGCAGTGTCACGGGACTGTCTGGTTGAGCATAAAAGCTCATTCACTTTCATAGTAAAACTATCTTTACTGCTTATGTATATTTGTTTTCATAGCACGGACCCTGCCACTAGAATATATCGCTATATAACTTTGCTTTAAGTTGGGTGAAGTGTGAGTTTTACTTGAAGTGCTGTCTTAGCATTATTTACAATAGCTACACTGCAGAAGTAGCCCAAGTATCCACTGGTTGATGAACGGATAAAGAGGAAATGGTGTATATATACGAGGGAATATTACTCGGCCGTAAAAAAGAATGAAATCTTGCCATTTGCAACAACATGGACGGAGCTAGAGACTATTATACTAAATGAAATCAGTTAAAGAAAAATATCATGTGATTTCACTCTTAGGTGGAATTTAAGAAGCAGAACAAATGAACAACAGGGAAAAAAAAGGCAAACCAAAAAATGGGCTGTTAATTACAGAGAACATAGGGGAGGTAGGTGAGAGGATTGGTAAAGTCGGTGAAGGGAATTAAGAGTACACTTGATGAGCACGGAGTGCTGTATGCAATTGTTGAATCGGCCTGTTTTACACCTGAAACTGATACAACACTAGTATGTTAACTACGTGAATTAAAATAAAAAAATAAAGTGCTGTTTTCATAATTTTTATAGAGTTTTCTTAGTTCCTGGTAATTTTTTTATCAAACCAGATGGGAAAGGATGATTGTATCTTTACTGTGTTAATTCATTTAATACTCAGAAGTGAAATAATTTGTCCAGGGTCATACAACCAGTAAGTGGCGTCAAGTGGCTTGGAGCTAGAACCCGTGCTTTTAAAATTAGCTGCTATGCGGGGCGCCTGGATGGGTCAGGCGGTTAAGCGTCCGACTTCGGCTCAGGTCGTGATCTAGCGGTTCTTGAGTTCGAGCCCCGCGTCAGGCTCTGTGCTGACGGCTTGGAGTCTGGAGCCTGCTTCGGATTCTGTGTGTGTGTGTCTCTCTCTCTGCCCCTTACCCGCTCATGCTCTGTCTCTCTCTGCCTCTGAAAAAATGAATAAATATTAAAAAAATAAAAAAAAATAAAATTAACTACTATGCAAGAATAGTCTACTTGGTTATCAGGATCTGTACACTGAAGGCAGATTTCAGTCTTATCTGTAATATATGTATAGAAGGTAATTTTCTCCTAAAAGATAGCCTCAGAAGGTTCCTAAATATCTCAGACAATTAAAATGCCTGGCCCACAGGAAGACAGTTGACAAATAGGTTATGAGAGGCCCTCATTCCATCTTAGCCTCTGTAAGTTTCTAATTTTGTAATTCCATACACACACGTATGAAATGTGTAATTACTGTTAGAAGACGGAATAATATTGAGGACAAAATTGAGTAAGAATTCATTAATCGAAGGTGGCCATGTTACAAGGGTGATAAGCAGAGAAATAAGGATCAAGTAATTAGTCATATCGGTGCTTGGTGTTCAGCGGAACTCCTCTTTTGATTTTCTCCCAAGGCTGATATTTAAACATGAATTTATGGGCGGATTGCCCCATTTTTACACTTTGGCCAAGATGGTTATTTCTGAGGAAAGTGCTAATTCAGGTTCCCAGGGTTTTATCAGGGTGTCTCATTCAGGTCAGCTAGAGCTGTTAATAGTAGACGTGTCCCTCTTATGTGGCATGTAGAAGATCTTAGAGCCCAGAGAGATTTTAGAGATGATCTAATCATTCCATTTATTTAACTGATGAAGAAACTACTGCATGGAACAGCTGTGTGGTTTGCCTGAGGATGGATATGGCTCTTTTCTCGGAGAGAAGTGTGTAGAGTAGAAACGTAACCTCTGAGTCTATGTATCTGACATTCCTGTGTCTCCTTCGTAATTTCTTCAAATTTAGAATGAGGCAAGATAAATAGTTGAAATATCAACATTGAGCATAGCTCTTGCCACAGTTGATTCCAGTGTTTTTTATTGATTTCAAAAGAACCAGCTTTTGATTTTTCTTGATTTTATTTTCTATTTCATGGATTTCTTGTCTGATATTTATTATTTCTTTTCTTTCTTTTACTTTGGGTTCCTTTGCTCTTTTTTCTAGTTTTTTTTTTTTTTTCTTTTTAGAGAGTGCGAGCAGGGGAAGGGCCGAGGGGACGGGGGAGAGAGAATCTTAAACAGGCTCCGTGCCCAGCGTGGAGTCCAAGGTGGGGCTCCATCCCATGACCCTGGGATCATGACCTGAACCAAACTCAAGTTGGACACTCAACCGACTGAGTCACTCAGGTACGCCCCCTCTTTTTCTAGTTTCTTAATATGGAAACTGGAGTCACTGATTTGAGTCCTTTCTTACGTGTTTAGTCTTGGAAATTTACTCCAGATACTGCTTAGTTCACATCCCATCAATGTTGATATGTTATACTTTCATTTTCATTCAGTTAAAACAATTTTCTAATTTCACTTTTGATTTCATCTTTGACCCATGGGTCAGGCTAGAACTATGCTAGTTTGCAGCTATTTGAAGATTTTTCCAGATACCTTTTGGTACTGATTTTGAACCACTTCCATGTGGTTGGAAGACATACCTTGCATGACACGACTCTTTATGTACCTGGGCTTGGTTTTTGGCCCAAAATGTGGTCTGTGGTAGAAGCATTTCATCTGCATTTGAGGAAAACATATTCAGTGTTCAGTCGTGTGTTTTGCTGTTTGCCAGTAGGTAGAGTTTTCTATTATGTCATAATGTGCTGTGGATGTCAAGGCAAGTTGGTTGACAGTGTTTTTCAGGTCTCCTATGTTCTTGCTGATTTGCTCTTTGTTCTAGCAACTAATTATTGAGAGAGGTATGACTGTAATTACGCATTTGTCTCTCCTTGTAGTTCTGGCAGTTTTTGCTTCATGCATTTTTCAGCTCTGTAGTTAGGTACATATAATGTTTGGGATTATTGTGTTCTCCTGGTGAATTGACCCTTTGTCATTATGGAATGGCTTTCTTATCCCTGGTATTGTTTGCTTTCAAATCTAGTTTGGCAGATATTAACAGTACCACTAACCTTCCTTGTGATTAGAGTTAGCGTGGCAGATCCTTCCCCGCCCTTTTAGCTTGTTTGTGTCTTTATATTTAAAATGCATTTAAAATGCCTGGGTGGCTCAGTCGGTTCAGCGTCCCGACTCTTGATCTCAGGGATGTGAGTTGAAGCCCCACATTGGGCTTCATGTTGGGTGTGATGCCTATTTTAAAAAAAGAATTGAAATGCATTTCCTATAAGCAGCATGTAGTTGGGTTTTTTGTTTGTTTGTTTGTTTGTTTCTTTGTTTGTTTTAATTCAATCCAGTCTGAAATGTCTGGCCTTTTTTCCCCTTTTTTGGGGGCACTTTATAGAGCTAAAATTGACATATAACATTATATTAGCTTCAAGTGTACAACATAATAATTTAAAATATAAATATATTTGGGGCGCCTGGGTGGCGCAGTCGGTTAAGCGTCCGACTTCAGCCAGGTCACGATCTCGCGGTCTGTGAGTTCGAGCCCCGCGTCGGGCTCTGGGCTGATGGCTCAGAGCCTGGAACCTGTTTCCGATTCTGTGTCTCCCTCTCTCTCTGCCCCTCCCCCGTTCATGCTCTGTCTCTCTCTGTCCCAAAAATAAATAAACGTTGAAAAAAAAATTAAAAAAAATAAAATAAAATATAAATATATTTGACATAATTAAATGATCACTGCAGTAAGTCTGGTTAACATCCATCACCCACATATAGTTAAGTAATTTTTTTGCTTGTGTTGAGAACTTTAAATATAAACTCTCTGCAACTTTCAAATATACAATAATATTATCAACTATAGTCACCCTGCTGTAGAATCTATTTTAATTGAGGTGTTTTAACCAGTAACATGTAGTGTGATTATGATGTAGTTAGGTTTAAGTTAGGTAGTCAGGTCATGACCTGAGCCAAAGTCCACGCTCAACTGACTGAGCCACCCAGGCGCCCCTTGAGTTAATTTTTAAATGATTTTTGAGTTTCGGTTTTTTTAAATGATTCTGTTTTCTCTCCTTTGTTGGCTTATCAGCTGTAACTGTTATTTTAGTGATTTGCGTTAGGGTTTAGAGCATACATTTTTAAAAATGTTTTTATGTATTTTTGACAGAGAGAGAGAGCGTGTGCGCAAGTAGGGGAGGGGTGAGGGGAGGGGTGAGTACAGAGGATCTGAAGCAGGCTGTGCACTGACAGCAGAGAGCCTGAGGCAGGGCTTGAACTCATGAGCCCTGAGACCAACACCTGAGCTGAAGTCAGATGCTCAACCAACTAAGCCACCCAGGCGCCCCTTAGAGAGTCTAATTTCCATTTGACATTCAGTTAATGTGTGTTCAGTTGAATAGAATCATACAGTGAGGGTCTTCAAACTCACTTGAATTGTGTTTGAATATGTTAGAACAAACATCCACAGTAACAATATTAATTAAATTGTAATTACCTGACATATATTTCAGTAGTCTTCAGGGTTGAAGCCTAGATGAGAATGCCTAGTCTTTGTTTTGGATAATGAAACAATGATTCTTTGAAATTATGCTCATGTTATTTAAGAAAAAATTCTGGCTCCCTATGTCTCATCGCCAGTGGTTGACGTAATTATAGGAAAATTTAAGATGTGATTTAGAATATTTTTAAAAACCTTCTTATTTTGTTATTTCCTTTTCCTATCTGTTCTCAGATCCTGGAGTGTAGTAATTTTCTATATAACTTGCCTTTTGAAAGCTATAGTGCCCTGCAAGCCTTATTTACATTCTATAATTATCCCAGCCTTCTTTCCTTTTTTTTCTTTTTCTAAAGAACAGATTTTTTTTTTCTTTTCACTGCTAGTGAATTAATCTGTTCTTATGTTATTCTCTGTTGAGACCAGAAAGCAAACTGGTCAGAGAGAGCTCTATAAACAAGTATCCAAAAAAAAAAAAAAAAAAAAAAAAAAAAGTCCAAAAACAGCCCAACCCAAATGAACAAAAAGAGCTTTTTTTTTTTTTTTTTTAATGTTTATTTATTTTGAGAGAGAGACAGAGCACGAGCAGTGGATGGACCAAGAGAGAGGGAGACACAGAGTATGAAGCAGGCTCTAGGCTCTGAGCTGTTAGCACAGAGCCCAATGCGGGGCTTGAACTCACAAACTGGGAGATCATGACCTGAGCCAAAGTCAGATGCTCAACCAACTGAGCCACCCAGGCGCCCTCAGAAAGAGCTTTTGTATATTCTTTTCTATAAACTGATCCTTTGCGTCTTCACTGGTTTCTTATAAGACAGGAGATACGAAGAAGAAGGTACTGGACAACTTAGAAACCAAGGCAGACTGTTTGGAAGAGGGTGATGCCCTAGTGATACAAATAAAACTTTCCTTCTCCCCTGGCCTCTTCTAGTTTGTGACACAGAAGATAGAGCATATATCTTTCTTTGTCTCTCTTTGTCCTTGTCTCTCTCTCTCTCCCCTGAACCAGCTCTTCCTGTCCTAGCTCAGTAAATGAGTTTCATCCTTCTCGTTTCTTGGTTGACAAATCATCCCATAGCCAATTAATCAGCAAATCCTGGCATTAAATCTGCCTGCTGACCATCACTCCTGCCACTATATTCATTCAAGCCACCTTAAAATCTCTGTCTTGTGAAGCAGATGGAAAAACAGGATTCCAGCAATTTGCACCTCCTTTCGTCAGGATAGGGAGTCTTTGCCTGCCCCGTGAGTCTGGGTTTGGCGTTGTACTGGCTTTGATCAATAGAATGTGATAGAAGTGATGTGTGAGATTTGGACCCGAGGCATCAAGACAGCATGCCTCTCCTGTCTCAGCTCTTTGAAACCGGTTGCCTTAAGGGAGGTCAGACTATGGAGAGAGAGGCCCAGCCAAGATGAGCTAAGTGCCAAAGGCCTTGATGTGTGAATGAGACCATCTTAGACTCTCCTGCCCCAGCTGAGCTGCCAGTTGACTGTAAGGAGCAGGAGAACAGTCCAGCTGATCATGGCCTGAACTGCTAACCCCCACGATTCCTGGAAATAATACATGGTGGTTTTTTAAAGCCATTGAGTTATCGGTGGTTTGTTACATCATTATAGTACTCTACATTTTTGGCGCTCTCTCCTCACCCCGTACCCCGTCCATTCTCCACACAGCAGCCAGAATAACTCCTTGAAAATCAATACCACATTCGTCACTCCTCTTCTGAAAACCTCGGCTGGCTTCCTGTCTTGTTCAGTGGACTACGTAAGGTCCCTACCATGGCCTCCTCCCCTCGCGACTTCTCCGACATAATTTACTCTCCATTCCTCCTTTGTTTCGACAGCTGCTACACACTGGCCTCCTGGCCAAACTAATACTTGTTGGATGATCTTCATAAATTATTTAACCTGCCTGTGCTTGTTGCCATGCTATAAAATGGAATAATACCGGTCTTGCAAAATAATGTAAAGTTTTTAGCAGAGCAGGCTTTCAAATATTACTGGAGGTGGGGCAAAGATTTAAGTAGCCACTAGCATATTTTTTCTTGTCTTCCTTTTTTGGGCAGTTTTCTTTGTTTCTTTATTTTTAGTTTTTTACAATGTTTATTTATTTATTTTGAGAGAGAGGGAGAGAGAGCACCAGCAGGGGTGGGGGGCAGAAAGAGGGAGAGAGAAGATCTCAGGCAGTCTCCATGCGGCCAGCACAGAGCCTGACATAGGGCTCAGTCACACAAACCGGGAGATCATGACCTGAGCCAAAACCAAGAGTCTGACGCTTGACCAGGTGGCCACCCAGGCGCCCCGTGTTTCTCTATTTTTAATTCTTAGAGTTTTTATCCCTTCCTCCCTCTGACTTCAGTGCATGAAAGAGTACTTTCTTACAGTCTTTTTTAATTCTTAATTGACTGCATCTGAAGATCATACTGCAAAAGCGTGTGCCTATCTGGCATGAGCGGGTGGGGGGGAGGGGGAGTATGCTGAGAGAGGGGGTCCTCCACGTCACATGGGGCTTTAAGATTGATACCTGGCACTGTTCTTGCAGGTGTATGAGCTACACAGATTTAGGTGTTGCTGAGATACGCAGCACGTCGTCTTTAGGGGATGGGCCTCTCCACTGAACTCAAGTAGTAGGTCCCAAGTAATGGTGATGATGCTTTGATGGAAAACAGGTCTCTCTAGAGTTGAGATCCACACGCCTTGATGATAAAAGATCGTTTAAAATTATTTTTAAAACATTTCTGTTCTCTGTGTCCTCCCACTTCTTCCAGTGCTTCATTATACTTACTAACGTGAACGTAGGCCCACCCAGTTGGAATCATAGGAGGAGACATTTTTATTAGCATACTAATTGGACAACGTATAAAACTAAGTATGAACTTATTAAATGTGAAGTCTTCAGGGAAGCTTTTTAAACTAATTGCATGAAAAGGATATCATCAGCACCTGGAGGAATTAATAACACCGAAATGTTATTTTTGCACATGTGGATCGCATATATCACTGGTGTGAATTTACACTGATTTTTTCTTGTTCCTGGTACTGTATGATTCTTATTTTTCTGTGGATAAGTGTATACTTTTTACAAGTATTAAAAAAGGAGAAGTGAGGGGTCATGGCTATGAGAAATACCATGTACACATATGCAGTAGCTTCCTAACAGTCCCCCCCTCAAATGTCAGCAGGAATCATTAAAAATCCGAGGCAAGATGATTACTTCTGTGTCCAGCACCCTCCAGTGGCTTTCCTCTTTGCTCCTCACGAAATCCAATGTTCTGTCTGTAGTCCGTCAGGCCTTAAGTGTTCTGGTCTGCCACTGATTTTGACTCCTCTCTTCCTTTGCCCGCTTTGCTTCGGCCAAACAGGCCTCCTTGCTTTTTACCTGTCAGACCACGCACGTCCCACCTGAGGACCTTTGTACTTCCTTCTCTTTCTGCTTGGGATGCTTTCCTCCCAGATTCCGAAGGGCTGCTTGTCTCCATCTAGGTTTCTTTCAGAATACTCAACTGTCAGAGAGGCTTTGCTGACTACGCCATGGAACATAAGTACTTCCTCTTTCACTTTCTTACCCTGCGTTGTTTTTCTTCATGGCACTTACTGCTGCTTAATGTAGTTATTTATGTTTCTCTCCTGAGTAATATGTTCACTGCTTTATTTCCAGAACCTAAAAACAGGTCCTGCTTAATATGTACTCAGATATTTGTTGACTGAGTGAATTGATTATATAGCACCAATTCCCATGCTAGTAGAAGAGAGAGAATTGAATGTATTCACATAGGAGATAGCTCACAATTAATCTTGAATACAGATATGCCCCCGACCTTAAGAATATCTCCGTGTTGATTTCGTCATTTAACAAACATTAAGTGCGTATAGTGTTCTCGGTGCCGTATTTGGCACTGGGAATACAAAGATGTATAAATGTGCACGGTCAAATGCACTTGTACTTTATACGGTAGTTCTTTAATATCACAGTGCTCATTTGCATATTACAAGTTTCCGTTTTAAATGCCGGTGTAATTAACAGTGTTGTATTAGTTTCAGGTGTTCAGTGTAGTGATTCAGCAGTCCCATAGACTTCGCATCTCTCATCAGCATAAGCGTCCTCTTAATCCCCTTCCCCTGTTTCATCCACCACCCACCTCCCCCCTGGTAACCATCAGTTTGTTCTCTGTAGTGAAGAGTCAGTTATTTTTGGTTTGCCTTTGTTCGTTTGTTTTGCCTTTTAAATTCCACAGATGAGTGAAGCCATGCGCTATTCGTCTTTCTCTGACCGGCTTATTTCACATAGCATTGTACCCTCTGGATCCATCCGTGTTGTTGCCAATGGCAAGGTTTCATTCTTCTTTATGGCTCAGTAATATTCCATTGTAAATATATAGCACAGCTTCTTTATGCATTTATCTGTCAACACTTGGGTTGCTTCCATAGTTGGTTATTGTAAATAATGCTGCAGTAAACATAGGGGTGCATATATCCCTTCAATAGCGTTTTCATATTCTTTGAGTAAATACCCAGTAGTGCAGTTCCTGGATCATAGAGTCGCTCTATTTTTAATGTTTTCAAGAACCTCCGTCTTCCACAGTGGCTGTACCAGTTTGCATTTCTACCATCAGTGCACAAGGGTCTCTTTTTCTCTACTTCCTCACCAACGCTTGTTTCTTGAGTTTTTGGTTTCAGCCATTCTGACAGAAGTGAGATAATCTCTCGTTGTGGTTTTGATTTGCATTTCCTTGATCATTAGTGATGTTGAGTACATCTTCCTGTGTCTGTTAGACAAATGTGTGTCTTCTTGGACAAATGTCTATTCATGTCTTCTCTCATTTTTAATTGCATTATTTGTTTTTTTGGTGTTGAGTTGTAGAAGTTCTTCATATAGTTTGGATATTAACCCTTTATTGTATAGGTCATTGGCAAACATCTCCCATTCGGTAGGTTTTTTAGGTTGTTGATTGTTACCTTTGCTGTGCAGAAGCTTTATATTTTGATGTAATCCCAATAGTTTATTTTTGCTTTTGTTTCCCTTGCCTCAGGAGACACATCTAAGAAGTTGCCGTGGCCAATGTCAAAGGTTACTGTCTTTGCTCTTTTATGGTTTCAGGTCTCATATGTAGGTCTTTGATCCGTTTTGAATTTATTTTTTGTGTGTAAGAAAGTCGTCCAGTTTCATTCTTTTGCATGTGGCTGTCCAGTTTTCTCAGTGCCATTTATGAAGAGATTGTCTTTTTCTGATTGGATATTCTTTCTTGCTTTGTTAAAGATTATTTGACCATATAATTAGGAATTTCCTTCTGGGCTCTGTATTCTTTTCCATTGATCTATGTGTCTGTTTTTCTGCCAGCACTGTGCTGTTTTGATCACTACGGCTTCGTAATATAACTTGAAGTCTGGAATTGTGATAACTCCAGTTTTGTTTCTTATCTTTTCAAGATTTTTTTTGGCTATTTGGGGTCTTTTGTGGTCCCATACAAATTATAGGATTGTTTGTCCTAGTTCTTTGAAAAATGCTGTTGGTATTTCGATAAGGATTGCATTAAATGTGTAGATTGCTTTGGGTAATAATAGATATTTTTTAACAATATGTGTTCTTCCAGTCTACGAGTATGGAATGTCTATTTTTTGTGTGTCATCTTCAATTTCTTTCATCAGTGTTTTATAGTTTTCAGAGTACAGGTCTTTCACCTCTTTTGTTAAGTTTATTCCTAGATATTTTATGCATATTACAAGTTTTAAGAAGCCCTGCCATAACCAAGTCAGTAACTGTTTCACCCAGTATTTTTCTAAACTTTTGCCATAGAATTCTTTTTTCATGAAATACCTATTTAAATTCTTTCAGACTTGTTGATCTTTGGGAACAAAGCTACCAATAGTGGTGATGGGGGTGGAGGGTGGGGAGCACATCACTACTGAAAGGACTGTGCCTCTGGAAAAAGTGGTATTACAGTACATCCGGGAGGTAGTAGCTAATTTCTTCTACTTACCTTTTGTTATTAAATTCATCATTTAGGAAAAAAAGTCATTATTGCTGTAGATGATGAAGAGTTACTTGAAAAATGCCAACATCTATTTCTAATTTTATGTATTTTTTAAGGTTTATTTATTTATTTTGAGAGAGTGAGAGAGAGAATGAGTGCTAACAGAGGAGGGGCAGAGAGAGACGGAGAGAGAGAATCCGAAGCAGGCTCTGCACTGTCAGCACAGAGCCCAGTGTGGGTCTTGAACTCACAACTGTAAGAACATGACCTGAGCTGAAATCAAGAGTCGGATGCTTAACTGACTGAGCCACTGAGATGCCCCTATTTCTCATTTTAAAAAAGACTTGACAAAATAGTAATAAATGACTTTTGGACAAAATTACACACATAACAAAATACTTGATCACGTTCTGCTAAAACCAGGAACAAGTAAGATGCTTTGTTACCATGGCCATTGCTGTGTGCCATTGTACTGTATTGACAAAATCAACTGCTATATTCAATCAAGAGAAAATAATTAGAAGCATAAGACATTGGAAAGGAATAGAAAAAGCTACTTCTCTGTGTAGATGATGTGATAGTATATGTTGAAAAGCCAAGAGGATCAATAACAGCAGAACACTGAAACCAAAAGAATTGAGTAAAATTAGCAAACAAAAACCCAATACTTTCTGTGTATACATAATAATTTGTTTGAAAACATAGTGGAAGAAAAGTCTCCTTTTCCACTAACATCAAAAAGATAAAATACTTAAGAATAAACTTAAGAAATATGCCAAATCTGTAAGGGGTAAACATTCTTGAAAAACACAAAAGTAGACTTAAATAAGTGGAAAGACATTTCATATTCATGTTCATGAATAGAATAACATTACAGAGATTTCTGATCTCCTCAAGTCAATATGTAAATGAATTCCATTCTCAACAAAGTTGTCTTTTTTCTGGCACTAGATAAGTCGATCCTAAAAGTCATTGGGAAAAACAAACAAGAAAGAACCAGGAAACCTCTGAAAAAGAGTCATAAAGAGGGCAAACCCCACCAGATTTTAAACTACAAAACCTCTATAATTAAATCTGTTGAGGGGAGCCTGGGTGGCTCAGTCAGTTGAGTGTCTGACTCTTGATTTCGGGTCAGGTCATGATCTCATGGTTAATGGGATCAAGCCCCACATCGGGCTCTGGGCGGACAACATGGAGCTTGCTTGGGATTCTCTCTCTTTCTCTCTCTCTGCCCTTCCCTTGCTCATGCACCGTGCGCGCGCTGTCTCTCTTAAATTAAAAAAACCTGTTGGGGTAAGGGGGGTATTTGAGAACTCACTCTACTGTCCCTTCAGTTTTGCTCTGAACCTAAAGCTGCTCTAGAAAATAAAGCCTTAAACAATTGTATGGTATGGTGTGTGGATAGAAGTATTGGCCAATGGAGCAGACTAGAATGTCCACAAATAGTAATTATAGAAATGTAGGACATGATAAAAGTAGCATCTCAAGTCACAGAGGAACAGATGGGACAACTGGGTAGATATTTGGTGAGAGATAAAATCCAGTCCATACCTCACATGATACTCCAAGAATAAACTACAAATTGATAAAATCTTATTTTTTCTTTTCTTCTATTTCAACATTTTAATTTTATTATTTTTTAATGTTTATTTATTTATTTTGAGAGACAGCAAGAGCTGAGGAGGGGCAGAGAGAGAGAGAGGGAGGGAGAGAGACAGAGAGAAAGAGAGAGAGAAAATCCCAAGCAGGCTCCACACTGCCAGCACAGAGCCCGATGGAGGGCTTGATCTCACAAACCGTGAGATCGTGACCTGAGCCAAGATCAAGAGTTGGATGCCTAACCGCCTGAGCCAGCCACCCGGGCATCCCTAAACTTTTAATTTCAAAGTAATTTCAGACTTGTGAAAAATAGTCCAAAGAATTTTCATATGTCCTTCACCCTGATTCCCTGAATGTTATTATTTGCTGCCCGTTCTTTGTCATTGTCTCTGAAACAGTTTGAGAGTAAGTTGCAGATACAATGTCCCTTCACCGATACTTCAGTGATATTTTCTACGAACAAGTTTGTTCAAACTTCTGTAACAGCACCGCAGGCCAGGTGGCTTATAAACAACAGAAATTTATTTCTCAGAAGGCTGGGAAGTCCAACATCAGGCACCACAGATGTGTTGTCTGGTGAGGGCCCGCTTACTGGTTCATAGATGGCCATCTTTTCACTATATCGTCACGTGGCAGAAGGGGCAAAGGATTTCTCTGAGATCTCCTATGAGGGCACGAATCCCATTCTCGAAGGCTTCACCTTTATGACCTGATCACCTCCCAAAGGCCCCATCTTCAAAAAATCTATGAATTGGGCGGGGCGGGGGGGGGGGACACAAACTTCCATCCCCAGCAAAGAGCATTTTCTTACGTAGTATCAGCATACAGTTCACAAAATCAGGAAATTAGCGTTGATAAAATACTACCCCAGTCTGTAAGCCTTACTCAGATTTCACCAGGTGCCCCACTAATCCCTTCTGCTCCACAGTCCGGCCTAGGATCGCACTGCGGGTAGTCTCCTGTCTCTTAGTGTCTTTTCATCTGGAAGAGTTGCTCAGTATGGCTTTCTCTCTCATGACCACAACAGTTTTGACGAGGACAGGCTTCCTCTGCGGAAGGCCCCTTAAATTAGGTGGTGTTGCCTCACGATTAGATTCAAAGCGCATATTTTTAGCAGGAGTACCCCAGAGTGACGCTGTGCCATTGATCGTACCATGTCTCGGATGTTAACTTCAGTCACCACTTCGGGCGCTTCAGGCCAAGTTTCTCCATCCCGTAAAGGTACAGCGTTTCTTTGTAATTAACAAGTAGACTCAAATGTACCACACAGATCCTCCAAGGAAGCGCTTGCCGCTCAGTGGTGTCCACTTCTGGCTGTCAGCTCTGTCAGTGTGACTAACTGCACACAGTCACACCTTCCTGTGCCAGCCTGCATCCATCCCGTGTCTGAGTGAGAAGGGGCCGCCTGCTCTAGAGCTCTCTGTAGTCGGCCAAGGTTTTGGTAAGCCTGCGCCACGGTTGGATTTCTCCTTAGTACACGGCTTGTAGCCCGCACGGTGTCTCGGCATCTGACTCCAGATGGGTGTCTTGGTGGGCAAATACCTTGAGACTCTGTAATCTGTTCCTCATATTGTCCCGGATTTGGCCGGGAGGAGCCCCTTCGACTTTTCCATGTTCTTTCAACATGTCGCCATCATTTATCCTTCCCTGACTTTCTGGCGACACAAGATTTCTCAGGCTTATCTGATACTTTTCCCCTTTCAAAATGGGCCACATTTGAATGTAAAAAATGAAAACATTCAAGTACTGGAAGGAAACATGGGTGGATGGCCTTATAAGCGGGGAGTGAGGAAAGCCCAATAGAAAAAAAAAAGTGCATAAGTGACAGAAACAGTTGCGGGGAAAGGATGGAAGGAAGGGACTGGCTCATAAACATATGAAAAGATGCTTATTCTCACGTAGAAGAAAACGCAAAGTAAAATCACCCTGTGATACAAAACGTTTAGAAACACTGTGTTGGGTCGATGGTGGAAAAACGGGCAGTCTCCAGCATTGCTGGGAGGGGTACAAAATGGAACAACCCTTCTAACAGGGATTTGGGGAAACCAGGCAGATTTACTTTGGGTCCAGCAATTTCATTATCAGTAATCGACACCGAGAATAAACGTCCACAAATAAACAACACATGCATAAGGTTATTCATTGCCACATTGTTTGTAACAGTAGAGGTTGGAGACTGCCCAAGTGTCTATCAATAGAGCCCCGATTGTAGAACTGGAACACCCACACAACGGAATACTGTGCACTGCTTTAAAACACAAACAATGATTGTCTCTGTGTACTAATGTGCAGTGATTTCCCGGGTGTGTTAAATGAGAAAAGCAAGATGCAGAATAAGTATGTAAAGGAAGAAATTAGAAATACATTTTTATTTGTTTACTTGGCTAAAAGAAATATGATAAAGGAGGCGAAGAAAAATGACTACCTGGAGTGAGAGGGTAAGGAAGGAAAGCCAGGTCTTTCTGAGTACCTTTTTGTGTAGTTTCGACTTTTAAGCCATTTATATTTTTTGCATATTCAAAAAATAAAATTAAACAAAGAGGAGGCAAAAGCAAACTGTAAAGTTTGGGACCGTGACACAAATAACTTAATTTTACGTAAAATTGATACTATACACAGGAAGGAATCGTTTCAAGTGGCTTTTGGATGTTGTACTCCTTCGTGGGATATAGTTTAAAGCCAAAACGAAGCAGAATTTTAAAACTACAAAGAAACCGTAAACTAGAATGCAGTTTTTAAACTATTTTGTTTATATTTTAGGATGAGCTGAGTAAGTAAATTAGTTAGGAACTAAGATTTTCACTGTACATAAATGCAAAGAGATACAAATATAATGCCAAGAAAATTAAGGAAAAACTTCATAATGTTCTATTTGAATTGGAAATATCAATGTGAATATAAATACGGATTTGTAACACTATTTCGGTCATCCCAAAGGGCCTAAAAGCAATGAAACTCCAGTAGCTATGAGCACCCCTAGTATTCAACACTTGGTTTCCAAATACTACTAAAAGGAACCAGTGCGGGCACCGTGGCAGGCTGGGTCCATAATGCATGCCACTCTTGATTTGGTGGGGGGGTATGGGTAGGGGTCGTGAGTTCAAGGCCCACATTAGGGTTAGAGCCTACTTAAAAAAAAAAAAAAGAACCAGTGCCCCTTGGAGAAACGGCTAATTTCAGGTCTGCAGGAGGGAAGATGTAAAGTGGGCCCTGGGACATCTTGTGCTAGACAGCAAAGACGTGCTCAGAGGCTAACGGGGCCCACTCAGGGGGTTGCAGGGGTCCCTCGGAAGAGCATTGGCCAAAGACGAGACAGTTTGAGCCTAAAAAAGAATGAGGGTAGCCGATAATGGCATATTAAATAAAAATCCATAAGTTTCCTCATTGATATTCAAAAAGAGAAAATTTGAATTTATTTGCTAACAGTGGAGTTGAATGTTATATCAACATTCTGTTCTGAAAGTGGGTAAAGGGCAATAATTAAGTTTTTGTGCTGCCTTTTTCGGAAGCTCTAGTTAATCACTAGTTGCAAGTGCTTTATAGAAGAATGCCTGCTTAAAAGTGTAGAAATAAATAAAAGAGGGTTTTTAATGGTAATTTTCAAATTCTACAAAATAATTGATTCATCAGCGGATATTAACACCATTCGGTGAAACGTGTTGGGTGAAGAAGATATTCACATATTGTTAACTTTTGCCCCACAAAAGACTTCATGATTGTTAAGTGAAAAATGTGCCTTCACAAAGGAGAGGCTTGGTGGTTGCCACCTTGTCAAGTGATCCAAGTGTGGCAGAGTGACAAACTTCAATAATATACCTCCTGATCCCAGAATACTTCAGATCTGAATATTCTTGTCCATTCTCTCCCTCCCACCCCCAAATTACATTGAAACCTTTACACTTGGAGTGGAATAATAGGAAGAGGAGTTTGGGGTAGGGGATAGAGTGTGAAGTTGAGGACACCAAAAAGAAACAGACAAATCAGTACATTTCATAAGGCGTCTGGCCTATTCTTTTCATTACTTATTTATTTTCAGAGAGGAAGAGGGAGAGCACCCATGGGAGAGCAGGGGACAGGGGTGGGGGAAGAGAGAAAGCATCCTTCTTTAAAAAAATTTTTTTAACGTTTATTTATTTTTGAGACAGAGCATGAGCAGGGGAGGGGCAGAGAGAGAGGGAGACACAGAATCTGAAACAGGCTCCAGGCTCTGAGCTGTCGGCACAGAGCCCGATGCGGGGCTCAAACTCACGGACCGCGAGATCGTGACCTGAGCCGAAGTCGGATGCTTAACCGACCGAGCCACCCAGGCGCCCTGAGAGAAAGAATCTTAAGCAGGCTCTGTGCTAAGCTTGGGGCTCAGTCCTATGACCCTGGGATCATGACCTGAGCTGAAATCAGGAGTCGGATGCTCAACCATCCCAGGCACCTCTGGTCTGTTCTTTTCAAAAAGTCACTGTCCTGGGGCGCCTGGGTGGCACAGTCAGTCAAGCGTCCGACTTCAGCCAGGTCACAATCTCGCGGTCCGTGAGTTCGAGCCCCGCGTCAGGCTCTGGGCTGATGGCTCGGAGCCTGGAGCCTGTTTCCGATTCTGTGTCTCCCTCTCTCTCTGCCCCTCCCCCGTTCATGCTCTGTCTCTCTCTGTCCCAAAAATAAATAAAAAACGTTGAAAAAAATTAAAAAAAAAAAAAAGTCACTGTCCTGAGATTCTGGGAAGGTGATGGTGCATTATTTTTGAGTCTCCCCAGAGCACAAAAACATTCAACAAATTGAATAATATCTATGACAAAACCAGTTTGCTAGAGAATGGGAATGAGTTTTAGACAACCAGAGTGATTGCAGAGATCTCAACTTAAACTCTGATATGAACATTAAATACGTCTGTTCTTAGAGACCTAAGACCTATAAGTAAAGGTAATAAGGAAAAGGGACTATAGTTTGTAATTGGGTATATGCTACAACATGTAGATATAGTAGAGCTATTAGAAAATGGACAGCAGTGTGAAAAAATTATTTAAATGAGTAATCATATTTTCAGTAATCATATTGGTCTCATTATCTAAGTTGTTGGGTGGGCAATATGGGATAAAGAACATGAGTAATAAGGGGCGCCTGGGTGGCTCAGTCAGTTGAGCATCCAATTTCAGCTCAGGTCATGATATCGTGGTTGGAGAGTTCGAGCCCTGCATTGGACCCGCTGCTGTCAGCACAGAGCCAGCATCAGATCCTCTGTCTTCCTCTCTCTCTGCCCCTCCTCTGCTTGCTCGCTCTCTCTCTCTCTCTCTCTCTCAAAATAAGCATTTAAAAAAATAAAATGAGTAATATATGATATTCTAATTCTTCATCCTGTCTTTGAGAACCAGGGTTCTCCGTTCTTAAAAAAAAAAAATACAATTACAAGATAAATGATAAAAACTTTGTAGACTTGAATTTGAATTTGAATTATTAGTATGAACTCATGAAATGTTTTACTTAAAAAAAAAGCATGTATACGCATATACATAGATAGTAGGGAGAGGAAAACTGTTAATAGACATCATATATGTAGAAAATCCCAAGGAATATACAAAAATACTACTAAAAACTAATAAGTGAATTTAGCAAGTTCATAGGATATGATGCAAGATCACTAAAGAAAACTCAGCTATATTTCTAACTAATAAGAATTAGAAATTGAAATTTTTTAAAAGCACTATTTATAATCACATCAAAAACATTAAACACTTTAGGGATAAATGTAACAAAATACATACAAGATTTTGTGTATTGATGAGATAAAATCTAAAACGAAGAGATGCGCTGTGTCCACGGAATGGAAGACTGATTATTACAAAGATGTCCGTTCTTTCCAAATTGATCTATGGAGTCAACACAAAGCCAACCAAAATCCCAGCAGGCATTTTTTTTTTTTTAAGAAATCAGTAAGATAAGTTTAGAATTTATATGGAAGTGCCAAGGACCTAAAATAGCCAAAACACCTTTCAAAAAGAAGAAGTTGGAGGACTCACACTGTCTGATTTCAAGATTTACTAAGAGCTACATATATTCAAGTGAGTGTGGTATTGGGGTAAGATTGGTCACATATACATCAATAGGCAGAATAAGAGTTCAGAAACAGACCCTTACACATATTAATTATTTACTTTTTAAAAAATGTTTATTTATTTTTGAGAGAGAGAAAGCATGGAGGAGGGGCAGAGAGAGGAGACAGAGGATCTGAAGCGGTTTCTGCACTAACAGCAGAGAATCTGAGCCATGAGATCATGATGTGAACCAAAGTCGGATGCTTGACCAACTGAGCCACGTAGATAACCCCCATTAATTTAATTTTTAATTAGTTTTTTATCAAAAGTTTCAAGGCAATTCAACAGGGAAAGGGTAGTTTCAGCTAAAAAGATTGGAACTGTTGGCCATCTAAATGCAATAAAATTGATTTCAGCCCTGTTTATACCATCTTTCTTATACCCTAATTTTTAAAATCAGCTTTTAAAATAGACTACAGACCTAAATGTAAAGCCTGTATAACCTCAAGAAAGAAATATATGAGCAAGTCTTTGTGTCCTGTAGTTGGTAAAGATTTGCTAAGTAGGGCCCAAAGCATGAACCATATAAGAAAAAAAATGATAAATTAGGCTTCATCAAAATAAAATATTTCTGCTCTTTAAAACTCACTGTTTTACTGTGTTTCTTTAAAAAAATAAAACTCACTGTTAAATAAGTGAAAAGATAAAATATGGACTAGATGGAAATATTTGCACAATATATTGGTTAAAGGACTATATCTAGGATATATGAGGAGCCTGCAGTTCAATAATAAAGGAAATAATGATTAAAATGTGGCCAACAATTTCAACACACAACTTCACAAAGAAGTGTAGGACTGGCCAATAAGCATGTAAAAAGATATTCAGCATCAGTAGTCTTTAGGGAAACACGAAATCACAGTGAGGTATCACTATATATTTTTTAGAATAGCTGCGAGTTTAAAGATTGACAGTTCCAAGTGTTGATGAGGGTGTGAAGCAATTTGTAACATACATTTTTGGTGGGGAATGTAAAACAATACAGCCACTTTTGAAAGCGGTGTGGCTGTTTCTGATAAAGTTAAACAGAGCTCCAGCAATCTCGTATCTAATATTTACCCAAGTAATGAAAATATATGTCCACCCAAAGGTTTGTATGTGAGTATTCATAGTAGCCAAAAACCAAAAGCAAATGTCTTATCAGCTGGTAAATGGATAAATAAGTTGTGGGACCTCCATACAATAGAATACTACTCTGCAGTAAAAAGAAACAAATTGGAATTTCCAGTTCTGGGACGAGTGAATACACACTCTTACTGTTCTTCCTGCTAAGTACAACGAAAACCCCTGGATATTGTACGGGGGGCGCCTGGGTGGCTCAGTCGGTTGAGCGTCCGACTTCAGCTCAGGTCATGATCTCGCGGTCCATGAGTTCGAGCCCCGCGTCGGGCTCTGTGCTGACAGCTCGGAGCCTGGAGCCTGCTTCAGAATCTGTGACTCCCTCTCTCTCTGTCCCTCCCCTGCTCATGGTCTGTCTCTATCTCTCTCTCTCTCAAATAAATAACCATTAAAAAAAATAAAAAAAATAATAAAAAACCCCTGGAACATAAACAAACATAAGATGCTGAAGTGTGGAGAGAGAAAGGCAGATCAGCTGAGGACCTTGGTGCCTGAGGAATGATACTGAGGCAAACTCCCTGCTTCATGTGTCCCATCCTGCATGCTAGAGAAGCTGCCAACCTGGAAGCACCAGTGGGCACAGACAGAAAAACCCCAAGAAAGCTGGTTTTCTTTAGCCAAACCAGGAGAAGAGCAACCTAGGAAGACAAACTAGACAGTAACTGCCCTGCTCCAGCCAAAAACCATGGAAAAACTACACTCTGTCCTCACTTTCTCCAGCAGAGGCTGAGCGTGGGCTTAGACTTCCCCCTGGCCCAGCTTTCACAAGGAAACCCTCTTGTATCTCCTCCCCCACTTTCCTACTGGGGCCGTAACAGAGCAGGCGAAGGCCTGGGCAGTTGGTAGATGTCCATTCCCACGGGGCAGGAATGAAGCATCATCCCCATGGTATCAGTGGAGGCTTGTGGGGAGCCCTCGTGTAGATCTTGCCCAGTTCTTATGTCCATCCATAGGAATGTTATCTTTTTAGGTGGCTTTATAAATAAAACTTTTATTCACTTATAATTTCTACAGAGTGATTGCACGTATGTTGGGAAAGCTCTGATTTCTGTATACCACTACCACCTTCGTTTATGGTAGTTTCTCCGTTGGTTTTCTTTGGCTATGAAGGCATGTAGTCTTACAATATACAACTAGTGATATGTTTGCTTCTTTTCCATTTGTATACCACTAATTTATTTCTCATAATTGTGTGGCTCGCATAGTGCTTCCTAATCATTTCACATCAGGACAGTATTGAAAATTATATTTTTAGTGTATATTAGCACAAATGGGGAATGCTCTGTGAGGCCAGGGGGGACCAGCCCAGGATCTAACTACTCCGCTGTTCTACCTGATTGATCTGAGCTGGGTTGAGAAGAAGCCCTATGCCTCTCTAAAACAATGCTTTAAAAAAAATCATGAACTTGCTTATTTTGTTCCTGAACGTTAGTGGGAATACTTCTCTCGTGTTTCTCATTAGTTATGCTGGTTTGGGGATCGAAGTAGATATATTTTAGTTTATTAAGGAGGTGTCCAGGTACTTCTCTCTTTTATCAACAGATTTTAGTCCAAAATGGTTATTGAATTAACAAGTATTTCTTAAGCATTGCTGCTGTATGCCAGGCTTTGGGACTAAAACAATGAATAAGGTGAGAGACACTATAGGACACGTTACAAGTCCAAGGAGGCTTGAGCTGCACCCCATGTGCTAGTTTTGCGACTTGAGCCAAGTCACTTAAATATTTTGAGCTTTAGCTTACTTGTCTGTAAAATACAGTTAATAATAATTTTTAGGGTTGTTGATCTAAGACGTGATTCCACACCTGTGCAGTCCAGTAGAGTGAGACAGACATATCACCAAGTAATTGCAAAAAAAGTGGCGTGGCATGGTGGAGATGAAAGAGTGAGCAGTGATGATAGAAAGGAGTGTCTGCTCTGCCTAAAGAGGGACTCGGGAAGGCTTTACAAAGGAGGTAGTATTTAAACTGTGCCTTGGAGTGTGAGTTGGAGAGGCGCACGGCACATGTGAAACTGCTTGATACATTTAGGAAACTGCTGTTTTTTGAGGATAACTAGACCACAGGTATGGGCAAATGACAGACTGGAGAGGTAGATCACAGAGGGCCTGTGGTTGCTACCCTGAAGATCTTGGACTTTATTCTGAAGGCTGCTGGGAAGTGTTAAAGAATATTCAGCCATCAAATTTGCTGGTGGTGAGGTGTGTTGAAACTGATAGTTGAAAGTGTCTTTAAGCCATTATGTTTGAAGAGGGCCTGAAATAAGGTAATGGGAAAAAATGAAAGGAGGTGACAGATTTGAAGAGGCGTAGGTAGTAGAATTAACAGGACCTAAAAGCCATTGGACTACCTGGAGAGAAGGAATAAATAGCAATTCCCAGGGTTTTAGGCTAGAGATAAAAAGCACTCTAAAAATTATAGGGATGGGTTCCTTTCCTTTTTTCTATAGAAAAAGACAAATTGTCTTGAGTATAGTTTTCACAAAGTTTAGTAAGGTACATCCCAGACTGATTACGTAAATATGAGTGCCATAGAGGAGAGTCCTATTTATTCTGTAGGTGGCATTAAGGAAAGAGCTAAAGAAAACATAACTGTACTGTTTCCGATTCTGTGTCTCCCTCTGTCTCTGCCCCTCCCCCGTTCATGCTCTGTCTCTCTCTGTCCCAAAAATAAATAAAAAACGTTGAAAAAAAAATTAAAAAAAAAACATAACTGTATACATATTGATAGGTTTGAAAGTAACAAAGGTCTGAAAAAAATTTTAATGTGATTGGTTGAGGAGAAAAAAAAATTTTATGTTTAGCACTTTAGTGTTTTTAAAGTGTGCAGTCTTCTCATGTATGGAACTTGAGAAACTTAACAGAAGACTATGGGGGAGGGGAAGGGGAAAAAAGTTACAAACAGAGAGGGAGGGAGGCAAACCATAAGAGACTCTTAAATACAGAGAACAAACAGAGGTGAAGAGGGGTGGGGGAGAGGGGAGACTGGGTGATGGGCATTGAGGGGGGCACTTGTTGGGATGAGCCCTGGGTGTTGTATGTAAGTGATGAATCATGGGAATCTACCCCCAAAACCAAGAGCACACTGTATACGCTGTATGTTAGCCAATTTGACAATAAATTATATTTAAAAAAATAATAAAAAGTGTGCAATCTTGAATTTGCATTAGTGTTTACATATTATAACTAAATTTTATTTTTGTGAAAAAGATATTAGGATGAATAGTTGCTCTGAAATAAAATTTATGTACAAAATGTTTAAAGTATATTATTTATTCACTATTTTTCTTCTATTCTAGTTACTCTCTCTGGAAATGGAGAAAACGGTAAGACAATTTAAGTCTCAATTTAAGTAGAATATTTATGGTATCGTAATTGCAACCCGCTTGCTTTTATTTAGTGATGACTATATGTGTTTTTGTTTTCAGAAATAAAATCTATGTTTTTAAAGTTTAAGTAGGAGATACAGTATTGTGTTTATTCGTATTCATTCGATATCTTTTCATTTGTGGTGTTTATATAAATTGGAGTAGCTGTTATTTTATAAGGCACCTAGTACCCAAACTTCTTTGATATATTTATGTACATATTTATGCCTTGTGTGTTCTTCAGAACTCTTGACAGTAGTACTTCAAAGACTTTTTTTTCTTTTTTTTTTTAATGTTTAGTTAGTTATTTTAGAGGGACAGAGAGAGCTTGAGTGGGGGAGGGGCAGAGGGAGACCGAGAATCCCAAGCAGGCTCCACCCTCAGCATGGAACTGACACAGGGCTTGGTCAGTTTCATGACCTGAGCCAAAATCAAGAGTCAGGTGCCCAACCAACTGAGCCATCCAGGCACCCCCAAAGATTTTTAATATCCGTTCTAGCTAGGGTTGAAGAGGGGATTTTGTTTCATGACGCCCAGATTTTACTGATGGTTCTTCTGATAATGTGTTTGTTAAAAATAATGCTTTACTGCTCACAGACATCTTACAAAATAACCAGACTAAATTTGTGAATTGTATTACGAGTTTATTTTGAAAGGGAATTCTGCTTTTTGTAACAACTAGTCAACGAGATAATGCCTAGAGGGAAAAATCATTGCTCAATATTTCACCAGGATAAAAGAAAATACTAAGTTATTGAAATCAAATTTCAAAAATAAAATTTGATTTGAGATACAAAATCCAGAGGATTTCTAAAACAGTTGAACAGTTAGAAATTACTGATAAATACTTATTCTTATTGGAAAGAATTAGGCATTAAGCATGTAGATCTCAAGTTGCCTTTGACTCTGATTTGTCAGTTCTAGCCAGGGTTGGAGAGGAATATAGACTTCCCCTTGGTAGGCTTAATTTTCTTCCTTTCAATCAAAACTGTTTTCTATATGTGATAGCACAGATACAGAAAGCAGAGAAATTTCTGAAGTATTTATAAAAGAACATCTAACTTATTCTTTCTTGGGGCTATTTTGCCCATGTCTTTCAAAGATTCTTTTGATGGAGTTTTTTTTTGTTTGCTTATTTGTTTTTTTAAATTCACTTACAGGTGATTTTTGAATCAGATTTTTTGATTTATAGATTTTTTTTTGCTTTTATTTAATTTGCTTAGTTAACTAAGATTTTACTTTGTTACTTCTGACCAATGGTTTATAGCATATATATGTGACCAGAAGTTTTCTTACTAACAATCACATTATTTCTAATTTATTTAAAAGCAGTATTTCATCAGGGCGCCTGGGTGGCTCAGTCGGTTGAGCGTCCAATGTCGGCTCAGGTCATGATCTTGTGGTTCGTGAGTTCAAGCCCCATGTTGGGCTCTGTGCTGACAGCCCAGAGCCTGGAGCCTGCTTTGGATTCTGTGTCTCCTTCTCTCTCTGCCCCTCCCCTGCTTGTGCTCTGTCTGTCTGTCTATCTCTGTCTCCCTCCCTCTCAAGATTAAAAATAAACATAAATAAATAAAAGCAGTGTTTCATTACATTATAATGTGATAATTTCCATTTGTTAAGAACTTATTATATTTCAGGCATTATGCTAAGAGATTTATCTGTTTTGTTCTTTTAGCTGAGGGTTGAGATTTTTTAAAGCAGAAACCATTTTGTTCTGTGGAGAGCAGAAATACTCTAAAAATATATTAAATGTCTTTAAAAATATTTTGAGAGTATATTGTTTCATATGCTGACCTTAGTTGTAAGTAACTAAATGATTAAGAAGTTTAAAGTACCTCAAGGTTACCGTTTATCTCAAAGCTATACAGTAGTATACAGACGAAGATTGACAAATTTGATTGAATATGGAGGCCAGGCAAAAATATAAAGAAGTGAAGCAAGCTAAGTAAAAATAATACTGCAGACTCAGTAAATGCCTCACTGTTCATATAACAGTAGGAGACTGAGCTCCAGTATACTTTTCCAAAGGAAAGTCGAATGAAGGAATAATAATGAATCCATTAGGTAGACCATGGGGTTCAACCTGAAGGGAGCAGAGATTTTCAGAAACCAGAATTTTCAATGAGGGTGACAATCAGTTTTAGTGGACGTTGAAAAGAAAGCAAATTTGAAGATAGATGGGAGTTGTGGGAAAGATTTTATCTTGGCATCAGATGTTGGCTCTGAAATCGGATGTAACTACTAAGATGGTGGGTAAAGTGAAGGAAAATATACTTTTGGAAAATACGACGTAATGAAAAGAACCTTGGATTTTTATCAAGCGGATGTGGGTTTGAATTCTGGCTTTATCATTTACTAAGTGACACTGGGCAAGATACTAAATTCTCTGAGCCTCAGGTTTCACGTTTGTAAACTGAAAGAACACCTTCCAGGACTATAGGGAGGGTTAGAAATAAGGTATACATTATATACCTTCAGGTAGGCTTTCAGTGGGTGGAATTAGTGATCTGAGTAGCTGTGGTCAAACGTGGCTACTAAGAAGTCCCAGTGGTTTACAGCGCATACACCAGTCATGCACGTGGAGTTCCTTCCCAGCCGTGTCACAGCCAAGGTGATACTCTGAACAACACATTTTACACTGGCCATTGAGCTGGGCTGGAGGCAAGGAGACCAGTTGGCTTTTGCAGTGAACCAAATGAGATCAGCAACAGGATATGAGCTGTTACACTGAGAGTGGAAATAACGAGAGAGAGTTTACTTTGAAAGAGATTTTAGGAATTGGAATTTGAAGGACTTTGTGCCGATCAGCGGTGCGATGTGAGGAGTCCTTGGGCCCGGGCTTCCCGCGCCAGTTAACTGTGGGACTGGTGGTTCTGCTCTCTTAGCCACACATGCACCAGTATAACAGCAAAGGAAAAGGCTGGGTCCAACGATTGTTAATTTTTTTTATCATTATTTTATTTCAAAAGAACACTTTTTAAACCAGAAGTGAGAGAAAAATAACCTCAGACCAAAGGAAGAATAGTACTTCGAATTCAATACATGTTAGCTTTATGAAAACTTCACTACATCGTTCTTAATGTTTCTCATTTCACTGCAGACCAGTGAAAACTTTTATCATTTCTTTAACTTGGGAAACACTGAAATAGGGAACGTGCAAAAAGAACCAAATTTTGAGAGGAAATTAAGATTCTTGGATAGTAATGATAATAATAGCCAGTACTGGGGCTCCTGGCCGGCTGAGTCAGTAGACATGCGACTCTCGATGTCAGGGTTGTGAGTGCGAGCCTCACGTTGGGCGTAGAGATTACTTAAAAAAATAGCCAGTATTTATTAAGGATGTATTATGTGCCAGGCACTGTTTTAAATGTTTTGCATGTATTAGGTCATCAATATTAAGCAGCTAACTTTAATGAAACCAGTTAAGTGCTTTAACTGAAGTCTGAGCAGATTTTGGAGGGAGTATGGTGTGAAGAGGTAATGAGTTGCAAAAGTAATGGAGAAGGCTTATGTGGAAGAAGTAATATTTGATCTCAACTTTCAAAAGGAGTAGAATTGCAGACTTTTATGCTTGTGTCTGCTTGGTTTTGTTCAGTGGTTTGTGGTGCCACATTCCAAATGGAAAAGGACTTTAGGCACCTGGTAAACAGTCCTTGCTTCTTTCGGAAACCTGTTCTGCTTCTTTCAAATAGAAAAACTGCAGAAACAACAAAAAGCTTTGAATTATATCTGTGAGTTAATATTTGGAGCTAAGGGTGTTAGAATGTTACGCTAATCTACTTGGGAACCAGTTATGGCAGGAATTTTAAGGGGCTGAAAATTCTTGGGTACCCTTTGTGGAAAGGAGAATGAAATTTAGCGTAACTTTTCTGGACGATCCAGGAACTGAGTTTTTCAGATGACTCATTATTCACTGTGATGGGAACTCCCTGTATTACTTTCAGCTGATAGTTCCTTGGACTTAATGTTCATGGTGGTGGCTTCTGTCTTAAATAAGTTTTAAATCATTTAAAATGTAACTTTTAGATGTAACTTTTAGAAAGACCTTGAAATACACTGAGAGAAGGTGTTTCAACTTGAATCTTAAGCATTTTAATAAAATCAAATCTCTTAGACTGCAGTCTTTACTTATAAACCAGGCTGATAACCCTTAAATGCAGGAATTGAATGTTTCTTCATATCTGTAATTGTGACGTCATGCAGATAAAGGCGTTTACATATTTGATGTCTTCAGTAGATTTTAATGAAGGTTATTTATTGGATTAAGCCTCCTGACCCTAAATATTGTGTTTTAATGTAAAGCTTCTTCCTGTTTTCACCTGGATTCAATGAAATGTTATTTGTTTTTATTTACCAGGAAAGGCCGTTGTTTACCTTGTGGCTTTCCATCTGTTCTTTGTTATGTTTGTATGGTCCTATTGGATGACAATTTTCACATCTCCCGCTTCCCCCTCCAAAGAGGTAAATTTCATGTTGGTAAATTGCCAAATGCTGTAGCTAATTGTGGAATTATTTTCCCTGTGTTACCTTCGTTAAAACTTTATTACATAATGCATTTGTTCTGTTTCCGCTCATGAACTCGCTTGGTGACTCCACACTGTGAATGTGAGTCGTCAGCCCGGTCTCAGATACAACCCGCTCAGCTCGCTGAGATCGAGAATAGTGCTAACGTTTGCTTATACTGGTATTTTTCTGCCATGCTATGTTTTCTTAAAGACATATTTTTTTTTTATTGGAGTAAAAAATCTTAAGGGACAGAGAATTGAATTAGAGAAGTAGAGTTTATTTTTGGACACCTTAACGTATTTTCTCAGGCCTGAACAAATATGCTGCGACAGAAGAAAGTTTTGGTTGTGGAGAACAACTTGTCTAGGCTATTGTTTGTTATACTTTAGTATATCTAGTGTTTCTTCTAATTTGAGGTTCCATTGGGAAAGATAATGTGAGTAAATATTCATGTAGAGTAAGTTTTAAGACCAGTGTGTTTCTCCTGCCTTGACATAGCTGACTGACATTTGGTATAGCTAGATGGCTAAGAATATGCTCTCTGGCGTTAGGGTTACCTGAGTTTGATTTTCTGCTCTAACACATTACATAATGTCTCTGAACCTCAGTTTTCTCATTGGAAAATGGAGCTAACAAATAGTGCCTGTTTCCGTAAGATGTTTGTGAGGATTAAGTGAGATTCATTCACGTAAAGCTTTTAACACAGTACCTGCCGCATGGTTGGCAACCAGTGATGATGATAATTATTTCCCCTCCTATCAAATTCTTTCAGAATTATAGACCCTGTGTTTAAAAATGATATCAACGTTCATTTAACTTTTTGTAGAACATACATGCAGAAGAGTATAAACATAAGTGTACGCTTGATGGATTTTCACAAACTTTCACAAACTTTCACACCTTTTAGTAACCACCACCCAGTCGAAGACACGACACATCTCCAGCATCTCGTAAGCCTCCTCGTGCGCCCTTCCAGGCACCCGCCTGCCACAGACCACTCTCCTGCCCCCCTAATAGCATCAGTTTGCTCTGCCTGGTTTTGCACTTCATGTAAATGGGATCCTGCACTCTGTGTGTTTGTGTGTCTGGCTTCTTTCATTAACATTCCGTTTGCGAGATTCATCCGTGTCGTTGCATATAGTTGTGAAGCATTCATTTCATTCTTGTTGAGTATTCGGTTGCGGTAAATAACAGTTTGTTTAGCTGGGCTGTTGTTCATGGGCAAGGGCATTTGGGTGGGTTCCAGTTTAAGGCTGTTAAAAATAGGGCTGCTGTAAACATTCTTCTGCATATGCATACTGTATACACATACATGCATATTTACAAACGTACATATATAGCTCTTTTGGGTAGATGCCTAGGATTACAACTGCTGGATCGTATGTGGTGTGTAATTGAGCATTAAGAAAATGCCAAGTGGTTTTTGCCCTTTTTTTCTATTGGGTGCTTTTGTTTTAAGGGGTAGTGAAATCATCGATCAAACTTTGTGTTTCTTCATATATTCTTCAGACATTTGACAATAATTAGTCGCCCCTTAAAAGTTATGTTACAAACTGCCATCCATACCTTAAGCTCTGAGCTGAAAAGGAACTGATTTTATTGGATCACTCAATACTAGTGATGGCCGTTGAAAATATAGCATGTGTAGAAGTAAATAGTTGTCATTCTAGGAAAGAAAACATAGAATAAGAAAAACAGTCGGTAATGCTCTTGAGAAGCAGTACAGCGTAGAGGTGAAGAACTCAGGCTCCGGCCCCAGACTGCCCCGGCTCAACAACATTGGAGACTTCCCTCAACCGTCTGAACCTCACGTCTGTCCTGTAGAACGAGGACAATACTAGTGTGTGCCTTACGGGATTGTTGTAAACGTTGAATAAATTAATAATATACGTGGTTAGTAATGTTTATAATAACAGTATATGGTTAACAGCGTATGTAAAGTGCTCCGAAGAATACACAGCACGTAATAAGCACCATTTGAGTGTTATTTACTTATTTTGGTGGTTGTTTTGTCATAGTGCATCCATCTAGCATTCAGCCCAGGACCCAAGCCGTTACATACACCCCCATTCTTGACGCTCCCTCTTCTGAGAAGGTGAGCTTCTGAGAAGGTGGCCCTGCCCTGGCACGCTCTACCTTCCCGTCATAGAACTTACCGTCCGGTTTCATAGTTGCCTGGTGCCTTGAATGCATCACTTTGCTGTCCGTTTTTTGAGGGCAGAGGTCATTTTCATGCTGTTCTGTGCTACACCCGTCTCCCCACTACTTAGCACGTAGTAGGTGTTCACTACTGAATGAGTTGATTATGAAATCGTCAGGGGCGGCTAAGTTAAGCTAGGGTGACAGCCAGAGAAGAGCAGGAGTTTGTGGTTCTCTGATGGCTGACTGAGGTAGCTCCTCGTAGGAGTTACAAAGCTGTGAGGTGGCTCCTAAAGTAACTGCATCAAAAGGACTCTGTGAGCTGAGAGGTTAGAAAAACACTTGGCCATCAGACGCACGGAAATCGTTTGACTCTAAGAAGCTCTACATTTTTAGGAAAGTTAAGTTATACATACGGGTATTTTTTTCTTTTTTTCTTTTTTTTCTTTGAGTGTTTTTATGTTTAAGAGAGAGAGAGAGAGCGAGCACGAGTGTGCACAGGCGGGAGAGGGGCAGAACGAGAAGGGGGAGAGGATCCGAAGCGGGGCTCTGCGCTGACAGCAGCAAGCCCGACGCGGGGCTCGAACTCACAAACTGGGAGATCGTGACCTGAGCCGAAATCAGACGTTCAACCGACTGAGCCACCCAGGCGCCCCTGGGTATATTCTTCATTCTTTGTCAGCAAGTACTTAGCACCTCCCGTTTACCAGACTGTGCTAGGCTCTGGGAATTAAGGGAACAAGACAGACATGGTCCTTACATTTTAAAGGGAGACACAGATGGTAAACAAATGATTATAACTGTGATACATTTACCTAGTTTTAGAGTGAGAACATGATGATGGAGTAAAGCATAACAATAAAAGCCACCAGGGAGAAAAGCTACTTCGGGTCGTATGGTCAAGGAAACCTCTGAGGACGTGGCACCTAAACTGAGACCTCTATAAGCACAGTATCTCTCACACTGAAGTCTTAGCTCTTTGAAGGGAGGATCTTCGTTGTTTATTGCTCTGTCCCCATTGCCTCGAGTCAGACGTCTTACACAGCAGGCAGATTGCTAAATATGTGAATGAATGAACTGTGAGGAGGAGCAGCATCTGAAGAGCCAGCAGGCGTCTTCTGTCACTAGGCGTCTTCTCTCCGAGGACAAGATACGGCCCCATCGCTCCTCCCATCACCCTGCAGCGGCTGCCGGCCAGCTACAGGGTGCAAGCCGTGCTCCTTTGCACGGTGCACGAGACCCTTCGTGACAGCTACAGGGTGCAAGCCGTGCTCCGTTGCACGGTGCACGAGACCCTTCGTGATCTAACATCTTAGCAGCGTCATCTCCACTGCTTCTTCCTGGCCCTCGACAGCCAAGTCCTGTCTCGCGCTGACTATACCTTGCTGCGGTCACGTTGTCGTGCTTTCTGCATGCTGCGCCTGTTACCGAGATTCTCTTCCCCTCCTTGTTTTCCTGCAAGATTCCTGTTTCTCTCTCAGAACCCGGCCCGGACCCCACTTCCTCCAAGACACTTTCATTGCCAGTTCCCGCTCCCTCCTAAGGGAGCTTTTATCGTACCTGGCACTTACGCTGATTTGTAATTTGTACTTCTCTGTTGGCATGGCTGACCTTCCGACTGGGCTGTAGAAACGGACTTTGGAGGCAAGGGCCCCGTTGTTACTCATCTGTGGATTCCTGTTACCTGGAACAGTGCCAGGTTCTTAACTGGTATTTAATGTGTATTTAAATGGAACCATCTGAACACTGAATTTAAGATACTGGCGTTTTATAGTTTGAATGATAGCCATAGCTTTTAACGAAGACCAGAATCATCATCATAATTTCAGAACTCGAACCCATTAACATTTTTTTTGTTCCATTCCTCACCTAAAATTCTGGTGTCTCGTGAGATTTTCATTTCGTTTAAGTTTTTCACAGTTTGTGACAGTAGTCCTTAAGGCAGAGTGATGATGTTGAGGCCTGGCTAGAAATAGGACGGTCCAGGGAAATCTGTTCACGTTTTACGAGGAATGTCTCCCTTCCAAATACATATTTATCCTCATACCATATGGTTCTTATACTTTACTGTGAATGCGACAGGAGCACATCATGTCAGGAAAGAACGTCTAATTCAAACAAGTTACAAGTTATAATTCTCTTAAAAGAGAATGGGCCATTTCGCAAAGCAGGGAAGTACTTCATTATCTGATTCAAGAGGGGCTGGATCTCAGAAACGTCGTCTGAAGATTCCTACCTGCCCGGGAGGTTAGATACGTGACCTCCACAGTCTCAGGTTAAGATGATGGGAATCTTTTCTGACTGCTTTCTGTCCTTTTTATTTGTCTGCATTACTCCTTGCAAATCATTTGGGGATTTCTTGTGCCATCAAGATTTGAGTGTGAGAACCAGGTGAGGTCATCTAAATAGACTTCCACATCCTGAACTGTGCTGTCCGGTCAGGTTAGAGTAATAGTCTGCAAAAATCAAGAACATTTATTTTACGTTAGCAGTATGGAGGGACGCATGCTGGAGTAAAACTCAAAAGACTTGTATCTTAATGTCAGCTCTGTCAGTAGATGCGCAGTCTTAGAAAGTTCCTCAACCCAGAGCTCCTTCAGACATGCCAAACTGTTGCCTTGTTTGCAATAGGAGAGACTGCACTGCTAAGCTAATACTGTTATTATTGATGGTGGGGCACCAGGAGTATGAAAGTTTAGTAGTGAGTTAGCAGGTGGCTCAAAATACTTGAACGGAAAGAGATGAAACTCCATTCAAGCAAAACCCTGTAAGTAAAAATTGAGAAACAGAGCAAGTCTCAAGCCATTTTTAGTTGAAAAAGAAATTCTGTGAAATAGAGAGAGAGAAACTGGAAGCATCTATCTGCCTGAAATTATAGAGGCATAAGACTCAGGGTCCTTGAGATGCTGGGATGACCACGACCTGACAAGAAGAGCAGCCTGGACAGTCCTTTGTGGGGAAGGTGCTGTTCAAGGAAACGAACTGCAAGCTGGCCACACTGTGGGATTAAAGACGTGAGAGATGGAAACTGGAAATAACTCCATAAAGGAATCGCTCTTGGAGAAAAGGAGACTGTGCCTGCCTCGACAATCCTTAGTCATTTTGCAGAAAGTACTCCTGTTGGTTAGCTTTTTCAAAGCTGAAACAAAGTAGTGAAAGAATGGCTTGTCCTCACTGAGATATTTGGCCAGAAAATAGTTGGACCCCGTGCCCGCGATGTAACCTGTTACCCAAAGCAAGCGAACCTTTGGGCATCCTTCCAAAAATTAAAAATTTCTTGACACTAATTTTCAAACACCAAAGTTTTTCTAGTAGAAAGTGTATACTTAACCCTTTTTGGTTGGGAGGTATTTAGTTTTGTCTGTAGAAAGCAAAGATACACAATTTTCTAGTTCATATTCTTTCCCATCATTACAATAGAGGGCAGATATTTTTTAATCTGTCAAAGGTATGTAGTTTTGTTAAAACGTACTTGATTTAGCCTCTTAAATCTGAAAACAAATTTTGCCTTTTCTTCATGGAAGAAAATGTTTTTTGTTTGTTCTGGATAAAACTTTCTTTTTCTGAGTGTGATAGTTCATGATCATGGGATTAAAAAGAATTAATAGTTATTTCTCCTTTTATAGTTCTATTTGTCCAATTCTGAAAAGGAACGTTACGAAAAGGAATTCAGCCAAGAAAGACAACAAGAAATTTTGAGAAGAGCGGCAAGGGACTTACCTATCTACACCACATCAGCTTCAAGGAGTAAGAAAAACCAGTCTTAAGTTTTCCTTTCCGTAGAAGTTTTAAAATATAATTAACCCTGCCAAGATGTGTCTGCGTGATTTGACTATTAAATGGATATTGTAATTGCTGCAGATAATGTCTTCAAGAACAAGATTTTCCCGTGTTCTGTATCTTCTGTGGTATTTCAGAGATATGTCCATATATGTACATATGTTGATAACTGATTTTTTTTTTAAATTTTTATTTATTTTTGAGACCGAGAAAGACAGAACATGAATGGGGGAGGGTCAGAGAGAGGGAGACGCAGAATCTGAAGCAGGCTCCAGGCTCCGAGCTGTCAGCACAGAGCCCGATGCGGGGCTTGAACTCAAGGAGTGTGAGATCATGACCTGAGCCGAAGTCGGACGCTCAACCGACTGAGCCACCCAGGTGCCCTGATAATTGATTTTTTAAGGGGCTCACTATGAGTCTCCGTGCATTTATTTTCCAACTCAACATCATGGCTAAAAATTTCATTTGTTATTCTTAGTGAACCATCTTTTGGAAATTCTGGTTTGAATTTGAATATCGTGTGTCATCACAAGAGTAATTTTTTTTTAAGCAAGAATGCACGAACTTAGAATGGATAGGAATAAAAGACACAAAGGGGAGGAAGCCTGTTCCAGTTTTTTTTTTTTTAATGTTTGTTTATTTTTGAGGCTGGGGGAGGGGTAGAGAGCGAGAAAGAGGATCCGAAGTGGCTTCTGCGCTGACAGCAGTGAACCCAGGGTGGGGCTCAAACTCACTATGAGTTCGACCTGAGCCAAAGTTGGACGCTCAACCGACTGAGCCACCCGGGTGCTCTCTGTTCAGTTTTTAAAACTACTATTCAGAGAGCCAAAATTTGAACTCAGGTTAGTCTGGTTCCAAAGCCACTGGTATTTCCGCTGTCCCACTTCCTGCACTGAGGTGGGTGCTCCTCCAGCACCTTCCTTTTCTCAGGTGAGAGTCTTACGATAGGGATGAATTTCTGAGTGACCAGTGTGGTCACTTCAATATAGGAAATTGTTTTACGTTATGTATTACGTACCTCCTGAGTTTGTTCAAATAGCAGATACTGTAATGGCCGACAGTTACTCAGTTCTGAGTGCTTTACACACACTCATTTAAACTTCACAACAGCCCTGTGCCGTAGACACTGTTGTCTTCATTTCACAGGTGAGGAGACTGAGACACAGAGAGGTTGATAACTTGTTCAAGGTCAGACAGAGACTATGTGAAAAATTGGCATAAAATCGAGGTGCTGTGACCCTAGAACCCACTATGCTGCTGAACTCCGCGGGGAAGCAAAAGGAACTTTACTTTCGTATAGTCACATACAAGTTGTGACTAAGGAAGTACAAAGTTTGTGCCAGACTTTAGGAGGGGATATTTGATTTTTAAATTTTTCGTGCGCTTAATACTATTCATTTTGCACGACTAATACGTTGCCATACATAACGAAAACGTGAATATCAGATCAGACCCCAGCTTTTCTATTACTAGTGTAGCGAGAGTCACTAGCTTTGTAAGTGCTTGTGTCCTTATTTTCAAACAAGGCTAAACATATCTACGTCTTTGGGTTAGTGGAAATATTAAGTGAGATACGTAAATGAGATGTGCATTTAGTGTAGATCTTGGTATATAATTATAAATTTTCAGTAAATGACAGCTAATATAAAATAATCCTTTTTCTATTCAATCATGAAAAGTGTGGTTTACAATAATTATTTGTGCTTCTAGTTCTGTAGATTAGACGTTCTTAACCTGAAATCCAAGATTTTGAAGAATTTATGAATCCTGAGATAATATGCAAAGTTGTGGGTACGTGTAGCTTTCAGAGTAGCCCATTCATAGCAAGATCATCTGATTTTCAGAGCAGTACATGTGTCCTGAAGCGTTAATAGCCGCTGATGTAAAATCTTTACACTTTAAGCTTTATTATTTTTCATTAATTATAATGACTTTCCTCTAATCTGAATAATGTCCTTCATCTATTCAGTCTTACACACTTTGCTGGTGATGATTTAATCCTCGGGACAACTCTGAGGCAGGTGATGCACTTGTCCTCATTTCAGAGATGAGGACAGGAGGCACAATGAGGGGTCCAAAGTCCCCGAGTGAGAAGGTCTGAGATTCACAGCTTCTCGCCTTCTGACGACAGGCAGAGTCCTAGCTCTGGAGCACTGTTTTATACTGCACTTCTGCTGCTCAGAATTCCAAACTTTGGGGACTTTTATTCTTTTTTCTTGTTGTAGAAGTCAAATCTATTCATTCTTTAAAAAACAAAATTACAGAAACACGTATTATAGGAAGTGGACCTTCCATAGGCCAGAGACGAATGAAAGTGACAGAGTGGCCTCCACAGGAAGGATCTCCGGGGGCAGAAGGGAAGCTTTTCACTCACTTCCTCTTTGGTCTTTTTGAACCATGTGGACATATTATTATCTATTCGTCAAACAAACAAAATTTAGTCTCCACAGGGTGGATCCAACCAACGTCTCTCTCCCTTTGTCCCACACTGTTTCCCTGCATCAACTCTGTGCTGAAGCACTCTGTCTTTCCCCACCTTTTTGAAATGTCTTTTCCTCTGCCTAGAATGATTATTTTTTCCTCTTTAAATCCAGTGTAAGTTTTAATGTCTACTTTTCACCCATTTCTATTCACTTGAACAAGAAGTGATTTTTAAACGTGCTTGGAACTTCTCAAATTCTTACCTTGTCGATCACAAATCACAGCCTCATAGTCATTTCTGTTTATCTCACCTCCTCGACCTGATTCTAAGAGTCTGGCAGTCAGGAGTTTCTCCCGTGGTCCCTAACGAAGTGTCTCATTAATAGGCCCTCGGTAGGTGTTTGTTGAATGAGTCTGTCCCTCCTCCGGGGCCACTCCTGCGCTCCCTGCACGTCACTCGCGTGCGGGGGCCGTGCCGACCTTCTCTGTGTCATCCCAGTTCTGGTGTCGCACCGTTGGTGCACTTGCGAATCTAACTAGCCTTCTCTCCGTGATTTTTCCCATCATAGCCCGAACTTCTATCTTATCAGGAATTGTCATCATATATTTACCAGAAATAATTTTTATTATCCTATGAATCACACCTGCTTTATTGAGAATCTGATATGTTCTAGAAGATTTTGTATTTAATCTGCACGGCAGTGCCTTACACCTGGTATTATTTGCACTCACACAGGAGGAAACTGAGGCTCGTGGAAAGTGAGTTACGGACCCAGTAACTGACGCGGTTGGCTGGAGAACTGGCATCTCACCCGACTGGTGACAGAGTCCCTGCTGCTCCCAGCACAGTGCACTGTCACCACACCCTTACAGGCTGGCTTTTCCAGAGCCTATCAGTTTCCTCTTGGTGTCTGTGTTCCTCTGCTTTTTTTTTCTTAATGTTGATTTTACTTATTTCGAGAGAGAAGAGGGCGGTAGAGGGGCAGAGACGGAGAGAAAGAATCCCAAGTAGGCTTTGCGCTGGCAGCATAGGGCCTGACGTGGGGCTTAACCTCATGAACCGTGAGATCACGACCTGAGCCGAAATCAAGAGCCAGACGTTTAACAGCTGAGCCACGCAGGCGCCCTCGTCCTTTCGTGTATTCGCACGGAGACTGCTGACCTTTTTCCTCTCTTCTCCCCCGGTTTTCTCCTAAAACTCTTGCTTCTCCACTTAATAAATTACCGCCAACTTCTTCCTTCTGCTTTCAGGTATGCGTCAAAGTATGTCTCTCTTAAAAACAAAAAAAAAAAATTCAGGGCACCTGGGTGGCTCAGTCGGTTAAGCACCAGCTGTTGCCTTCGGCTCAGGTCCCGGCCTCACAGTTCGTGGGTTCAAGCCCCACATCGGGCTCTGTGCTGACAGCGAGGAGGCTGCTTGGGATTCTCTCCCCGCTCCCCGCCCCTCTTTCTGCCCCTCCCCCACTCACATACACTCTCTCTCTCTCTCTCTCTCAAAATAAATAAACTTAAAACAACAGTCACAACAAAAATTCGGTTCTGTTGATATTCTTTTTTTTTTTTTTTTTTTTTTTTAACGTTTTATTTATTTTTTTTGAGACAGGGAGAGACAGAGCATGAACAGGGGAGGGTCAGAGAGAGGGAGACACAGAATCTGAAACAGGCTCCAGGCTCTGAGCTGTCAGCACAGAGCCCGACGCGGGGCTCGAACTCACGGACCGAGAGATCATGACCTGAGCTGAAGTCGGCCGCTTAACCGACTGAGCCACCCAGGCGCCCCGGTTCTGTTGATATTCTAACCACTGTTATATTTTGAGTTAGATCCTCTGGTAAGCTGTCTGTACCCAGGGCCTGTGTTCCCTCCCACGTGATTCCAGACAGCCGGCCTCCATTCTCCCTACTTGAGCTCAGTGGCTTTTGCCCTCTGACTTCTTGAGAAGCTTTCTTCTTTTTGCTTTTCTAGTATAGTTCTGTTCTGCCTCCTTGAATGATGATTCATCCTCCTGAATTTTTTTCTTTTTTTTTTAATTTAATTTATTTAAATTTTTTTTCTTTCTTTTTTTCTTTTTGGAGAGAGAGAGAGAGAGAGAGAGAATGGGAATCTAAAGCAGGCTCCCTTCTCAGTGCAGAGTCCCATACAAGGTTTGATCCCACGACCCTGGGATCATGACCTGAGCCAGATTCAGGAGTCAGATGCTCAGCCAACTGAGACACCCAAGCGCCCCTCATTTTTCTATTTCTTCACTTCACAAGGGTGCCCTGCCCCAATTCTTTTTGTACTGTTCCTTCAACTTTTGTTTTCAGTTATGGAATTCTGACACCGTGATATTGTGATCATTCGTTTATTATGTCTCAATTTGTTTTCTTTAATAGTTTTCAAGAAGGAGTTCACTTTCCTCATATGAATTAGAGCAGATGCAAGGACACTGTCACACCAGCACTCACCTGTATCCCAGACCCTTTCTTGTACGTCAGGTACACGGGCGGAGTTGCAGCTACACATGAGGATTGCTTGTCTGCCTGGAGGCCTCCCACCTCCCTGCCCCAGGGCTGCAGCGTCCTCCCTGGGGATGCAGAGGGAAGAAGGTGCAGCCCTCTCCCCCTGGGGGCCCAGGACCCATCATTTAAGGCTTCCCACTCTCCTTGGCCTGCGCCGCCCAGTTCAGCATCTCCCGCTTGGTTCCTGTTCTGGGTTTCTTGCACCGATGTGTCTGTGATCTGTGGGTGTCCGTGGGATGAGGTGAGCTCGGGGTCGTGCTGCTCCATCGTCTTCCCAGGCCTCCCCCAGGACAGCTGTCCTTGAGCCACCTATTATCCAAACCTACAAACCCAAACAGAACTGGGCGCATCAATTCAGACTTTAATACCGTCAAGCAGTATTTGCCACATGGCAGAAACTCTCTGAATACAGTACTTGCTGCCTGAATGGGTGAGAGAATGAATCCGTGAAAAACGCCTACCCCAGGCTACCCGCCCGGCCCGCCCTCACCTGGGCTCCCTTCGGTGGTTTGCCGCCTTGTTCATCTAGGTGCCCTAGACCAGAAGCTGAAGTTTTCTGATTGCTTCCTTTTCCTCGGTTCCTCTATCCGCTCAGTCCTCAAGATCCACCACAAGTCTTCTTCAAACGTCTGTTCAGGGGCGCCTGGCTGGCTCGGTCGGTTAAGCGTCTGACTCTCCGTGGCAGCTCGGGTCATGACCTCACGGTTTTGTGAGTTCGGGCCCCGCACGGGGCTCTGTGCTGACAGCACGGAGCCTGCTTGGGGTCCTCTCTCTCTGCCCTTCCCCCACTCACACTGTGTCTCTGTCTCAAAACACGTAAATAAAAACTGAAAAAAAAAAAGTCTGTTCAGTTTAGTCTCCTCTCAGGGCAAAATTACCATCTCAGAATTTTGAGTAGAAGAATAGAGGAAAAAGAAGCTAAGATACTCTTGACCCTCTTACTTAACCGCCAGTTCAGCTGTGTTTAGCCTTTGGGCAGATTACTTCCTCTCGACTTTGGGGTGTTTTTCATCTGTTGAATGGAGAGATCAGCTAGCACATTCCTACGGTCCTAAAGCTTTACTTTTTCTACATTGTCTGGTTTTACCTCCCTAGTGTCCAACCGCGGTGATGGGGTGAAGGCCCTCTAGAAGGCCCTCAGTGTAGTACGGCTTACTCATTTAAGGAGCGGGTGTTTACCTACATCCCCTTCATTTTAAAGACGTCTTTGTTGAAATTACAAAAGTAATACATGCACACGATTTAAAAAAAAATTTTTTAGGGCACCAAATGAAAAGTGAGGTTGCCCTTCACCCTGGCAGTGTTCTCCGGGGGGACCCTGTTACATCCTCGCAGAAAATTTTCATACTTGGCAGAGTACTACAAAACTTACATGCAATTAATATATTTCAACAACTAGAGTGGATAGATAGGTATTAACCAATACAGATTTAGTTACCTGGATAGTGCCTTTTAGCAAGTATAACATTGCTTCAAAGCTTCAGAATAGCACTTTGTCTCTCTTACATGTTAATTCACCTCTAGAAGGTGGATATATTTTATTGGGATATGTGAAGAGGAAAGAATATACTTATTTCCCTCAGAGATGTGAAATATATTCAAACTGTTCTACAGTTTGCTTTTTTTCATCTGATATATTTGCATTTTTCCAATTTAGGGTGCGTGTGTATTTTGTATGGAAAATTCTCGTTAAAGTCTGCGTAGTATTCCACTGTATGGATAGATATAAAATGCCTAGCCATTTACATAATTTAAGTAATTCATAATATTTTATTGTTAAAAATAATACTATAGTGAACATGTCTGTAGAATCTTCTAGAAGTAGAAATCCTGGGTCAGAGAACATATACATCTTAAGTTTTTATAGATGCTCCCAAATTTCCTTCCAAAAAGATTGTAACACACGACATCGTCCGTGCAATTTTTAGAGGGTATCGTTAATTTAAATTTTTATTTGAACCTATTTTCTGTGCTAGGAAACAAACAGTAATAGTACAGAAAATAGGCTCAAACAAATAGGATCACAAGTAATAGGCAGCAACTTAGGCTTTTTAACTCTCGCCCCAAAAAACCACCGAAAAATATGAGATGGTGTCAGGAATTGGTGGGTATTTCCAGTATCTTAAGGGCAAGACTGCAAGACAGAACTGAAACCAGAATTGGAGAGCCAAAGCTGGGACTCTGTGGAGCTTGTTTCTCCTGGTTCCTGTAGATCTGTTTGATCTGTAACACTGTCTGCCTCCAAACGAGTTTTCGTTTTTTCCCCAAGTCACATGGCAGACTATCACCGTCGCGTGTTTCCCAGCTCCAGTGCTCCGTCTCTGTGCTGCATCCGTGGGAGACAGAGCACGAACTAGAAGGGGGAAGGGTGGTCTGGACTTGTTCCCCAGAGGAGGAGAGAGTGGCTTTTCGACCAGGCAGATATGCCCCAAAGAAGCCCACTACACTTAGAATATCAAGTAGAGTATTTGCCATTTAATTGCTCTAATCTGTAAAAGTTTCAACAGTTTGCGAGAGACCTTTGGCCTTGTTGCCAAGTCGGTACAATCTGTTTGCTTTAGAGGCCGTCACGCAGAGAACAGTGAGCATCTAACTATGATGATATTGTCGTTATTCATCCATAATCATGGTTTAAAAAAGTACTTTTTGAGGGGCACCTGGGTGGTTCAGTCGGTTGAGCATCCATCCGACTCTTGGTTTCAGCTCAGGTCATGATCTCATGGTTTGTGAGTTCTGCATTGGGCGGAGCCTGCTTGGGATTTCTCTCTCCCTCTCTCTCTGCCCCTCCCTGGCTTGCTCTCTCTCTCTCTCTCTCTCTCTCTCTCTCTCTCTCAAAATAAGTGAACATTAAATTTTTTTTTAAATGTTTAGTTGCCAGTTTCACAGAGTTATTTGTAAAAGAATGAAAGCAAATGTTATAGTCAAATTCAGCTTGTGCATCCTTCAACAATTTCCTTTTAATTCTTAAATGTAGCCATCAGATATTGTGAAAGATGTCAGTTGATTAAACCTGACCGGGCACATCACTGCTCAGCATGTGACATGTAAGTATGACTCATTTGTTTTCATTTAACCCTAGCACTGCACATTGGTGACGGGAGAATAGTAGGGGATGGAATATTTTGTATGCTTTATGCTTAGCAAAAACGCTTCATCCTCTCCAATTACTTGCTATGTATGCTGGGCTAACAAAAATATTTATATAAGCTAGAATATACTTTGAAGTAATCTCGCTTCCTATACTAGTTGATAGAATGTTTTTTAAATATACTTCCCATGCTTACGCCTAATGTAACATTGATGAGCAAGTAATAACCCCTTTGAGAAAGATAACTTTAGCTCGCGGATTAAAAAGACTATCATGACAATATTCTTGTTTATCTTGTTAATATTAAAACATAACAAACCACAAACATACTGTTTTCAGTTACTGTCTGTGACATCGTTCCCAGAAAAATTTGAAAGATTTTATTTTATGTGCACTTTTGAGAAGATAGTGTGTTGAAGGAAAGATCTATAGTTTAGGAATCTCTGCTAGTCCTTGAACTGTAGTTAGGTTGTTTAACATTCTGGGTATTAGTTTATTCATTTCTTATGTTACAGCAGTCCCCTCTTATCTGTCTGAGGATATGTCCCAAGATCCCCAGTGAATGCCTGAAACTATATACACTATGTTTTTTCCTATACATACATAACTATATGAAAAAATTTAACTCCTAAATTACGCACGGTAAGAAATTAACAACAGTAGCTAATAATAAAACAATAGTTACGACAATAGGCTGTAATAAGTGTATGTGAATGTGGACTCTCTAAAAATGTCTTACCGTGTACCTACCCCAACTGGGAAGAGATGAAGGGAGGTGGGTGACATAGACCCTGTGACGCAGCGTCTGGCTGCCGCTGACCTTCTGGGTGCGTCAGAGGGAGGATCATCTGCTTCCAGACCGTGGGTGACTGCTGGGAGCTGAGACGCGGAGAAGCAACTCTAGATAGGGGAGACGGCTGTATTTGAGATGTTCTCTGGTCTGACTTCATACAAATCTGGATTATGTGTATTGGCGGGGAGGCAGATTTGGAGGGGTTTTTTTAAATTATAAAAGCATAGTCGTGCTCATCTATGGAATCCAATTTTGTGAGTTGTGTGGAAAAAATAACCATCTACAAGCCCATCGTTGGTAATATTTTAACATATTTGCTCCTATGGTTTTATTTTTATGTCTTGCATGTGGTTAAAACAGCCTAGGGATTTCTGTGTTTCATTTTATCTCCCTCAGCTAATTTGTAAGCGGGACCTGTCTAAGTGACCTAGTGTTACGTGTACCATATCAGTATATTAAAATATCATTTGATGTGGTTCAAAGCAGTTGACTGTGCACAACTGAATTCCCAGTATTAAAAATCATTATTTCTTACCTGTAAAAGTACTTGGCGAAATATCAGAAATATTTTTGAGCCTAATGTTCACTGGGTTGGTTTTTCTAAGATGTTACTTGTAAAGGTAAAAATTTAAGCCAAAGAAAAAGAAAATTATGAGCAATTAGAATTAGGGGAATTTTTATAAGGATTTTCTTATGCTTATTTGTTTTTTAGATGTATTCTTAAGATGGATCATCACTGTCCTTGGTATGTATAAAAAATAGAGGAAATCTCATTGGGGGTGGAGAGGTGGGAAGGAGAGAATTGAGCGTAATTTACCTCAGCATTTTTAAATTTTGAAGGGCAGTGTAATTACTCCTAGATATCAAGATTGATGTAGTCATTTATATGCATATATATGTATGTAGTTGTTTATATTAAATATATTCCTTTAACTATACAGCTGATGTATTAACCCAAGTAAGTACATAATAAGAATTGACATTGGGGCACCTGAGCGGCTGTCAGTTAAGTGTCCACTCTTGATCTCAGCTCAGAGCATGATCTCGCGGTTCGTGGGATCAAACCCCCTCCGCCCCCCACCCCCCCCACCCCCCGGGCTCCACACTGACAGCACGGACCCTGCTTGGGATTCTTCTCTCCCTCTGTCTCTGCCCCTCCCCTGCTCGTTCTCTCTCTCTCTCAGAATAAATGCATTAAATTAAAAAAAAAAAGAATTAAACATCAAAATTCCAAATTGCTTGAGACACCTGTGTAGCTCAGGCGTTTAAGTGTCTGAACTGTTGATTTCGGCTCAGGTCATGATCTCACAGTCGTGAGGTCAAGGCCCGTGTTGGGCCCCATACCGAGCTTGGAGACTGCTTAAGATTCCGTCTCCCTCTGCCTGTGTCCTTTCCCTCTTCCTCTCGCTCACTCTCTCTCTCTCAGAAATAATCAAATCAAATCAAATCAAATCAAATCGAAGAAATTCCAAATTCCTCACGGAATTCACTAAAAGCACGTGTCCACAATGAAGACACTGCCTCTCCTACTTCCCAAATGGCTCATTTCCAAGGAATAATGATTACGTTTTTTATCCGTCGTATGTGTTATTGTTGTTTTTATTACGGTTCAAAAACTGACGCAGAATGTACCACCTCAGCCATTTCTACGTGCGCACTTCAGCGGGTACGCAGTGCGTTCGCACTCTTGTGCGCCCCGCGCCCAGAGCTTCTCATCCTGCACAGCTCAGGTCCTGTGCCCACCCCTGCCCCCTGCAGCCCCTGCGAAACACCACTCTGTGTCTTGTCTCTGTGAGTTCGTGGCTTGTCATATTTTTACAGTGTGACTTTTTGTATTCTTCTAGGGTGAATAACTGTGTGGGATTTTCTAATTACAAATTCTTCCTGCTGTTTTTATTGTATTCCTTGTTATATTGCCTTTTTGTGGCTACGACAGTTTTACAGTACTTTATAAAATTTTGGACGGTAAGTCTTTTTTCTATCTTAAACCATATATTTAAGCCTTTTTAAGATGCTGTATTCATAAAGAGTTCCTTCATTCTTTATTATAAATAGATACACTTCATTTCAGTTTTACTAGATGGAATTTATAATGGATCAGAAAGCAGATCGGCTATAATTTACCTTCGTGTGTTTATGTTTATTTGTATATAAATGGATAGTAAACAAGATACGGTGAACTTTAGTGATCCAAACTCTTTTCACCCACACTGTAACAGTAGATACACCAATTTTAGGGAAGCAGTTGCTTTTAGCTGAGTTGAAGAGACTTCCTGCCTTTTTACAGTAATAAAAGTGAAATTGCCAATACCCGAAACGCCCACTAATCTGTTTCCTGCCTCTGTAGATGTTAATCTTTTTTCTATCAGGAGTCGCAAAGGTTTTTTTCGACGTTTTCAGTTTATATCTTACAACCCTGTTTTGTTTTTATCAAACTGAAGTTTTATATTTTTAAAGCAGTATTTTTATGATTTCTGACTTTCCTATTTATTTAAAAGCCATGCTTTTCATTTATGACTTCTGGCTTTAGTCTGTTCCCTATACATTTATACAATATTGACCCAGGTTTTCCTTTTCCATTGGCATTGTAATTAGTTTTGTTTTCACATTTAAATCTTTGATTTTGAAGAGGGGATTATTGTGGTCAAAAAGTACTTTGTATTTATCCTTCCTAAAAATTCTATTGAGAGGTTTTAAAATGTAGCTTTTATGACTGAACTGCTCAGGCATGTTGAAGCCAGCCGATCGGGAGCTGATTAGGTATCATCGAAAAGGAAGTTTGTTCCTCACGGTGTCTGAGGGGAGGGGCCCACCGCGCCATGCAGGACCACGTGGGAAGCACCAGCCAGGGTGACCAGATTTAGGGGGAGCCAGTTTGAATAATGTCTGCAGTCCCTGGGTTGTCTTCACCTTTCCGTGGAGTGGTGAAGGCAGGGCAGTATTGTCTCCTGGAGAGTAACAGCCAGAGAGAGGAGGTGGCTTGGAGTACGAACTCTGGATTGGTCAGGTTGTCACAGACAAACAGGTTTATTCCTTGCTGTCGCTTAAGGACCGGAAAGCTGTGGGAGAGGCAGCCTTTCTTCAGTCAGCAAGGCCCCAGGTGCCAGTGCGTCAAGAATACAGAAAATAAGAAAATGAAGTTAATGCAGAGGGAGCTGTTGCCCTTCCCATTTTCAGAGTTGAAAACCGAGGTTGGACGAGTTAGGTAACCAGCCGGAATTTGAACGTAGATTTTTCTGTTTCAGCATCCAGCTACTTTCCACTGTGAGTTGCTTTTCATAGCATTCCTTGGACGTAACATAATTAAAGCCTCAGTCATCAAGCATGATTATTTATCCAGGAAATAGCTAAGATATTTTGCAAGGACTTTCACTAAAACATTTTTGGATGTTTTCAACTTGGGGCATTTAAAACCAGGGGATGCTGGTACCTGCAGTGCCTTTGTGCATATTAGAAGAAAGCACCCAGTTCTGTGTGGTCTCAGCCCACCGAGTTTGGGGTTCTGTTGTTCCCCTGGTTCTGAGCACCTTTGTTCAGTTAACAACCCTCTTAACCCTGTTCAGTGGCCCTGTTTAAGTAAAGGATTTAGTGCCAGATGAATAAAGTCTGAATTATAGAATTTTACATTTTTTATCAGAAACTCCAGTGTTTGCATATAATGATTTATTAATTAAAGAATAAATATTTTCAACTCTTTCAGATTCATTATGAGTAAGGAAACGCTAGCAAACTTAAATCTTTTTCTTCATTCAACAAATATTTATTGAGTACTTATTATGTACCAGGCAGTGTTCTAGGCACTTTGGATAGATCAGTGAACAAAACAGAGTCCTGTTTTTATAGAACTTATTTTTGAGAAGAGGAAGGCATATACACGTAATAAATAAGTAAATCCTACTGTGTATTAGAAAGTAAACACGGTGAAGAAAAGTCAAAGTAGAGCAGAGTAAGGGATGCAGCAAGTTTCTTGGGGTGGCATGACCAGGACAGACAGAAGTGTTAAAGGGATCAGTGTAGACCTCAGGAGGAAGATCAGATTTTAGCAAAGGTTTGACGGGAGTTGGTGGACATCTGAAAAAGGAATATGTGAGCAACATGGAAGCACCTAAATACACAGAGCAAATATTAACAGACCCAAAGGGAGAAATAGGAGCAATACAGTAATAGTAGGGACTTCAAGACCCTGCTCTCATCGATGGATAGATCATCCAGACAGAAAATCAATAAGGAAGGATTGGCATTAAAATGACACATTAGAGCAACGAGGCAGTTTAAATCGTGGGGGAAAAAATGACACATTAGAACAGGTGGACTTAACAGACATACAGAACACTCCATCCAAAAGAAACAGAAAACACAGTGGTATAAAAGTAGAAATGAGTCACAAAAACGAAAACTGGAAAACTCACAAATGAGAAAGATCTCAAATGACCTAACGTTACATTTCAGGAACTAGAAAAAGAACATACAAGCCAAAGTTGGTTTTTTGAAAAGATAAACAGAATAGGTAAACCTTTACCTAGACCCATCAAGAAAGAAAGAGGACTAGGGGCGCCTGGGTGGCGCAGTCGGTTAAGCGTCCGACTTCAGCCAGGTCACGATCTCGCGGTCCGTGAGTTCGAGCCCCGCGTCAGGCTCTGGGCTGATGGCTCGGAGCCTGGAGCCTGTTTCCGGTTCTGTGTCTCCCTCTCTCTCTGCCCCTCCCCCGTTCATGCTCTGTCTCTCTCTGTCCCAAAAATAAATAAAAATGTTGAAAAAAAAATTAAAAAAAAAAAAAAGAAAGAAAGAGGACTCAAAATTAGAAATGGAAGGGGATACATTACAGCTGATACCACAGAAATGCAAAGGATCATCAGAGACTACTCTGAACAATTATGCAGCAACAAATTAGACAGCCTAGAAGAAATGGATACATTCCTAGAAACATACAACCTACCAAGACTGAGTCATGATGAAATAGAAAATCTGAACAGATTTCTAGTAACAAAATCAAATTAATAACTTCCCAATAAGTAAAAGTCCAGAAACCAGATGGTTTGGTAGTGAATTCAACCAAACATTTAAAGAATTAATGCCAGTCTTCAGAATCTTCCAAAAAAAAAAAAAAATAGAAGAGGGAACACTTCCAAATTTATTTTATAAGGCCAGTATTACCATGATACCCAAAGTAGACAAGAACACTACAAGGAAAAAAAAATTATAGGCCAATATCCTTGTTGAACAAAGACATAAAAGTCTTCAAAAAAAATATTAGCAAATTGAATTCAAGAATACTTTAAAAGGGGACACCTGGGTGGCTCATTCAGTTAAGCATCTGACTTTGGCTCGGGTCATGATCCTACAGTTTGTGGGTTGGCCTCGGTGCTGACAGCTCTGAGCTTGGAGCCTGCCTCAGATTCTGTGTCTCCCTCTCTCTTTGCCACCCCCCCCCCCCGCTGCTTGTGCATTCTCTCTCAAAATTATATAAATAAACATTTAAAAAAAGAATACATTAAAAGGATCATATACCGTGATCAAGTGGGACTTATTCTAGGGATGCAGGTTTGGTTCAGCATCTTTAAGTCAATCAGCATGACGTACCAGATTAAAAAAATGAAGGAAAAAATCATATGATTATTTCCCTGGATGCAGAGAAACATTTGACAAAATTCAATGGCCATTTTTTAAAATGTTTTATTTTATTTTTGAGAGAGAGCATGAGCAAGGAAGGGGCAGAGAGAGAGAGAGGGAGACACAGAAGCAGGCTCCAGACTCTGAGCTGTCAACACAAAGCCCGACGCGGGGCTCAAACTCATGAGCCATGAGATCATGACCGGAACCGAAGTCAGAGGCTTAACCGATTGAGTCACTCAGGGGCCCCTCAATGTCCATTTTTGATAAAAATTCTTAACAAAGTAGTTATAGAGGGAATATATCTTAATATAATAAAAGCCATGTATGACAAGCCCATAGCTAACATCGTAGTCAGTGATGAAAAGCTTAAAGTTTTTCCCCTAAGGTTAAGAGCAAGATAAGGATTGGGGTGCCAGGGTGGCTCAGTCAGTTAAGTGTTGGACTCTTGATTTCTAGTCAGGTCATGGTCGTACAGTTTGTGAGATCTAGCCCCACACTGGGCTCCACGCTGACAGCATGGAGCCTGCTTGGGATTGTCTCCTGTCTCTCTGCGCCTCCTTCTGCATATGCTTTCTCTCTCAAAAATAAACATTAAAAAAAAAAAAGAAGAAGACAAAGATTCCCACTCTTGCTACTTTTATTCAACATGGTATGTATTGGAAGTCCTATCCACAGCAATTAGGCAAGAAAAAGAAAAGGAATTCAAATAGGAAAGAAGTACAATTATCTTTGCATAATGCATATGTTTAGAATACCCTAAAGACTCCACCAAAATGTATCCAAAGGATACAAAAATGCTGATTTGAAGGGGCACATGCACCCCAGTGTTTAAGCAGCACTATTGACAATAGCCAAATTATGGAAAGAGCCCAGATGTCCATTGACTGATGAATGGGTAAAGAAGATGTGTGTGTGTGTGTGTGTGTGTGTGTGTGTGTGTGTGTGTAAGTAATGTAATATTACTCGGCAATCAAAAAGAATGAAATCTTGCCATTTGCAACAACATGGATGGAACTAGAGTGTATTATGCTAAGCAGAATAAGTCAGAGGAAGACAAAATATCATATGATTTCACTCATGTGGAATTTAAGAGACAAAACAGATGAACAGAGGGGAAGGGAAGGGAAGGAAAAATAAGATAAAAACAGAGAGGGAAGCAAACCATAAGAGACTCTTAACTGTAGAGAACAAACTGAGGGTTGCTATAGGGGTGTTGGGTGGGGAGGATGGGCTAAATGGGTGATGGGCATTGAGGGCACTTGTTGGGATGAGCACCGGGTATTATATGAAAGTGATGAATCACTAAATTCTATTTCTGAAATCATTATTACAGTGTGTTAACTTAACTAAGTTGGATTTAAATTTAAAAAATAGGATGATTGGGGTGCCTGGGTAGCTCAGTCAGTCAAGTGTCTGACTTCGGCTCAGGTCATGATGTCACGGTTCATGAGTTTGAGCCCCGTGTCAGGCTCTGTACTGACAGTTCTGTACTGACAGGCCTGGAGCCTGCTTCGAAATCTGTGTGTGTCTCTCTCTCTCTCTCTCTCTCTCTCTCTCTCTCTCTGCCCCTCCCCTGCTCATGCTCTGTCTCTCTCTCTCATAAATAAACATTTAAAAAAACCCCAAAAAACAGGATGATATAAATACACTTTTACTCTACATTATTTTAGAAACCTCATAAAGTATCTTTTAAGAATTGGGAAGTACAGGGTGGGTATGTCTTCTCAATGAAAATACCTATATGATTTTCACAGCCATCCTTTTATGCTAGTCTATCAATAAACATTATGTGAACAGAAAAAAATAAAAGACTTCACAAAAACTGTTAGAACTAGGAAACTAATTTGGTAAATTTGCAGGGTATAAAATCAGTTGCATTTCTGTATTAGTAACTAACTGTCAGAAGAGAAATTGAGAAAACAATCCCATTTACACTGGCATCAGAAAGGGCAAAATACTTAGGGAATAACTTTAACCGAGGAGTTGAAAGACCTATACATTGGGGACCGTAAGAGACTGCTGAAGGCAGTCGAAGGCACAAACAAATGGAAAGTTAACTGTGCTCACGGGCTGGAAGAGTTAACATTGTTAAAATGTCCATACTACCAAAAGCCATCTACAGATTTCAGTGAACCCCATAACTAAGTTCCAATGGCATTTTTCACAGAAATAGAACAAGCAGTCCTAAAGTTTATGTGGAACCACAGAAGACCCCAAATAGCTAAGGCAGTCTTGAAAAGGAAGAACAAAGCTGGAGGTGTCATGCTTCCTGATTTCAAGCTGTATTACAAAGCTGTAGTAATCAGAACCATATGGTATTGGCGTGAAAACAGACACAATGGTCAATGGAACAGAATAGGCCAGAAATAAACCCATGAATCTTGGGTCAGTTAATTTTTGACACAGGAGCCAAGAATATACAGTGGGCAAAGGACAATCTTTGTAATAAGTAATGTTGGTCAACATGGACAGCCACAGGCAAAAGAATGAAACTGGGTCCCTACCTCCATCATACAAAAATCCATTCCAAATGGATTGAAGACTTGAACATAAGACCTGAAACCGTAAGTCTCCTAGGTTAAAACATGGGCAGTAAGCTCCTTCATGTTTTTTAGGTTTAACACCAAAGGCAACAAAAGCAAAAGTAAACAAGTGGGACTGCATCAGACTAAGAAGACAAAGGAAACTATTAACAAATCAAAAAAGCAGCCTCTTGAATGGGAGAAGATATTTGCAACTCATATGATCTGATAAGGGGGTAATAGACGAAATATACAAAGAACTCCTATAACTCAGTAGCCAAAAAACCAATTTAAAAATGTGCAGAGGACATTTGCAACTACGTGGATGGAACTGGAGGGTATTATGCTAAGTGAAATTAGAGAAAGACAAATATATGCCTTCACTCATATAAGGACTTTAAGAGACAAAAGAGAGGAACATAAGGGAAGGGAAACAAAAATAATACAAAAACAGGGAGGGGGACAAAACATAAGAGACTCTTAAATATGGAGAACAAACAGGGTTACTAGAGGGGGTGTTGGGGGGGGGGGAATGGGCTAAATGGGTAAGGGGCATTGAGGAATCTACTCCTGAAATCATTGTTGCACTATATGCTAACTAATTTGGATGTAAATTTAAAAAAATAAAAATGTGCAGAGGAGGGGTGCCTTGGTGGCTCAGTCGGTTAAGCATCCAACTTCAGCTCAGGTCATGATCTCACGGTGTGTGAGTTCGAGCCCCGTGTCAGGCCCTGTGCTGATAGCTCAGAGCCTGGAGCCTGCTTTGGATTCTGTGTCTCCCTCTTTTTCCTCCCCCGCTCATGCTCTGTCTGCCTCTTCTCAAAAATAAAGGTTAAAAAAAAAAATTTTTTTTTTAAATGTGCAGAGGATCTGAACAGGCATTTTTCCAAAGACCTATGGATGTCCAGCAGGTACATGAAAAAGTGGTCAATGTCACTAATCAGGGAAATGCAAATCAAAACCACAGGGTGAGACATCAACTCATACCTCTTAGAGCAACTATTATCAAAAGATAAGAAATAACTGGTGTCGGCGAGGATATAAAGAAAAGGGAATACATGCACCGTTGGTGGGAATGTAGATTGGCTTAGCCACTATGGAAACAGTGTAAGGATTCCTCAAAACAGTAGAACTGTATATGGTCCAGCAATTCTACTTCTGGATATTCATCCAAAGGAAATGAAAATACTAACTTGAAAACATATGTGTAACCCTGTGTGCATTGCATCTTATTTAGAATAGCCAAGAAATGAAAACAACTAAGTATCCATCAATAGACAAATGGATAAAGAAACTGTGTGTGTGTGTGTGTGTGTGTACACAATGGAATATTACTCAGCCATAAAAAGAAGGAAATCCTGCCATTTGTGACCACATGGATGGGTCTGGAGGACTTTAAGTGAAATAAGTCAGAGAAATAAAAATACTATTTTTGTCACTTAAATGTAAACTTTTTGAACTCATAGACACAGAGAGCAGATTGGTGATTGTCAGGGACAACGCATGGGGGGTGGGCACAGTGGGTGAAGGTGTTCAAAATAACATACGTCCTGAGTATGTAATGCACAACATAGTGACTATAGTTAAATGTGTTGTAAAGTCTCTAAGATAGTACCTCTTAAAAGATCTCCTCACTAGGAAAAGAAATTTGTGCCTGTGGTATGGATGTTAACTAGACTTATTGTGGTGATCATTTTGATATATATGTAAAATCATGTTTTACAACCGAAACTAACGTTACATGTCAGTTATATCTCAATTTTTGAAAAAGAGTGTGATCAGGGTAGATCTCAATAAGAAGGATAAGATTTGAGCCAAGACTTGAGGGGAGTTAGCGGACATCCGAGAGAAGACTTCTGAGAAAACATCTGGACTTCAGAGCAAAGGCCCCAAATTTTGTAGGCGCACCCCCACCGTGTTCGTGTAACAGCGAGGAGGCTAGAGTGGCTGGAGTAGAATGACTGAGGACGGGAGTGATGCGAAGCCCAGGCAGTGGGCCTCGGAGAGTGTCAAGGATGTTGTCTTTCACGCTGAGTGAAACGGGAGCAGAGGAGTGACGTGGTCTCACTGTAACGCGTCACCCTGATTGCCGAGCTGAAACTAGACGGCAGGGTAAAGGACAGCACCTCTGAGAAGGCTGTCGCGGTAGCAGTGAAGGTGGTAAGAAATTCTCAGATACAGTTTTTAGAAAGAAACCACTAATCAGAAGTTTTTTAATAAGAGCTATTTGCTAAAAAAAAAAATGAATTTTATTTTTTCCTAGATATAAATCTGTTTTTAAAAACAGTGTAAAAGTGTCTGTTTAAAGTGTACCTTGAATGTGCTTGAAGAGCTAAATATTCGTGTCTGTGTTCTCTTTTGTGTTTTTGGAGGAAATGTCAACGACCTTTAGAGAGCAACATCTTAGTGTTCCTTCAAAACATAAAAGATCTATAAAAGTAGTGTTCAGGATAATTTTGTATAAAATTTGGTTTCTTAATACATTATCTCTATTTGTACAAGCTTTGCCGCAGGAAATCTACAGAGAGTTGTCCAAAGGTAAAAGAACATCATTGCCATGCCATTCTTGTGACATTTCTAGTAAATACGTATAAAACTCATTTGCTTCACAAGATGGGAAGTTAGAAGAATCACTTGATGTATTTAAAACACATTGTGGTTACTCTGGGAGAGAAGAGAAAAAGATGAAAGAATCATCTAATGCTAAAAACCTTCCATTTACCCTGTAAACAATGTTTCAGTCAAGCAGAACCACCTCATGCTCTAGTGGAAAACCATATGGACGGTTTTATTTTAAGAGCCAACACTTAAGGGCTTCCTCTGTCTCCTATTAATAGATAATAATTCCAGGTTAAGGTTTTGCTTCTGTTAAAATGAATATTGCCATAAGAATGGGTAACAGAGAAGCTGTTTCCATTCACTAATACCTTGTGGTAAATGTATTTACCAAAACTGCTAATTACCGAAAAAGACTGGAGGAATTGAACGAGGATAAAAAAGGTGGGAATCAAGACAACTGAGGGCATGGGGATATTTGCTGTGGTGTTCCAAAAGTAGAAATTAAAGATAAATTTATCACAGTTAGTGTCTGATTAGCAGCATGTGTCATTAAAATAAGCAAATATTTTGGCATAGATAAGGAAAGCCGTTGTATATCCTGGATATTGGGGAAAGCATATGAAGATATGCGTAAAGTACAAAAGAAAATGTTGAGCAAAAAAGTGCATCCTTATTATTGAAAACATTACTAAAATTTTTAAATGTTTAAGAGTAATTTTTAAAATGACTCTTTGCACCTTTTATATAAGCAAGCTCCTTTGATAATGCCAATTTTCTGTTTTTGGAGATGTTGCCTTTGGATTTATTACCTCAATTTACTCCATAGTCTTCATATCTGGCAAGAATGTTGGTAGAGTCGGCAGTCTTTAGGAAGAACCAGATAATAATATATTTTAAGGCTGACGATTCTAAAGTTGACTCTTCTTTTTTCCTTCCTCAGAATGAACTCTCTGATACACGTGCAAAGTTCCACGTACTTTTTCTTTTCTTTGTGTCTACAATGTTCTTCATCAGCGTCCTGTCACTTTTCAGCTACCACTGCTGGCTGGTTGGAAGAAACAGAACAACAATAGGTAAGTAGATTAAAAGAAATCCTAATTATTTAGGAAAATGGCCATAAATGAGTATGAAGTATCATGAGAAGATAGATGATAAAGAAGTGTAAAACAGTTCCGTATTAAGACAGTGACTGGATAAGAACAATGGGTGTACAGTAAATGTAAACGTTCATTATTTTGAAGGTTGAGGAGATGAGTTTGGCTTTTGTATGTATTTTCAGTGGTGCATTGTATATAAAAGAACCGACTGCATAAATTTTAGTAAACAAAAGCTGTTTCCTGCCTTTATACAATGCTTTTTCAAAAGTCAACCTATAAAGGTAGATAGTAGATTTACATGTTATAAGGAAGTTCATTCTCTGAATGCAAAAAAAAATTTTTGAATCCTCATTTACAGCTTTTTTTTTTTTTTTTTTAGCTAAAACATGTGTCTTTTACTCTTTTCCCCCACAGTTGATTGCACACTGACTGGCATTTTCCCTGACTGAGTAGTGTTTTTAACATGGCTTTATGTCAGTTGACAGTGAAATTTATGTATCATATCACTAATATCAGTATTTATTTCCTACTTTTTGTTGTTCATTTTTTAAAGTACAATATAGGGGAGAAACTCAGTGAAGTATTAAAATAATTGGACAAACATTTCCTAAATAAGGGTGATGTGGCATTCATTGCTCAAACTAAGCTATTAGCCTGTAAGCAGCTACCGTGCTCTAATCGAAATATTTAGGCATTGGCTAATGTACCAAAGTACAAGATAAGGATTTCTTGGGGCACCTGGTGGCTTAGTCAGTTGAGCATCCAGCTCTTGATTTCGGCTCGGGTCATGATCCCAAGGGTCATGGGATTGAGCCCCACGTTGGACTCTGTGCTAAACATGGAGCTTAACTGAGATCCTCCCTGCCCTTCTACCCTGCTCACACTCCCCTCTCTCTCTCAAATAAAAAATTAAAAAAAAAAAAAAGACAAAACAGGGATTTGTCACATTGTTTCATAGGAAAGTCAGAGACTCCCTGCCATCTAAAGCCATATGTCTAACAGGAGAATTAGAGGCAGATAGATTATAATACAGAAAGATAAAGACATCTCAGGGAGACTTTTAGACACGTCTCTAGGTTATTTTAACCTTGTGTCCTACTGAGTCATTTAAGGCACGATGGGCTCCATGGTAAAGATTTCTGTGCCCTCTCTTTCCCAGCCCACCTCCTTGAGTCCCAACATGCATTCCTCCCTTTTCTGTATAAATAAACTTTCTGGTGCCTAGTAATTAATTCATTACCCTGTTCACAGATATCCTGCCATCTCCTTGTCTTTAACCGGCAATGATAAAAGGCAGCCTACATGGAAAGTCTAGTCCTTATGAACCACCCGAACTAGAAAGGGAGAGATTTCCTATAGAGAAGTAGAATTCTTTTCAGAAATTGGTAAATCTGGTAACAGTGGGCCCGTTTTCCTATCTGGCATCCTTCGGTTGAAGCTGAGTCATAGCTGACTGCTTCAGATGGGAGCCTGAGCACTTTAACTTTTTAACCTTAACACTTGGAACACTTACAGTTCTAATCCTGCTTCGTTTCCTGCCCAGCGTTGTTGTTACGAGAGAGCAGTGTTTCATGGGAAACCTGTTCTCTTTAAATAGTCTTCTTCAAACTTTTTTGCCTGTGACTCCAGCAAGAAAGGCATCATTTGTATCGTGACCTAGTGCATGCACACATTTATAAAATTATATAAATAAAATAAGCAAAAAATTTATAAAACATTATTAATCTTTATTTGCAATGTACTCTAATACTTTCTGTTCTAGTTCATTAAAAAGAAATGCTGGTCACAAACCACTGAGTCGATTTCACAGCCTATTGGATGTGAAAAACACCTATCCGGGTGTTTTAACCCACACTTTGAAAAATCATTACCCGGACACTCCACTTCCTTTACAGCCTCACCTTCCACACCCCTGACCTTGGGCTGGTTCTCCATTGCTTCTTCCAGAGTCCTGCTCTTGTGTCCTTTGAGGTGTCCCCTCTACCCTTCTCCATTACTGTCACCTACCTACCTTGAGACCAGTTCTCCAATTTAAAGAGTCTCTGTATTCAGACAACTGCGATCATCCCAGACAGGCAAGCTGTCTTTGATTCTGTGGCTAATCATTCCCATAAACTAAATATTGAACCTTTTATTCTCTTGGAACTGAGGAGTCCCTGAAATTTTCAATTGGAATTGTCCATTCTCTGGCCATTCTTCATCCTTTCATCTGTCCTTTTCTGTATGCCACCGAATTTCCTCTTTTACCCTGCCTGTATTCTCCAGCACTTCTCTCTCAAGGACTCCCTTCCTTTCTGGTCTCATTTTCTCGTCTTTTCCGTTTTAGATCCTGTAACAAGTGACTTTAACGACTCCTGACAGTACTCTCACACTACACCCACCCTGGTTTCCTCCCATAATTCATTTGCTGATCTGCTCCCTGGTTATTCCCCAGCGCTTCACTTTATCCACAAGTATGTTGAGGTGTAGAAAGCTGGGGAAGGCAGTCTTACTCCCACAGTGATGGGTGCACCTACCCAGTTAAAGTCTCAGACCTCACTTGGGTCCTCTACTCTCTTTGGCAGTCACATGTCATGTGTTTCTGAAAAAATTAGAAGTTGTCACAGGTAAATTTTTAACTGCCTTCCCCCCACCCTTGTAACCTCACACAGACATTTCTCCTTTCAAACCCATCACTGTCACGCTGCCTCCAAATTCTGAGGACAAATGTCTTTTCTGGTATCTAAGGTTAATCTTTAGAACTCTTCTAGAGGCTGTCCCATTTCTTCTAGAATTTTCTTGCATCAGTTTTTACTTTACTGTTCTGTATCATCAACCTTTCCCAATTCCTCTCTCCCTGGATTCTTACCCATAGCTTATAAAACATGCTAAAATGCATTGTACTTTTAAATAAAGGAAAAAAACCATTTTTCTGGTGAGAAGTGTATCTTTCTTCAGCCCTCACTATGGAGCATTTAGCAGCCAAGTTTGAAATAATGGTCTCTGATTAGCATCTGCCTCTTTTTTTATTCATCGTTCAAGATCATGTTCAAGTACTGCCACCCCCATTCACACCTGTATCTGTGTCACAGTGCAGTTTTGTTAGACTTTATTGGACTGTCGGTTCTTTAAGAATTTCATCTAATTTACCTTTGGATCTCAAACATCTGGTACTGTGCCAACAGGCACGTGGTAAGAATTTCATAAGTAATGAATGAGTGAAGTCACAAGAGTTAGCATATCTTTTTTTAAAAGGGAGATACAGGGGCGCCTGGGTAGCTCAGTCAATTAAGCATCTGACTCTTGATTTCGGCTCAGCTCATGCTATCACAGTTCATGGGTTCAAGCCCCATGTGGTTCGAGCCCCACACCGTCAGCACAGAGCCTGCTTGGGATTCTCTCTCCTTCTCTCTCTGCCCTTCCCCCACTTGCTCTCTGTCTCAAAATAAGTATTTTTTCTATGTTTTATTCTTGCAAGAGAGACAGAGCATGAGCGGGGGAGGGGGAGAGAAAGAGAGGTAGACACAGAGTGTGAAGGAGGCTCTAGGCTCTGAGCTGTCAGCAGAGAACCCGATGCAGGGCTTGAACTCAGGAACCGTGAGATCATGACCTGAGCTATAGTCAGATGCTTAACTGACTGAGCCATCCAGGCACCCCATAAACTTTTGTTTTTTAAGGGAGATATAATGAACACACTTCAGTAGATTTTTTAGTAATATTAGATAATTCTTCTCACATTTTCATTTTATAAAGATGATGAAATACTCAGAGGTAGTATTTTTTTCCCAAATAAGTTTGAGAGGTTTCTTTTAATTGTTACAAATATTTGTTTTCAATTATATTTATAAAACTTTGATATCAGAGAGAGTAAGCAAGAAAATTGCTACTTTCCATCCTTGTATAATTATTCAATGGATTAATTGTTTTTTTTTAATCTATGTATCTACAACAGAATCATTCCGCTCACCCACATTTTCATATGGACCTGATGGAAATGGTTTTTCTCTTGGATGCAGTAAAAATTGGAGACAAGTCTTTGGCGATGAAAAGAAATACTGGCTACTTCCAATATTTTCAAGGTAATTTATAAAACGCAGGTCTCAGAAATTACAGAATCTGTGATAGTCTCTGTCTCTCTGGCTAAATGTGTTAAGATTCACAGAATACTGTATATGACATCCTCTGAGCCTGGGAGAATGAAAACTCAGAATATCTTGATTATATAAAATATTTTATTTTTCATGTTTTTTATTACATGGGCAAAAGAGGGTTTGGTTTGGGCATATATTTGGAAAGCGGGAAAAATGATTCATAAAAATAACAATCACTTTCTCCTGCAAAATGTAAATAAGTTTTTTGAAGTAGAAAATGATAAGAATTTATACTTACCAGCTACATCTCAAAGATTCTATCACAGATCATTCTGTTGTGTTTTAAAGACCCAACACATAATGCAATTTTTAACTTCAAATTTAGATGAAAATAAATGCTTGAGATGATTCATAGTTTCCTTGTCGCCCAGACCCCAGGCGTCTTAGGCTATCTATATATCAGAGTCACTACAGAAAAGGAAAAAAATATTTGAAATTCGAATGACATATTTAGCAATGTTACGGGATTTTCTTCTCTTCATTTGCTGCACTTCCTATAGTTTGTCTGAGAATAGCGTTTTGTTTTCACTTTTGAAAAACGTTCTGCGTGGCCTCTAATTCTGGATGTTGCTTTAATGGTCTTCTGGGTTACATTTTTGTCTGACAAGCTTGCAGTCATTCTTTTTTCCTCGGTGTCTTTTTCACCGGGTGCTTTTAAAATGGGCTTTTCATCACTAGTTTCATGCAGTTTGATTAGGATGCGCCTTGGTATATGTTGTTCGGTCTGTTCGTTTTTTTTGTGCTTGGAATTGGTTGAACTTCTTGGAGCTGTGATTCTGTAACTTTCATCAGATTTGGAAAGTGTTTGAATCATTATTTCTTCAAATAAGAAGAATGCATGTATATTCGTACACGAGAAGTTCTACCACAGCTCAGCGATGCGCTGCCCGTTTCTTAGTCTTTTTTCTGTGTTTCATTTGGCAGATCCTATCGCTGTATCTTTAAGTGTACCAATCTCCTTTGTCTCCTGTATTACAAGGTCGTCCACTCCGACTGGGTAGAACACGGACTAGTATTTTTTAAGATTATTTGCTCTAAGTAGCAATTTCAGTGTTGACTGGTTTGGTTGTTTTTTCCCCCATTCTTTAAAGATGTTGTTCCATTAATTTACAGATTGTATTGTTTTTGACAAGAAATCCGCCTCATTCATCTTTCTTCCACTATTTGTAAGTTACCGGGTCTTTTGTTTCCTCCTTAGCTTCTTTTAAGATATTATCTTGATCACTGATTTTAAGCAGTTTGATATGATGTATGGTTTCTTTGTGTTTATCCTCTTTGGGATCCATTAGGCTTCTTGGATCTATGAATTTATAGTTTTCATCACAATTAAATAATCTTAATCATGCCTGCCCATGCTCTCCCCGCACTGGGTTTTCGGGCACCCTTAAATATATGTATGTTAAATTGCTTGATCGTGACCCACAGGTCGTTGCTGTTTTTTCCCTGCCCCCCATCTTTTTTCTCTACCTGCTGAAGTTTGGATAGTTCGCTGATCTTTTCTTCTGTGATGTCTGCTCTGTTGTTAAGCTCATCTAATGAATGTTTCATTTCAGATATTGTGTTTTTCAGAATACACAGAATATTGTGTTTTTCTTCTGAACTTTTGTAGAAGTTCATTTTGGTTCTTTTTTTTATATCTTAAATTTCTCTTCTCATTATGTCCATTTTTCCTGTTAATTCACAGACGTTTATAGTCACTAAAGTGATTGCTTCAAGTTTTCATAGTCATTTCTAATTCTTTTCTAGTAACTGTTTTCTTCTTAGCTGTGGATCCCATTTTCCTACTTTTCATGCTAGTGATTTTTTATTAGGTGGTAGACATTTTGAGTTTTGTGTGTTAAATTTTGCTTTCTCCCTTTGGCAGTTACTTGTGTTTTTAGTGTGGTCCCTTTGAGGCTGTTTTAAGCTTTGTCACGTCGGGTTTAAAGTAGCATTTTCTTTAGGGCAGGTTTAGCCCTGCAACACAGGCGAGAGCAAGCTGGGGTCTCTACCGAATCCAGACGTACAGTAAGATCTCTCTAGTGTGGCTGGTCAGATTCGAATGCCTTCCGGTGCTGTAGGAGCTTCGTGGATTGTTCTCTTGTACTTCCCAGTTGTTCTTCTCCCAGATCCACATGTGTAGTTTAGCATTCACCACGAGACTCCAGTGAAATGCCGTGCACATTGCCATAGGCCTTCCTCTGCGTATCCGCCCTTCCTCAGCTCTGTCCAGTAGATTCAAGCACATCACCTTGAAACGTGCATCTCTGAAACCTCAATTCAATGAGACGACCTTGCTCTGCTTCCCCTGGTGGTGCCCAGGTCCTGGCAGAAAGCTGGGACTCACTTGGTTGGTTTCTCTTCTTTCAGACACTCCAGTTCTGTGTTGCCTGTTTGGAAAATAGTTATTGTATATAGTATTCAGTTTTCTGGTTGTTCATGACAGGAGGTCACATTTACCAGTTAACCCATCTTGGCGGGAAGTGAAAGTCCGTTTTACCTACTTTTGGTATTTTTAAAATGTGAAGATATGTCTATAATTTTTTAATTGTAAACTTCTCGAAGGCAGAGATTTTCTTCTCCTTTGTTCACTGCTCTATCCCTACCTCTTATAATAGTACCCAGAGCATTGTAGGCATTTAACAAATACTTGTCAAATGAATAAATATGTGGAACTTACATCTTGAATTCCATTTTGTGCCTTTATGATGTCCTAACTGATAGTGATGAGCAGGTCACTTACCCAAATATTTGATTACCTGTGTTTGAGGCAGCATAATCTTAATAATAATTATAGTCTTAATTACCCAAATTTTTAATTATCAGCTTCCCTGGTACTTGAATACCTACGTTTGAGGTATTATAAGAGGCATTATAATCTTAGTAGTCATGAAAGAGATTGTTTTTAAATACATGTAAATTAGAAGAGTAACCCTCTAAATTAGAAAATTTTAAGAATTATTCTCTGTAATGACAGCGTATAATTTCTTTATACTGTGACTTTGAAGAATGGTTATTAAATTTGAACACCTTGATTTACATTAATATGATTTAAATTATTGCTGATATTTTTCATTATGCAGCTTGGGTGATGGTTGCAGTTTTCCAACTCGCCTTGTGGGGATGGATCCAGAACAAGCTCCTGTTACAAATCAAAATGAATATGCTAGAAGGTGTGCTTCTTGTCATCAAGTTTTTCTGTATTCATTATAAAGCAAACTGTGTGTGTGCGTGTGCGTGTGTGTGTGTGTGTGTGTGTGTGTTGTACATACATATAAATAACAGTAGTAATTTGTGAGCCAACATAGGCAAAGAGAAATTCTATATAAAAGGTTTTTAACTGAGAGTTAATGTGGGTGTTGACCTAATATGCTGAAGACAGCCGTATTTTTTATCATCCAAACCATAACACTTTTAATAGTAAGAAAGAGAATGCTTGCTATTGCTATTAATAGTTGAACTAGAAATCTCTGGGCCAACCAGGAAACATGGCTATCCTAAATATGTTACATCTTTCTAGAAACTAAGATATTCTTCCAAGATTTGATTCTGTTGGTTTGTATCAGCTCTATTTTTTCAAAGAAATTGGTCATGCGATCCATCATTATATTTTGATAAACAGATGTTAACTGCGGTGTGAAAATAATATTAATGAGGATTTCAAAAATACAAATGTAAAATTTTTTCCTATTCATTCATATTAGGAGATAGTTTCTCATTATTTCCATGCCAAGCAATCTGATTCATAAATTCAGAGAAATAGCTCATTTTAAACGAAATTTTAAAGAAGATAGAGATGCTTCTGTCAAAGTGAAACAGTTGAAATTTATTTAAGACAGAAATAACTTGCGGGGGAGGAGGGATCATAAATTCCAAGCCGGCCCATTAATATCAGAACGTCGACCTTAGAACCTCCAGTCTTTGGACCTTAGAACTCTAACGCTTACTGTGGGTCTGAACAAGTCACCTCAGCTGTGTGAGACTCGGTTTCCAGCTCTGTCCAATGAGGGCCATCACAGCTGCCTCCAAGGGTTACTGTGAAGCTTGACGTGTGTCTGGCGCACCCAGCACAGTGTCTGGCCCGTAGGAAGTACGCAAGGAACACTACTTCCCTTTTCCTCCTTCCGTCCCTCCACTCCCTCCCTCCCCGGGCCTCTTAGCAAGAAAAGTAAGTCTGCGCTGAGTCACTAAATCGTTTTTTCCCCTTAGATCTAAACTGCAGAGGTAGAAAGCAGAAAACTTGGGAAATGACAGGTAATTTTTTTTGTCCTGGCCACAGACCTAGATCCCCACCTCGTGCTACCTTAACGGCTCTTGATTAACACGTTTTAAAAGTTTCACACCAGCCTTTGGAGCTTTTTTCTTTTGTCTAATAGTTTTCATTGGCACTGTTGGAATAGAGATTCTTGGGTCTAGAGCGCCATTCAGTCGGGGGTTGGGGGCATATTTTTCTTTTGAAGATAGAGTTTTTTAAGAGTGCTGAGATCTCATGAGTTGCCCTCACATACGTAGGAGAAGGAATACTAATTTGCTGCTTATTAATTAAGTATTATTAATTGAGCATTAAACTAGTTACTGAATTATTTTCCTCCTCTTTTCAGTATTGGCTCAAGTCAACCCTTTCCTATCAAACCGCTTAGTGAATCAAAAAACCGATTGTTGGACAGTGAATCTCAGTGGACAGAGAATGAATCTGAGGAAGGCACTGTCAGATCAGGTAATACTTACTTGTCTTCTCGAAAACACTGCTTTTTCTGGTTCAGATGAAGGTCAACCAGGTTTAACAAATGTGGAAAAATCAAAATAACACCATATTTAAAAATACTAACATATGAGAGACTTTTTAATGGAATATCTGACACATGGGGTGTCAGTGTTTATTGGTAGCTTTTATGGAGAAAAGGTTTGAGGAAGTGTAGTGGCTACTCCTGTGTTCTGTTCTGTTGACACAGTTGGACTTGCCTTTTGTTACCCAGCCATGTGTTTCTTGACCTCAGATGTAGAAAGTTCTTTTGGCATTCACGATTCTGAATAGCGTTTAAACAAGATTTTTCTCTAGGGTCTTAATTTTGCTCATTTGAAAATAATTTTTGAAATGCATTGTAGTCTTTGCTGCCTTAATATATAAAAAGAGTGCACCAAAAATATTTTAACCTTTTCATGATGACTGTTAATCATTTCGTGAATTATGGATTCATTGTAGAACAGTTGACAAGACAGAGGTGGTCTTTCGAACCAGGCCAGGTTTATGACATAGGCTGGCCATTTAACATGCATTACAAGCTACACTCTTTGCATGGCGGTTTTTAATAGCCATAGTAATAGCACTGTCCTCATCTTGCTCTGCGGGAAAATGGTTTGGACATTCAGATCATTTTGTACCAAGGGAAATACCCTAAGACTTGAAAGCCTGCTGTCAGAATTTCTGATTTTGTGTTTGTTTTTGGCTCTTCGCAATGCTTAAGTTATTCTCTTGAATTCGTATCATTAGGATATTCTCTTGAATTAGTATTCATTAGGATCATCAGACCCCATGTATAAGGTCAAAGAGGAAATTCATTCATGGGCTTCGCAGTTATTGCTGCTTTCAAAGCCAATGGACATTTTCACAAATATAAGCCTAAAACCAGACTTTTAGCTCTTAGCGCTTCTGGGTTCTCCAAGAGGATATGGTTATGGTTGATAACCATAAGCATAATATAGTGCTTTCGTAAGAGTTGCTTTTACTGTGATCATCAGTTCTACCATTTAGCCAGAAACTTAATACTTCTTTTTTTGTGTCATGTCGCGTATAATTATGTGCTTACAGGGACAAATAACCATGTTACAGTGGCAATAGAAAATTGAGTACCACTGGTTCGTAACTAACCATTTGAATAAGAACAAGGTAAGACAGTATAAAGGTAATCTCCTTGAACAAATGCAGTTATTTTCATGTTTTCTAATCTCAAAACAATTTGCAAGTCATTTGGTTTTTACTCTTTCAATTATATCAGCAAAATTAGGTGGTTAAGAAGAGATTGGAAGGTAACAGCTGCCTAAATCCCATTTTTCTTACCACTTCCAGCACAGTCTTAGTAAACATGTATTGGTAGGTTAATGAAGAAGCTAAAAGCTTTTTTGGGTTGGTATGTGGACGACTAATCTTTTCAGTAAACGGTGTCTTATTAATTAGTTTAAGAAAGACAAGATGGCTTTTGCCTACTATTAGAAAGATGTTGATCCAGAGAAGAGTGGCTGCAGAAAAGACTGAAGAGGTTCGCTGATGTGATCTAGTTGGAAAAGAGGTAACAAAACAGCAGTTTCCTGTAGCCAGCCACGCTGAGCAGCTGATCTCTGTCTGGCCAGCCCGAGACAGCAGCCAGAGGAAGTTAATGTAACTGGCAACCAGGAACTTCCCAGACAGACTAAACACAAACCTTAGTGCAAGCAGGTGGTGTAACTAAGTTGAACTGTGAGGGATGTAGTGAGCTCCGCGTCTCCCGATGCTTTGAAACAAAGACGGCTCTCTGTTTCAGTTGGGGACTCTCTCGATGACTTGGGAGCATCTTGGGCAGCTATTAGGTTGTTCCGAAGTCTTCCTCGTAACCTGTATTGGTTACCCTTTGCTGCATAACAGACGACCACAAACAGCAACTGAAGACAATGTCCCTTTATTGTCAGTTTTTCTGTGGCAGAAGTTCATCTTTTCAAGGAGTTCTCATCTGCAGTCTCAGGGGAACATCTGCTTCCTTGCTCAGCAGTTTTCATTAGCATTCAGTTCCTCACAAAGGACCTGGAGCCCAGGTCCAAGGTAACAGGCAGAGCCTACGTGAGACCTAGCAGAATCAGAACAGAGGCTCTCACGGTGGGCTTGTGTCAGGCCGGACTCTGGAGAGGAGTGGTGACTGTGTGTCATGAGGTGACCATGCCCACCAAGAACTGTGGCTGTGGTATAGCCTTGGTTCTAGAATTCTTAATGTGGGTGGAAGAATGTCTGATGCTAGTGGTTGTTGAAAATCCTCAACAGTCTATAAATGTTGCTGTGGGTACCTCCCTATATGCTCTAGCAGTCTTAGGGAGGGGTGGGTAAAGATGTCCTCGCAGGTTATGTCCAAGTTAACAGTAAGGGAGAACCAGAAGAATCCACCTCTTTTAAAATGTTCTCGTTTGCTTCCGAGGAAGAAAGCCAGCAGTACCCCTTACTTGCTGCTTCTAAAAATCTTTGTTATTATTACAGTATTAGTCGTATTAAAGTATTTATTTCCTGTCTTATTTTATTTTATTTTATTATTTTTTAAGTGTTCGTTTATATTTGAAGGAGAGAGAGACAGAGCACAAGGAAGGGAAGGACAGAGAGAGAGGGAGACACAGAGACACAGAATCCGAAGCAGGCTCCAGGCTCTGAGCTGTCAGCACAGGACCTGCCGTGGGGCTTGAACTCACGAACCGTGAGATCATGACCTGAGCCAAAGTCGGACGTGCAGCCGACTAAGGCACCCAGGTGCCCCTGTGTCCGGTCTTGTTATTTTAGCAGCTTTATACCTTAGCCCACAGAACCGCTTAATAAATCTTATTTTCAGAACTATAAAATTAAGTTTTAACCAATAACTCAATTGTTTCTGATTTTGTAGGTTTATAAAAACATATTATGGACTGATATTTTCAGTTTTATTTGCAAGAAAATGATCAATGGAATGAAATAATTGAAGTATAACAGAAGATATATTTTTTAAAAAAGGAAGCCTTTGTACAGATCGCTGGATCCACAGAAGCACTACTCCAGAGCAGGAAGATGCCTTAATCTAATATAAGCCCATTTGTGCTACATCGACTGACTGCTACAAAAGTGACTTAATTTCATTTTGGAAATAACACTTACCTGTTATGAGATGCTACAGTATGAGCTATCAAAACACATGTTAACATGGCAGATGTATTTTTTTGACACCTGAGTTCTATTGTTAGAGTCGTTTCTTTGTATCCATATAAATTTTCACTCCAACAAGCTGAGAAGTTGTCTTAAGTGAAGTACATGTAGGGCAGTGTGGTGGCTGAAGGTGATTGATAATATCCACTTACTGTTGCTTGTACTGTGTAAGGAAAAGAAAATAACTTTTTTTTATTGGGTGTTTGCTAATTTATAATTACTGTTTTATACTTTTCAACATTTTTAATAATAAAGTTTTTTTATTGTTGGCTATAAAATAACACTCAGAAAGATTCAGATATCTAAATATAGTTATTTAAAACATGGAGCACATTTGTATAATTCATTGAGGGCTTAGTTCTAAGCATTAATACAACCATGTAATGTAGTGTTGTGCCCAAGGCTTAAATAGAAATATTTTTGGTTTTCTCTGCTTTCAAATTCCTTTTTTGTTGAACTTTCATGGGTATTTTTATGGGCAGGGAAACACGAAGGCACATGTGCTATAGAAATATTGGACACAGAATAGTGGCAGTGGCTAGGAGAAAAGTAAAGAGGAAGATGGGCAGGTTTTGTAAGCTGTTAAAAATTACTTGTCGTCCTAAGGTATTTAGGATACACATGCTGTTGACTTTCAAATGTCAGTTTAGGTGATTACTAAAAATTGCTTGGAAACTTTTTACAGCGATCCTATAAAGCTTAAACGGTGACTTAAAATGCAATTTGAACTAGAATAAAACTGCTTAGCATAATTCTACCTTCAGGAGAGAAATTCTAACCTGAGTAGTCCGTTTAAAACTTCCAGTCTGTGAGCAGTGGATTCCACTATTCGTGCCAATTTTGAAATCTGACTTCCTTTGGAAATCCTTTTCCTTTGGAAATCCAGTCTAAGCGACAGGAATTGTTGAATTAATTCTAAGGGAAAATACTGTACCCTGTAAAGGAGAAACAACACAGAAATGTTACCTCATTTGTCCTGTTTAGTCCTATGTGCACACACAAACCAAAATGATTGATTGCTTCCAGTATTGGATAGAGCTGAATCTTAACCAGCATCTGTAAATATTGACCATTACAGTTTATCTCTCTGTAAAATAGGATTGGAGGAAGGGGTATTATGCATGAGTTAGACTGGATGACCTCTCACATTCTTTGACTCCTAATTTTGCAAAATTAGCCTTATATTTCATTCATCCACCAAGTGTTTTGGAGGTACCTTCTGTATGCCAAACATACGCTGTAGGGATAGCTCTGTAATTTCCTCATGTAGCATAAATTTTAGTCAGCTGTTCCAGATCTTCAGTTTATAGGATTTGTCTAATTCCATTGGCTATGCTAATATTAGATTTTAATAGGAAGTAATGTTTTCTCCCTTTGAACCAAAGGAATGAGTTACTTTGAAAATACAGTTTGGAATACTATTACAATGGTTCCTATACCTTTATTTGAACTTTGTAGTCCTAATACTCTTGACTCTAGAAGACTTTTAAGTATGCGAGTTAAGGGAGTTAAAAAAATCACTTCACTTTGGCGGTTTAGGTATTGTAAGGAGATTGTGAACGTTTAAACTTACCTGACTACTTTCAGAAATGTTCTCCCGGTACTTTTTGTGAGTATTTCTACATTTAGATCACAGGATTTGCATGCACCTGATTAACAGTTGAGGAAACATAGTCTTTCCCCTTTAACCTATTCAGGCACTTTTGTGGTGACGTAATCTTTCTCTTTTAAGTTTTATTTAACGTCATCTTTAATAGTAGAGCAAACACCTTTTCAAAAGTTTTCACTTAAAGCCTTTGCCTGAGTTACCTTTGGTTTAATTTATGGCCAGCACTTTGCCACATTCTAGATACTTGGCTGATTTATTCATACATGTTAATGGTCATTCAGCAGGGGCCTACAAATGGCCTGGGAGTCCCGGCAAGGTTGCCTCTTTGGTGTTTCGACTGGTACTGATTGATTAGTGCTATCAACTCTTTAGGGGCAAAGGTCAAAATGAAGGCCTGTCGAAATCTATTAGTACTCTATCTTTGGTCCTTCGAACACTTTGATATATTTAAGGAAAATAAAGTTGGATTTCAGGTCCTGCCATTGCCATTAAAGACAAATTCCACCAGGAGTCTTGGTTTTGCCTGGGTACAGATTTACTTGAATGTTCGGTACCTGAGGCGTCTGACCGGTATCATTATGCCAAACCAAAGAGCAGCTGCACTACAGTAGTTCTTAAACATGAACATGTTTACAGAGTTCACTTCCATTTTTACATGTGGATGATTTTTTAAAACCTTGTTGCGTATTGAATGATTTTCATCCAATGTGTCATAAGCGAATTTAACTGTAAGGTTAGTTTAAATCAAATATGCAATGTTTACTTGAATTTTACTTCTTTTAGAAAGATTTTGACTATGTTTACAGGATTGTTTAAAGTAAAGATTATCAGACATGTGAGATGTCCATTCATTAATCTTTAAAGCAAATGTATATTAAGGGCTTAGGATCTGTATATTGGGGGCACTGAATAGACAGTGACTTACAAATATGTTTGGCTTACATTTTGTTCTAGGACTAGCACTGCTATCAATGGAAACTATTTTTAACTAATCTGTTATTAAGAAATTAATCGTATTTTTGCATTTCAGCCAAAATAAAGACCATATCTGATCATTTGCAAGGCACAGGTGATGTGTACACCTGAAATCCACGTGTTTCATATGATCTGAACTGTATTTTCCAATCTAAGTTACAAATGCAATATAGATTCAGAAAGGTCCATATTTTTCTAATGACTTCACTTGCTATTACTTTGTTGGGTTGCGTAAAGGAGGAAGGAATTGTATTTGTATTAAAAGATTACGAAAGCTATTCGTCAAGTTTATTATATTTGTACATGATTGCAAATGAAGCTATATGCCCATTTGAAAGAAAAGATGGATACTATTTTAAAATGGTCTTTAATATGTTTTTATAGAAACAAATTTGAAATACAGTTTATTTTGGTTGTCTTTACTTATCAAGTACCGTAAGTCCTGTATTTGTTTCTCATAAGTATAATCCTGGACCATGACTTAATGTTAACTCTGCTTTGTCTTTTGGATGGCCTAACCTACATTAACATGAAGGCTGAACATTTTTAAACTTTTTTTTTCAAAAATCATTATATTTACCTTATTAATAAATAAAAATAAAGTCTTGTATTTGAACAGATTTTTGTTGTTATAAAGTGGTATATATCAAATGAGAGAATAACTGTTATTTTGATCCTTTTGGAAATTTGGTAAAATAGTGTTTAGTTAAAGAAGTAGCTAATAATTTGCGCTAACCACATCTAAGACAGGTGCTATTTGAGTGCAAACGTATTGTAGTTTATGTAGGCCAGAGATTGCTTATTCAGAACGTTTTAAGTTTGCTTTTTCTGAACATGTTAACTTTCAATTCAAAAGTCACTTTAGGATTGTAAGTACCTTGGAAACCCTGTAAAAGTTGAACTGTGGTTGTCAGAATGCTGAATAATGGGTTTTATCTTGTGTAGAATTCTTTCTGACATTTGTATTCTCATTCCCTTCCAAATCAGCGGTTTTGTTATTTGAGGCTGCTGGATAAAACAGGAAGGTTCTGAGAGCCGTGATTCCAATTTTTAGACTAGCAAAATTTCAAAACGTTTGCAAGAACCCGGAGAGATGCAGCAGCCTTTTCTGTTTTAATTGGCGGGACGGCAGGGGGGGTGGTAATTTAGAGCACCGTGTCTGAGGTAGGAAGGAGGACAGACTACTAAGTGGTCAAGAGGCCATTTTGACACCAAGAGCAGTAGTGACATCACATCGGCCTTACTTTTCTCACTTCTCGTAAGTTAGCTTTTCGGAACCATTCTGGAAAAGATGTTGGCCTCTTTTACCTGTTTTATACTCAGGTCCTCCAGAATCTGGAGGGATGAAAACTAACATTTAGTCTTTTGCGTGTAACCGGTTTTTATGAATGTTTTAACAGCTCTGTGAAGTTAGCCTCATTTTCTTGAACCCCTGCATATCCGTGCCTTCCATCTGATAAAGAGGATTTAAGGTTCCTTAACTCCCCTCCTGCTGTTCTTCCGGCAAGAATGTCACCGCCTGCCAGCCCATTCTCCATACAAGGTAATTCTCTTCATCCAGGATTCCCAATACAGTAGAAACCATCATACTTTCCCGTGGCCTCCAGGCCAAGTTAGCATCGCTGTGCTATTACTAATTTAATTTAGCCATAGATTAGTCACATGTACTTTGAAGTCAACTCACTGGATTATAAATTCTTGAGGACTTTTTTTTTTTTTTTTTTTTTTTTTTACTAACTACCCACAAAATGAACACGGAAGTTCAGAAAACAATTGGAGGAAAGAATTTCATGTTCATTAATCTGTCGTGTCCCAAGCTCTCACAAGTGAGCATCAGAGCCTATAAAATTATCGCAAACTTCAAAAATACTAGTTGGTCTTTCACACATTTTAGTGGAAGTACAAATTTATGGGGCAGCATCATTGGAGAGCAGTTTGGAAAAATCATGCTTTCAAATGTCCATATTCTCTGACCTAGCGGTTCTACTTTGGGGAGTGTTATAGATTTACTTAACATCTTAGAGGATGTTAGTTGCAGAGCTGTTTAAAGCAACAAAAGACTGGAAACCGCATGTCCCACTGCCATTTACGGTGGCCTAATGCAAGAGACTATCTGAAAGGATACACAATGAACTATTAGTGTCTCCAGAGAGGAAACGGGTGGGGGGGGGGGTGTGGAATAGGTTACATACATTTCACAGTGTGCCCTCTCACTAATGTATTTTTATATTATGTGCATGTTACTTTTAAAAAAGAAAAATGGTGGGTTAGATATTCTATAGATCAGTGAGGGAGAAGTCAGTTATTTGATATATGATGCTGGGCCAATGTGCTAGCCATTTGGGAAAAAAGTCCTTCACATCCTACATCAGAACAAATTTCAGTTGCTCATGATATGTTAGATAGTGAAAGCAAATACTGCAAAAAAAAAAAAAAAAACAAACCCAAAACCTATGGGTAGTGGATTTAATAATGGGCTAGGAAAGGGATTTCTAAGTGGGCACAACGCTGGTGACCGTAAAGCCAGACAGATTTGAATACCTGCAAAATTAAGAAAATAAGCACTAATAGGAAAAAATGGAGATAGAACAATAAGAAGAAATTCACGAAAGAAATACAGATCAATAATAGCGTATAAAAGATACTTCGCTTCATTAATTAAAGAAATGCAAGTGAAAACACCAATTAGATTATTTTTGCCTATGGTAGATAATAGCCAGTGTTGCTAAAGAAGCATTTTGGCGGGAACGTAAAATGGCTTCACTTTACTAAAAAAGTAATTTGGCAATACACGTCCCAAGTTTCACTGTGCATAATCTTCGTACTTAGAGATACGCACAGAAGGCGAGTTGTTTGAGAGGCTTTGGTAAAAGCAGTACGAAAGGAATACCAGTGTTCGTTTATAGGAAATCTGCTAAATTATGTCGCTGTTTTCCAGAGACCGCGATGAAGGCATTTGAAGAAGAGGCCACGTGTAGCTATTTTCATCAGAACTAAAGTGCCTCCACTGGAACGATCTTGAAGACATTATGTGAAATAATCAAATCGCAGCGCTCTGCCCACATGGTGAGATCCCACCTAGAGGCTTCAAAGTACCTGTTGTGTACCTGTGGGTTCAAACTCCGCCTACTTGTGGAGCACCTGCTCCAGAGGATGGGTGAGTGCTGGGACCAGGGGGAGTCCGGGGCTGACTCGGGTGGGGTCGCAGCTGCCCCTGCCCTCTGGCTGCCGCAGGAGACATACAGGGACCCCAGGACCCACACGCTGGAATGGCAGGGGAAGCTCCCAGGCCCGAGTCTGCCGGGGTGCCGGCAGGCAGAGCGGGCCCAGGACGTCAGCGGGCCCCCGGGCGTTCTCGGTGCCAGGCGTGAACAGTACCTCATGTGGCTGCCCGGAAGGGACGACCGCCTGTTGGGAAGGTTTGCCAACGACAAACCTGTGCATACAGGGTGGACAAGCTGCGGTAACACTTTGCTCAGCCTTTGACAATAAACCTCAAGCCCCTGTTTGCAATCTGTAGCCTTTCTCGATGCAGAGAAGCTGTCGACGTATGCTGAAAGTCCGGTTAGAAAAACGACTTGTTTTGCGATCGCCTTTCTGTTAAAATTCACTCAAGAGACACATCATCCGGAAACGACTTGCGGAATTGTGATCTCTGCATCGCTTCTTGGATTCAGGTCCACGCTTGTTTCCAGAGGTCGAGGGAAGGAGAGAAGACAGTGAGGGATGGGGAAGGGTTTCCCCAGAATGTGTTGGAACTGTTGTCCGTATGTGCATGGTTTTCCAGCATCCTGCACGTAGTGTATATAGTGATTAAACTTAAGTCCTTATTTAAAATATGTAGCTTTTCTACGTGCTTAGGTGTGCTTGTCATATGTTACATATGATATACAACAATAGGGAGAATATTTCAATAGTCTTAGATTGTCTTTCTAATAGAAACAGTGAATCACTCTGAGAAATAATTTAGACATTCGCCAAGTGGGTGGAGGAGAGTGAGGAGGGAATTATGCCCGTTTACTGTAGTGTCGCTTATATGTGGTGTATATAACAGAAAAGGGCGTGCTCTAATTTCATATAACAAATAGGGAGCTAATAAATACTTTCGTATACTTTCTTGGTTAAGTTTGTAAGAAAGACTTTTAAACATTACTTTTAGAAGTGAAATTCTTCATCTACCCCTGAAGTACAACATGCCTGTATTTTGTCCTTGAGATAGGCTGTGAAGACAAAGAAGTAAGGAAAGAATTTGCCAGAATGTTCCTATTTAGGCGACACTTTCGGATTGTAACCGGCCCTCCCCTTGTGCCCTTTATTCCAAACGGCTGTGTGCAGAGTGAACACTGTGGGTCCGTATTTTAACATCTGGTCTTTCCAGACACTTTGAAGTGAAGATGTGCGTTACAAATAGTAAAGTAATGTGGTTTTTCATGCTTTTTTTTTCTTGGTTGTTAAATTCAAAACCTAAGGCCCTGTGATGGGGTTTACAAAAGAGGACTGTCTTCTGGAACCGATGTGGTTGGTCCATCCCTGTGTATCACATTTGTGACTCTTTACTGGAAAAGTGACAGAAGAACGTAGGAAAGGAAAGGTCCGCTGCCAGTCTGTTCACTTTTAGGAAACACTCCAAATCGTACTTCGTTCCATATGTGTGAGGGGGTTTTGGTGGTCTGGGGGCTTGTTTTGTTGTTTGTTTGTTTGTTTGTTTGTTTGTTTCGGTTGTTAAATGATCCTTTACTGAAATACTTTTCCTTTGTAGTTGTTAGCTAGCGGGCATTCGGCTGCACCTCCATTGATGTCGTCAATGATGTCACGAGGGTGGTGGCCATCAACATTGCAGCCCACATACTGGGCAGTCCCCAGGATCTGTGTCAGGCTCCAGAGAGTTCTCTGGCTGAAGATCAGTGCCACATCCGCCAGGCAGTGTTGAGTCTCATCAAAAGTGGTATTTCCACTGTGCTTAGTGTTTTTCTGCTTCTCTCTCTTGGCGGTTCCTTGAGGGCTCTGATAATCAGGGCAGAGGCAGAAGGTACCAGTTCAGTCTGGACCTGTCATACCGATGAATGGTCAGTTTTACTGTTATCCTCAGACCCTTCCTGTCACTCGTTGCCTTGGTGATGTAATCACCAACCCTTTTTGGAGACTGACCCAGGAGGCCGATGTTAGGAGCCAGGGCAGAGGTGGCACGACTTTGATCTCCTTGGGGTTGAACTTAGGCAGCATGGGGGAGGTGGCTGGTGTCGCATGAACCCAGGTTAAGGAGGACTGAAGAGAATTGCTCCTTGGCCTCCTGTGAGCCAGAAGGTCCACATATGTGTGTTTTCTTTAACATGCCTTTGAAGTGGGTGAAATTACATTTCTTGTTTTGAAACACCGAGTGGAATAACATTTTAAAAATATCTTTCTGTTTAGTTTTATGTAGAATTGGAGACATATTTTATAGGTGGAATTGTTAAACCACCTTCTTTTA